>NC_056728.1:1967548907-1967610810 GCF_019279795.1 Protopterus annectens
AAAATCTTGGAGGCTGCAAGTGTAAGAAATCTAACAGTTTGCATAGATTTAGCTTTTTCCTCCATCTTTTTAAGTACTTCTACTTGGTTGCCAAACAAGCGGTCATGGTTTAAGGGAGCTTCCAACAATTTAGCTTTATCATGATCTGGCAAAGATTGCTCCTTAAGCCAAGCATGCCTTCTAAATACAGACCAAGTAACAGCAACCCTGCAAGATGCCCCTAGTGAATCAAAACCACATTGCAAAGTACGTTTTCAACTTGTTTAGCAGAATGCATTAAATCCTGTAAATCCTTATTTTCAGCACAGTCAGGAATCAACATCATTTTCTGTTTAAGCAATCCAATAATATGCTACTGATACTTTAACATATGAAACTGGCAAATTAAAGCTCTAATGGCCAAGGTTGCAAAAGTGTATACCTTCTTACCCCATCTATCCAGCGCCCTGGAATCTCTATCAGAGGGGGTAGGATTTTTGGCAGTAGTAGCCTTTATGCCCTTGGGTCCCTGTGAAATGGTCCCAGGATCCGCAGTAGGATTTTTAAAAAAAGGAACTTGTGAGGGTCAGGAACCCTGTAATATCTATCCGGTTTTCTGGGAGCAGGAGGTAGTGTGTCAGGGGCAAAGCTAGACTCCGTAAAGGCATCATCAACCATGTCCAGTACAGGTGGGATAGCTAAAGGGCTGTGTTGGGGCAGGAGTAAGAAATCCCTAAGCCTCTTTTTAGAATCAGTGTAATCCTGCCTTTCCCAGCGAAAATGCTCCCTAAGAGTATGCAAGGTTTCACCAAAAGAGAAATCCTCTGGAGGGGAAGCAGAGAGAATAGAGTCCTCTGCATCAGAATCCTCATCGGTAGATAAGGGTAAATCCTGGTCATCAGAAGAAACAAATTTCAGAATCCTGATCAGAAGAATCATAACCAAATTCAGTCCTAGGTCTCAGAGGGGGAAGGTTGGCTTCCCCTGATTTAAGTAATAAGGTCTTCAGCCATTCTTATTTGTTTTTGTAGGCATAGAGGCCTGACCATGCAGTCTGGGTGTTGGTTTTCTAGGCATGGATCGAGTTTTAGGCCTTGAAGGAGAAGATGGCATTGGTTTAATATGCAAGTCAGTAGGCCTGAACACACCCTCAGAAGCCAGTGCCTGCACAGTGGCTCCGGACCCATCCAAGGTAGAGACATCTGCAGGTTCCACAGTAGAAGCATCTTGCAGCATATACTGGTCTCCGAATGGGTCTTAGTAGAGGCCTGTGAATCTGAAGTAGCAGTTATCAGGGGCTGCGAAAGCGCCTGAGTACCGGCGAACTGGCAACTAGCTTAGGAGAAACATCGGCAGCTTTGGACCTAGGTGGCCCTGTCTCTGTCTTTATCTTTGCATTTTTTCAGAATGTTGGTAGTCGGGTGGCTTACCGAAGCCATATCTGGATAATTGAACAGAGTGCCAAAATATTCTGAAGCATGAATATACAGACGGATAGTTTGTTGTTTAAGTAAGGCACAAAACCGACAGCGAGGTACGTTGTGGTCAGGGCCCAGGCAAGGAATACAGTATGAATGAAAATCTTTATAAGGTATTTGCTTTCCACAAGAAATACAATTGACTTTTACTGACATCGGTTTAGAGCAAGAAAAGGTTTCCTCGACGGGGTACTTGGTTTTAGTTGAAGACTTCGGTTCTGAAACCGAAACAAAAATTTCAGGAATCGGCCAACCAGCACTTGTGAACTGCTTCTGCTTCGGGCACGCCAAGAAAGACGGACGTAATGGCATCGGCTGCATGCTCTACACACCTTACTATCGGACGTCATGGAAGATGCAACAACAACCTAGGCAGGACCCAAGACTTTGATTATCAGGCCGACTGAAAGTTACTACAAGCAGATAACCAAAATGTGATGACTGCAACAGTGAAACACGAAGAACATCTTTACGTGAAGTTGTTCTCTCTCACCGTTCATTCTTTACTGCTGGGTATTCCTCAGAACTACGGAACCAAAGGAGGCCCTGTCCCTGGAGGCATCTACTCTGTAATGAGTAACAAAGGTATGAGGTGTTGACCAGGTAGCTGCTACAGAAATAGAGTCTAATAGTAACCTCGCAGAAAAGGCTAAGGAGGTTGAAATCGCTCCAATAGAGTGGGCCTTTACTTTTTGTTGCAAGGGGGCATTTTGTGAATTGTAAATGAAGGAAATGCAATCTGATAGCCACCTTGCCAAGGTTATGTTTGTCAGAGGCACTCTGACTCTGAAAAGGAAACGAATAGTTGATCCGTTGACCTGAATTGTTTTGTTCTGTCTAGATAAAATCGTAGTTGTCTATGTACATCAAGTTTGTGCAGCACGTGTTCCATCCTATTTGTGCACTGGTGAAGGACAACTGGCAATTCAATAGATTGGTTAAGATTTGCCTCTGAACAAACTTTTGGTAAAAACGATGGATTAGTTCTGAGCGAAACTCCATCATTATGGAAAATCAGACAAGGAGGTTTGATGGATAGGGCTTGCAGCTCAGAAATCCGCCAAGCAGAAGTAATAGATATCAGAAAAATAGTCTTCCATGAAAGGAATTTCAAAGAACAGGACAATGCTAGTTTGAAAGGGGGTAGCATGATTCTGCATAGAACAAAATTTAGATTCCATTGCATGACTGAGCTCTGACTGGTGGCCTCAAACGAATGGCACCGTTAAGAAAGGCTTTAGCAAGTTGATGCGACATGACAGAGCCTTGGAAACCAAAATGGCACCTTTAAGAAAGGCTTTAGCAAGTTGATGCGACATGACATTAGAGCCTTGGAAACTAAAATGAAAATTTGAAATCGCTAATTGAACTCTGATGGTAGCTACAGCTGCTCCTTCGTTGAAAAGTTTAGTTAGGAATTCCAATACAGATGGGATCGGAGCTAGGTAAGGATCTACATCATTCTGAGGCCCCCATAAAGAAAATCTCTTCCATTTGCTAAGATACAACTTTCTGCTAGATGACTTATGAGAGGATGTTATAATAAGTTGGGCCGCAGTTGAGAGGTTGTAAATCCTGGCTATTGTGAGAATTGGAGCAGCCAAGCTGTCAGTTTGAGGGAATGAAGCGAAGGATGAAGAGCCCCCGATGAATGGGTCAACAGATCCAGAATTGGGTACAGGATCCAGGGTTCTTCCAAAAGATAAGGCTGGAGGAAGGGAAACCAAATTTGCTGAGGCCAGTAAGGGGCTATTAGTATCAAGGTCCTTCCCAGTAGTTTTGCTTTCTGTAATACCTTGGGGAAATGCATAACTGAGACCCAGGGGCCAATTGTGAACCAGTGCCTCCCTTGGGGCTTCCCCTGGCTGGGGGATGAGGGTATAGTAGCTGCTGCATTCCGTTTTTGTTGGGATTGCAAAAAGATTGCAGCAAGGCTGGCCCCACCTGCAGAAAATCCTTTCCGCTACTTGTTGCTTTAGGGACCACTCGTGAGGCAGTAAAATTGCTTTGCTCAGCTTGTCTATCACATTCCCCAGGATGTGCGCTGCTACCAGAAAGCGCTGGGAGGAAATCGCCCACTGCCATACTCTCATGGCCTGACACCCAGGGGTAAGATTTGGTTCCCCCTTGTTTGTTGATGTACCAGACCACTGACATGTTGTCCGTCTGAACTACAATTGTCCCTAGAGGTAGACAGTCTTGAAAGGACTGCAATGCTAGAAGTACCGCTCTCATCTCCAGGACATTTATATAAGGATGTGCCTTGTGTTTCTTCCACGTGTCTTGGGCTGTTCTTTCCTGAAAATGCCCCTCCACCCACCCAATCAAGGAAGTGTCCTTGGTCACCGTGGCTATGGGATTGGGTAGAACGAATAGACGTCCTTGAGATGCACGATGGGACGTCAGCCACCACTGAAGGTCCTCCTTGCACACATTCGTTATGACAATTTGATGTGACACTGGAAGTTCCTGAAAGGACCACTGAGAGAACAGGAGCCACTTTAGAATTCGCATATGCATTCGTGCAAAGGGAATGGCAATGACTGCTGCTGCCATCGATTCTAGCAATTTGAGTACCATTGAGACTGGGCCTTTTTTTCTCAGAAGCAGATCTGATACTTGTTCTTGTAAAAGAGAAATTCTTTCTGGAGGCAGACAGTGTCATAGAAACTGTGTTTAGTTTTGCTCCTATGAATATGGTCTGTTGCGATGGCGATAAGGCAGGTTTTTCTGAGTTGATGGTTATCCCCAATTGATAGCATAGGTGTAAGGTTGTGTCCCTCGCATGAATGAGTTGATGCTTGGTGGTGGCAGTTAAGAGTCAGTCTAGATCTGGAAACACCTGGAATACCAACAGTCTCAGGTGAGCAGTGACTACTGCCATACATTTGGTTAACACTCTGGGGGCTGTAAAACCACCAAAGGACAGAGAGCGAAATTGATAATGGCTGGCTCCCAGCCAGAAGCGTAGATGATCTCTGGATGGTCTGTCCATTTTGATGTAGTAGTACGCATCCTGAAGATCTATGGAGCACATCCAATTGTCTTTCCCCAGAAAGGAAGTATTGACTGAAGCGTGACTGACTTGTTTAGTCTGCTTAGGTCCAGAATAGGTCTCCAGTCCCCTGTTTTCTTTGGAAATAGAAAGAACCTTGAGTAAGTTCTGGATCCTTTTTGGTCTGCTGGGACTGGCTGGATGATTCTTGTCCAGCAACCTTTGGACCTCTAAGGCTGCTAGGTCCCTGTGACTGAGTGGAACGTCTGGGATTTTCTTTATTAGAGGGGACAGGGTGGCAAAGGGAATACAGTATCCTCTGGATATTACGGTTTGTACCCAGCTGTCTATTTTTAGCCAGGCATCTAGGTACAAAGATAGGCGTCCCGCAACTGCCGCCAGGAGATGGACAGTCGGGCCTCTACTCAGGAGCGCTGATGGGGCTTGCCAAAGAAAGTACAGTTGTGTAAACTTACCATAAATGTAGATGTTTGAGTGTATTCACTGTTGCAGTCATCACATTTGGGTCATCTGCCTGCAGGTAGCCCTCAGTCAGCCTGAATACCAGAGACTTAGCATTTCTGCGTTGGATGCTGTCGTTCCAGGAGTGCTGTCAGGTCGTCAGGGATATAAAAACAAGCAGCCAACACCATTACATCAGTCTTTCTTGCCGAGGAGCCTGAAGAAGAAGCAGTTCACAAGTGCTGGGCAGCCGCTACCTGATTTTTCATTTACGAATTTAATAATCCTGAAGTCTTCTAAAGCTAAGTACCCCGTTGGGGATCCTTTTTTCTTGCTCTAACCGATGTCAGAAAAAGTCAACAATCGTCTTGCCTGTGGAATGCAAATACCTCACGGAGATTTTCATTCTTACTGCGTCACCTGTTTAGGGCCAGACCACGATGTACCTCGCTGTTTTGTGCCTTAACACCCGAACCATTCATTGTCGGGCTCTCTGACGCTAAATTCTTTCGCACTGTCGCCCTGGTTCTGCGGACCCCTCTGCCACGTGGATGGCATCTTCCATTATTACCCCCCCTCTGCCTCTAGAGGGGATGTCAACACAAGTGTTTTGGAAAAATCCTTGAGACTTCCAGAACCATATCTTTCCACCTCCCCTCCCTTTGCAGCAAGGTCTGTTAAGGGAAGAAAAACGTACACCGATGGCAAAAAAGGTCTTTCAGTCTTTCTCACTCCTGGTTACAGTTTCCTTAACCTTAGGTTTGAAAAGGGACGAAATGTCAAAGCGGGTGTTAATGAAGACTTGAAGGGTTCTGCAAAGGAACACAAGCACATCCAGGAAAGTCTCCCAAGAGCGATTCCTGTACACACTGCCCTGCTCGCACCATCAGCTGCATAAGACAACAGACGCATGGAAGAGTTCACTGTTGATGAGAGGAGAGCTGGAAAGTTACTTTGTCCGAAACCCCCGCAGCTTTTAAGCCTTGAAAGAAGGACTTAAACTAATCAAAAAGCACAAATTATTTACACGCCCTATGTACAAAGAAGGGCTGCAATTGCACTCTAACACAGCACACTAACGCTAATAAATAGAAACCTAATGGCCTAAAAAAAAAAAAAAAACTGCCACTACTTTAGTAAATAGGAAGAAATGTAAGTATAAGCCCTGTAAAAAAAGAAAAGGCTAAACACACTTACAGTGAAGAACCTCTATGCCCTATGAAAAACTACGGGCTAACACTATTAAACACACTAATTATGCTATAATACCTATCTATATGCTCTACTAAAGAGCTAACACACACTAAGAGAAAGAAGAATTAAAGGGCCTAAACGAAAAATGCGGCCACTAATTCCTCTTAAACACACCAAGAGAGATAGGGAGAATAGAAGGCCTAACACAAAAAATGGCCTTAAAGACTAAATATCTAATCCAATATATAAGCACAAGCCTACACACTTCTAACTACTATTAATGCTAATTTACTAAATTTTACCAAAAACTAAGGCTATAATATTGAAATAAGAAAAGTTATTCACTGGGCAGAGCTGGTGAACGTCCAATCAAGCTGCAGCAGTAAACAAGATCTGAGGGAATATCAGGGTGCATCATGGGATAGGGAGTTGGCCTCAGCTGAAGACCTCGAGCTTTTGCAGGTGGCTGAGTCAGAGCAGAGGATCAGCTCCGAACCCATCAGTAAAGAATGAACGACGAGAGAGAACAATTTCACATCACCTATTCAAAATCTTGCGATTTTGTCAGTGGTAGAATTAATTCACATGCAAATAGTATTTTTCGTTCTCATTTCCAGTACAATGTGACCTTACTAATATAGAACAGCTCCAAATACACAGCTAACAGTGAGACAGTGAACAACCTTGTAGTGTACCCCAAGTCTTGCACAGCTATATTATTTTTGCAGATGACTCCCATACACGTGTGTGTGTGTGTGTGTGTGTGTGTGTATATTATGTTGACCAAAAATGTAGACAAACTTAGACATGTCAGAAAGTACAGTTGTGTACACTTGCCATAAATGTAGATGTCAGAGTGTATTCACTGTTGCAGTCATCACATTTGGGTCATCTGCCTGCAGGTAGCCCTTAGCCTGAATACCAGAGTCTTGGGATTTCTGCGTCAGATGCTGTTGCTTCTGCCATGATGGCAGGTCGTCAGGGGTATAAAACTTGCAACAGACACCATTACACCAGTTTTTCTTGCCCCAGATGTCAGGTGCCCCCAAAAATAGGAAACAATTACATGGTATGGAACACCCCCAGCAAAAAGCAAATAGACACAATATAAGACATGCCAAACAACAAAGATGGGTAGAAGTAAAGATAAGACGGGGCTGGAGGGAGGGTTACCAGGACTGCAACAGTGAATACACTCGAACAGCTACATTTATGGTAAGTGTACACAACTGTGCTATGTTCTTCGTGTTTCACTGTTGCAGTCATCACATCTGGGTTGATCACCAAAGCTAAGGAAGGGTGGAGATAGTTAAGAAGCATTAGGGCTGGCAATCAGGTCCTGTAAGACTGCTGTGGCAAAATCCAGCTCTGGATTTAGGAAAAGATAGGTAAGTGGTAATGCCTGGTGAAAGTGTGTACAGAGCTCCAGGTTGCAGCTTCCAGGATGCCCCTGGTAGGGACTCCCCTGAGGAATGCTGTAGCGGTTGATGTAGCTCTAGTGGAATGTGTTCCTATCCCCTGTGGGTAGGTTTCCCATGGTGCTTGTAGCAGAAATGGATGCAGTGTCCTATCCATTTAGAAATGGTTTGCTTTGAAATGGCCTTGCCCTCTGCCCCTACAGCAAAGCTGACTAGCAGCCAGTCAGATTTTCGGAAAGGATTAGTCCTGTCCAGATAGAACCGGAGCTGCCTGTACACATCCAGGGAGTGCAGGATCCTTTCCCCTTTATTCTGAGGATTAGGGAATAAGTAGGCAAATGAATGGATTGGTTTAAAGCTACACTAGATACCACCTTGGGCATACATGATGGGTTAGTCCTGAGGGAGACCCTGTCCGCATGGAAGATAAATGAATGGTTCCACGGCCATAAAGGCCTGCAATTCAGACACTCTTCTTCCTGAAGTGTTGGCTAGAAGTAAAGCTGTTTTCCAGGAGCGGAATTTTAAACTCAGCTGTGGCAGCAGGTTCAAAGGGTGGAAGTGTGAGCTTTTCCACTACAATGTTAAGGTCCCAGGCAGGAGTGGGAGCTTTCCTGGGGGGTCTTAAATTCTTGGCTCCTCTCAGGAACTGTCTGAGCAGAGGATGAGAAAAAAGGTGTGGCTTAGTATTATAACGAGCTGAGATGGCAAAGGCATGGATCTTAATTGAAGAGAAGGATAGGCCTTTGTGGAGCATTTCTGCTAATTAATCTAGTATACGAGATAAGTTGGGCACAGTTGTGTCCATTCCCTGAAACTGGCTCCAGGAGCAGTACCTTTTCCACTTTTGCGAATAGGATTTTCTTGTACTAGGCTTCCTTGCCTCAAGAATGACATTCAGCACCTGCTTACTGAGAGAGTTGCTGGAGAAGAATTCAGTGGATGAGCCAGGGAGCTAGGTTCAGGGTCTGTAGCTGAGGGTGCAGAATCTGGCCAGCCTGCTGGGACAGCAGGGAAGGAGTCTGAGGCAGGTGGCAGCACTGTCAGGCTGCGCAAAAGAGGGTACCCAGTGTTGGCGTGACCAGTCAGGTGCAATCAGGATAGTTCTTGGCTTTTCCTGTTTGATCTTTAGTAGAACCTTTGAGAGGAGGGGCATGGGGGAAAGGCATAGATTAAGAATTTTTCCCAGGTGAAGGACAGGGTATCCACCTTCAAGCTCAGCTAGGGTTGCCACCTTTCATCATGGCTAAAACTGGAATAAAGCTACACCCCTTGCGTCACCAGTAACCCCGCCCACCCCCCTACCCCTGCCCACAATCTGCCCATTTTGTGACATTGCAATGACCTTACCTGGTGGGGAATGCCCCTTTTTTCCATTCCTGCTGCCTGCTTTCGGCTGATTTACTATGCTTTTCTGTAAAAAAAAAAAAAAAAAGCATAATAAATCAGCCGATTTACAAACTCTGATAGTCTGTTTCCTTTTTGAAACAGAATACCAGAGTTTGTACAGTGTTTTCGGGACTACCAGAGAATCAGTTTGACTTCCGGATAGTCAGAAAAAAAATGGAGGGATGGCAACCCTAAGCTTGGCTGTGGAGAGTTCTGGTGCAATATTTGCTCAATCGATAGTTTTGAGGGGAAGCAAAACGGCCCACCTCTGGTGTCCTCCACCTGTGCCTCAAAAGCTTGAATATTTTGGGTTTCAGTTTCCACTTCTGTGGGTCCATGAGATTTCTGCTTAAGTTATCTGCCAGTGAATTTAATTTCCTGGCAGGAAATGAGCTTGCAGGTGCACTTAGCTGCTCAAGGCTGTGTTCCATAGAGCCATGGCTAATCTGCAGAGTGGGTAGGAATGCCCCCCCCCCGTTTGTTTATATACCATTTAACTGTGGCGTTGTCTGTCTTTACCAATAGTTATCCTGGAAGAATAAGGCCTTTGAAAGCTGTCAGAGGATTCTGTACAGCTAACTTTTCTTTTTGATTGATATGCAGGTGCATTTGCTTTGGGTTCCACCTTCCCTGAATGCACTGACCTGCCATGTGAGCACCCCATGCATAGCCTGAGTCTGTTAGGGTTTGGGCGGCAGGGGATAGAGGGATAGGGAGTCCCTTGTTGTGGTTGCACAAAGGAACTCTGTCCTTAAGCAAGGAATGATAGGAATCATTGTTTACAAGTCCCGAGAATGTAGACACCAAACACATTTTAGGTACCACTGAAGTTTCCTCATATGCAGTCTTGCATATGAAATTAATAGAATACAAGAGGCCATGAACCCCAGAGCTTGCAGTATTTTTCTTGCAGATAGCCGGGTTTTGGTGGCCAGTAAATTGAAGTAGTTTGTCAAATAAATTTGTTTCTCGAGTGAGGAATGCATCTGGGAGGTTGCTCCCAGGAATACAATCTGTTGGCTGGGTACCAGCTGTGATTTATTTTCGTTGATTGTGTACCCCAGTGAAGTTAAAAGTCTCTTTACAAATGCCAGGTGCTGTAGTAGCAAGTCCTGACCGTCTGCCAGGTGCTGTAGTAGCAAGTCCTGACTGTCCACCTGAATCGGGCAACTGTCTAAGTATGGGTAAATCTGAATGCTTTTCTGCCTGCAACATGCAATGGCTGGAGCTAGGCACTTTGTGAATACCCTGGGCACAGTAGATAAGCCAAAGGGAAGTGCAGAGAACTGACAGTGCATAGAGCCTGCTCTGAAGCGTAGGTATTTCCTGCAAGATTCCCTTGGAGAGTTAGCATTTTGAATTTTGGAACCACCAGAAAGGTGTTGAGAACAGACAGATCCAGGATAGGCTGCAACAGTTTTCTTTTCTGGGAACCAGAAAAGTACAGTTGTGTACCTACCATAAATGTAGATGTTAGAGTGTATTCACTGTTGCAGTCATTACACTTGGGTTATCCTGCTGGCAGGCTACCCGCAGTCAGCCTGAATTCCAAAGTCCTGGTCCGGCATTGGTTCCTGTCGCCTCTTCCCTGACGTCAGTGCACCAGGGGTATACAAGATGCAGCAGACGCCATTTTCTTCAGTTTTTCTTGTCCCAGATGTCAGGTGCCCCCGAAAGGGTAGGCTAAAAATATTGCTTATAAAAAAGCATGCACTAAGATAAAAATTATCTTAATCTACAAGCAAATACACCACATAGGTTGTATAGAATAGAGAAGTCCCAGCAATGAGAGGGGGATGGTGGGTGGGTAACCTGGACTGCAACAGTGAATACACTCGAACATCTACATTTATGGTAGGTACACAACTGTACTATGTTCGTGTTTCACTGTTGCAGTCATTACACTTGGGTTGAATCGGAAAGCTGAGGTTGGGTGGCTGGGGCTAAATAGAATTAGGTGCGGCTATGAGGTCCTGCAGAACTGCAGTGGCAAAGCCTGCTCTGGATTTAGAGTAAAGAGGTAAGTGGTAGTGCTTTGTAAATGTGTGCATTGAAGTCCAAGTTGCAGCCTCCAAAATATCCTTGGTTGGTGGTACTCTGAGGAAGGCTGCTGAAGTGGCTGCTGCTCTGGTTATGTGTGGCCTAACGCCCTTAGGCACTGATTTGCCATGTTGTGAATAGCAGAAACGAATGCAGTGGCCTATCCATTTTAAAATAGTCTGCTTTGAGATAGCCTTTCCTTCTGATCCTGCAGCATATGCCATTAAAAGTTGCTCAGTCTTTCTGAAAGCTTTAGTTTTGTCCAAGTAGAAGCGTAGCTGTCTGTGTATGTCCAAAGAATGCAGAAGTCTCTCCCCTTTATTCTGTGGGTTTGGATAAAAAGTAGGCAAATGAATGGTTTGATTAAGAGCCACACTGGACACTACCTTAGGCATAAATGTTGGGTTCGTTCTTAGAGAAACCCTGCCCGGATGGAAAATAATAAAAGGTTCAACAGCCATTAATGCCTGCAATTCTGAGACTCTTTTTGCTGAAGTCATTGCTAGGAGCAGAGCTGTTTTCCATGATAAGAATTTTATCTCGGCTGTACTGGCTGGCTCAAAAGGAGGCAGTGTGAGTTTTTCCAAGACAAAATTGAGGTCCCATGTAGGTAAAGGTGCTCTCCTTGGAGGTCTTATGTTTTTGGCCCCTCTGAGGTACTGCCTTAGCAGTGGATGTGAAAAAATAGGTGGTTCGGTATTGTAACGAGCTAAAATGGCAGAGGCATGGATCTTAATTGAAGAGAAGGCTAAGCCTTTGTCCAGCATCTCAGTTAGGTATTGTAAAATCTCAGGAATATTTGGAACAAGCATGTCAATTCCTTGTGCCTTGGTCCAAGCACATAATCTTTTCCATTTTTCTGCATAAGATTTTCTGGTGCTGGGCCTCCTAGCCTCCAAAATAACATCTATAACTGCTTTAGAGAGAGGTGTGTTCTGAGTGGTTATTATTAGCCGCCATGCAACCAGATTTAAGGTTCTGAGTTGGCTGTGCAGGATCGGTTTTGTTAGTTCAGTAGATAAGGAATTTGAGGTAAAGTCCAGGCTGGGCCTTGAGACGAGCTCTTTAGGATTGGATACCAGTGCTGGCGTGGCCAGTCTGGGGCAATCAGTATAATTTTTGGCTTCTCTTCTCTGACCTTTAGGAGTACCTTGGGGAGGAGAGGCAGTGGAGGAAAGGCATATACTGTAAGGGTTTTCCAGCTGAATGATAGAGCATCCACCTTCCATGCTTGTTCGTGATAAGTCCTTGTGCAGAATCTCTGTAGTTGGCAGTTGTAAGGGGAGGCAAATAGATCTATGTCTGGGCATCCCCATTTCCTTGTTATCATGCTGAAGACTTGTGGATCTAGTTTCCACTCGAGGGTCCATGCGGCTTCTGCTAAGATAGTCTGCCAGAGTATTTGTCTTTCCTGGCAGGAATTGTGCTTGCAGGTGTACTTGATAAGTCAATGCGGTGTTCCACAAAGTCATGGCTCGTCTGCAGAGGGGGTAGGACTGTGTGCCCCCTTGCTTGTTTATGTACCACATGACTGTAGTACTGTCAGTCTTTATCAACAGCTGTCCTGGATGGAGTAGGTCCTTGAAGGCTGTCAGGGCATTCTGTACAGCTAGCATCTCTTTTTGATTGATATGAAGATGCATTTGGCTTGCGGGCCACGTGCCCTGAATACATTTTCCTGTCATGTGGGCTCCCCAGGCATAATCCAATGCATCTGTTAGTGTCTGCCTGGCTGTGGGTAAAGTGAAAGGCTGTCCCTTGTTGTGGTGACAGGCCAGTGCCCACCATAGAAACTCCTGTTGCAGGCAGGGAATGAGGGTAAGTAATGTTTCCAGGCTGTGGCAATGTTGAGTCCAAACACTTTTTAGGTACCATTGTAGCTTCTTCATATGCAGTCTTGCATATGGAATTAGCAGAATGAAGGATGCCATGAAGCCCAAAGCCTGAAAAATTTTTCTTGCAGGTAACTGGGTCTTCGTTGCCATCTTTTCGAAGTAAGAAGTCAGTTGCCTTTGTCTGGTGTGAGATGAGCCATCTGGGCAGTTGTATTTACGCTTGCACCCAGGAATATCTCTTGAGAGGGTACTAGTTTTGATTGCTTTTCGTTTACTGTGTACCCTAGGCAAATTAGTAATCTTTTTACTAAGGGGGTTGGGAGGGTGGCCTAATGGTTAAGGTGTTTGCCTTACAAACACAAAACAGGGGGTTTATCAATTAACAAATGGCACAAGTTACACAAGGTACAGGGTTTGAATCTCACAAGGGATAATTGGCTAGGCTTAAAATGGCTCGCAAGGGCAGTTAGCTTAGTACTAATCTATGAACCTATGAAACGCCAGATGCTTTAGTTGAATGTCCTTGCTCTCTTGCTTGAATAAGGCAGTTGTCCAAGTAGGGATATATTTGAATTCCTCTGTCTGTAAAATGCAATTATTGGTGCCAGGCATTTTGTGAAGACCCTGGGCGCAGTAGATAAGCCAAAGGGCAGTGCAGAGAATTGGTAGTGCATTGAGCCAGCTATGAATCTGAGGTATCTTCTGCAAGATTGTCTGACTGGGACATGCAGGTATGCCTCTGAGGTCCAAAGTTACAAGCCAAGCCTTCTTGCTCAGCATGGGCAGAAGCTGCTACAATGTCAACATTTTGAATTTTGGAACGTCCAGAAAAGTGTTTAGAATAGACAGGTCCAGTATTGGTCTCCAGGCTTTGTCCTTTATGGGTACCAAGAAAAGTCTCAAGTAAAATCCTTGTCCCTGCTCTTGCTGTGGTACTCACTGAATAGCCCGCATGTCCATGAGAGATGAGATTTGCTTTTGTGCCTCTGCCCATTGATTGTGTGGCAGGTCTGGCATAGCTTTTGTCTTTGGAAGGGTTTGAAAGTGGAACCTGTAGCCCTGAGAAACTATACTCAAGACCCATTTGTCCTGGGTGATTCATGTGCCAATTTTGTGGAAAAAGTGCTAGCTTTCCCCCTAAGGGTGCTGCCAAAAGATAAGTGCTCGGCATTGGCAGTGGAAAGTCATTGGGACGGTTTCCTTTATGGCTGTGATTTGTCTTCTCCGCTTTTGGAGGTAGAAGCACCCCATTGTTTAGGCCTGTATGAGCCTTGGGGCTGAGATCTGCCTCTAGGGCGTCTATCTGCCTCTTTGTGGCCTGTCTGACACAGGAAAGGACCAATTCTTAGAAGGCCAGTTCCTGCTAAATCTGGGTGGCTGAACCTGTAAAAAATCCTTTACTGTCTGCATAGATTTCGCTTTATCCTCCATTTTCTTTAACTCCTCTTCTGCCTTAACACCAAAGTATCATGCTGTAATGGAGCATCCAATAATTTTGCTTTAACATGATCAGGCAGATTCTGTTCCTTTAACCAAGCATGCCTTCGAATGACAGAGCCTGTAACAGCGGCCCTGCAAGACGCCCCCAGTGTATCAAAACCACATTGCAAAGTATGCTTTCCCACTTGTTGCTGATATTTAAGCATATGAAACTGACAATTTAAAGCCCTTACAGCCAAGGTAGCAGAAGTGTAAACTTTTTCCCCATCTGTCCAGTGCTCTAGAATCCCTATCAGAGGGGACAGGATTTTTTGCAGTGGAAGCCTTGACCCCTTTGGGACCCTGAGACAGTTTCTGGGTCAGCAGCAGGGTTTTTATATAGAAATTTATGTGAATCTGGAACCCTGTAGTACCTGTCTGGCTTAACGGGTGCAGGGGGTAAAGAGTCAGGAGACAGGCTGGACTCCAATACATCTACAATGTCCAGTACAGGTGGAATAGCAAGAGGTCTGTGCTGAGGCAGTAAAAGAAAATCTCTGAGCCTTTAAGATTCTGAGTAGTCTTGGCTGTGCCAATGAAAATGCTCCCTCGTGGTATGCAGGGTTTCCCCAAAAGAATAGTCCTCAGGAGGAAAGGCTGCAGGGATAGATTCTTCAACATCAGAATCCTCATTGGGAGGAAGAGAGTATCCCTGTTCTGAAGAGGAGTCAGATGAAATGGAAACCTGATCAGAAGAATTATATTCAGTGTCTTGCCTAGGCCTCTTATCAGGAGGGGGATGGGAATTCCTGACCAAAGTAAGTAGGTCTTCGGCCATTTTGAGCATCTGTTTCTTAGGCATGGAAGTCTGTCCAGGAGAATGCTGTACTTGTTTCTTTGTCTTTAAAGCTGTTTTAGTCTTTGCCTTGGAAGCTGAGGTTGGCTTGATATATAACTGTGTAGGTCTGAAAACACCTTCAGAAGCCGATGCCTGCTCAGCGGCTCCGGACACATCTTAGGGAATAGTTTCCAAAGGTCCAATACCTTGAGTATCCAGAGGCCTAGTTGTGTCCACATGGGAGTCGGAAGCGGCCTGTGGCTCTGAGGTAGCGGGTGTCAGGGGCTGCGAAAGCACCTCACAGAGAACCGGCAACTGGCCTAGCGGAGGCTTTGTCTGTTTTGGACCTCGGATGCCTGTCCCTTTTCTTTTTCCTTGAGCTTTTTATGAACTCCAGTCGTCAGCTGTTCCGATGGCATTATATAATTAAACCTTCGGCCAAAGTAATGAAATGCAAAATCGTACCGACGCTTAATAGTGCGTTGGTTAAATCTAGCACAAAACCGACAACTAGCAACGTCGTGGTCAGGGTCTAGGCAAGGAATACAGTAAGAATAAAAATCCTTATGAGGTATTTGCTTCCCACAAGAAATACAATTGTTAACTTTTTCTGACATCGGTCTGGAGCAATTAAAAAGTTTCCCCAACGGGGTACTTAGCTTTATTGAAGACTTCGGATCTGAAATTTGACTTAAAAAATCTCAGGAGTCGGCCGACCGGCACTTGCGAACTGCTTTTGCTTCGGGCACCATGCGGCAAGAAAGACTGAAGAAAATGGCGTCGGCTGCATCTTATATACCCCTGGGGCACTGACGTCATGGAAGAGGCGAAAGCAACCGACGCCGGACCAGGACTTTGGAATTCAGGCCGACTGCGGGTAGCCTGCCAGCAGGATAACCCAAGTGTAATGACTGCAACAGTGAAACACGATGAACATCAGTCTGGAATAAACACGTTGTCAGCACTGTTCTCCTGGGACAAGCTGAATAGCCTTGATGCTGAGAAGAAAAAGTACTTGCTTTTGGGCCTCCGCCCACTGGTTTGGGGGGAGGTCTGGCCATCCGCTTAGGGTTGGGAGTGAGTGGAAGTGGAATCTGTATCCCTGGGAAACTATGTTTAAGATCCATCTGTCTTGGGTAATGTATTCACAGTTTTTGGCATGCAGGGCAAGTTTCCCTCCTAAAGGTGCAAGTACTTGGGCAAGACTTAGAAGAGGTAAGGATAAGTCATTGTGCCATTTTACCATAGGATGGTGGCTTACTACTCCCTGTTTTGGACGTGGGAGCACTTCATTACTTAGATCTGTGCATAACCTGAGACTGAAGTCTTGGTGGTCTGCTGCCCCTGGGCTTGGACTGAGAAGGCCTGGAAGGGACTTGAAAAGACCAGTTTTTTGAAGGCCAATGCCTACAGAATCAAGGTGGCTGTACTTGTAAGAAAATCTTTAACAGTTTGCATAGATTTAGCTTTCTCTTCCATTCTTTTGAGAACTTTTGCTTTATTACCAAATAAACCGTCTTGGTTTAATGGTGCATCCAGTAATTTTGCTTTGACATGATCTGGCAAGTTTTGTTCCTTAAGCCAAGCATGCCTTCTAAGAAAAGACCCAGTGACAGCAGCCCTGCAACATGCTTCTAAGGCATCAAACCCACATTGCAAAGTATGTTTACCAACTTGGTTAGCAGAATGCATTAACTCTTGTAAATCTTTGTGTTCTGCACAGTCAGGAATCAACATCATTTGATGTTTAATTAGCTCCACAATATGCTGCTGATAGTTTAAAATATGAAACTGGTAATTTAAGGCCCTAATGGCAAGAGTAGCAGAGGTGTATACCTTCTTACCCAGTCTAAAGCCCTAGAATCCCTATCCGAAGGGGTAGGATTTCTGGCAGTTGTAGCCTTAATGCCTTTAGGTCCCTAGGAAATGGTCTCTGGATCCGTAGTAGGATTCTTAAAAAGGAATTTGTAAGAATCAAGTAATCTATAGTACCTGTCAGGTTTCCTGGGAGCTGGAGACAAAGTATTAGGGGAAGGCTGGACTCCAAGAAGACATGTACAATTTCCAAAACAGGAGGGATAACTAAAGGCCTGTGCTGAGGCAAGTTTAAAAACTCCCCGAGTCTCTTTTTGGACTGAGAGTAGTCCTGGCTCTCCCAGCAGACATGCTCTCTAAGGGTATTGCAGGGTTTCACCAAAAGACAAATCTTCTGGAGTAGAAGCAGAGGGAATGGAATCCTCTGCATCAGAATCCTCACAGGTAGATAAGGGTATGTCATGGTAGTCAGAAGGATCAGATTCCTGATCAGAAGAATCAGAAGGAAAATCAGTTCTTGGTCTCTGAGGGGGAAGGCTAACTTCCCCTAATTAAGGTAATGAGGTCTTCAGCCATTCTAAGCATTTGTTTTTGTGGCATGTGGGCCTGAGAATGCACTTTGGTCGTAGTTTCCTAGGAGTAGTGCGAACCCTAGGCCTGAGAAATTCGATATTTTTGGTTTAAAACGAAGTCAGTTTAATATGTAAATCGGAAGGTCTGAATAAACCCTTCAGAAGCAGGTGCCTGCACAGCAGCTCCAGACCCATCCAAGGTAGAGACTTCCACAGGTTCCATAGTCGAAGTAACATCTCGCAGCATACCGGACTCCGAATGGGTCTCAGTAGAGGTCTGCGAATCTGTAGAAATGAGTATCAGGGGCTGAAAATGCACTCACTGAGCACCAGCAGACTGGCGACTAGCTTATCAGTAGTATTGTCGGCAGTTTTGGACCTATGCGGTCTGTCTCTCTATCCTTGCATTTTTTCGGAAGATTGGTAGTCGGATGGCTCATCGATATCATTTCAAACTACGGAGATCGAGAGCGAAAGAATTTAGCTACAAAAATTGCCCGACTATAAATAGTTCGGGCAATGAACAAGGCACAAAACCAACAGCGAGGGACGTTGTAGTCTGGCCTAAACAGGTGACGCAGTAAGAATGAAAATCTCTGTGTGGTATTTGCTTTCCACAAGCAAGACAATTATTAATTTATTCTGACATCTGTTAGAGCAAGAAAAAAGGATCCCCAACGACCGGCACTTGTGAACTGTTCTGCTTCGGGCACCGCATGGCAAGGAAGACTGGCATAATGGCATTGGCTGCATGTTTTATACCCCTGACATCATGGAAGAAGCAACAGCATCCGACGCAGAAATCCAAAGACTCTGGTATTCAAGCCGACTGGGGCTACCTGCAGGCAGATAACCCAAATGTGATGACTGCAACAGTGAAACACTAAGAACATCACATGCGTCAAGCAAACTCTGCACACGCAAACCATAAAGTACCACCTGCTACTAATATTAACTCAGAGCACAAATAAATCAACAAAAGGGCATATTCCCCAGCCCTGAGAATTGTGGCAATCTCTCACCTGTCAACCATCTGTTTAGTCAAGCAAACTGTCAACTAAAAGTGCATCCAATCAAATTGTGTTTATACATATATACATGTACTGGCTGACATTTCAGAATGTTGAAGACCAATTGGCTGAGACTATATGACTGACATTCGAAATGTCGACCGGGGTGGGAGGGACAACAAAAACTTACATTCCCCAGCCCTGAGAATTGTGGCAATCTCTCACCTGTCAACCATCTGTTTAGTCAAGCAAACTGTCAACTAAAAGTGCATCCAATCAAATTGTGTTTATACATATATACATGTACTGGCTGACATTTCAGAATGTTGAAGACCAATTGGCTTACATTCCCCAGCCCTGAGAATTGTGGCAATCTCTCACCTGTCAACCATCTGTTTAGTCAAGCAAACTGTCAACTAAAAGTGCATCCAATCAAATTGTGTTTATACATATATACATGTACTGGCTGACATTTCAGAATGTTGAAGACCAATTGGCTGAGACTATATGACTGACATTCGAAATGTCGACCGGGGTGGGAGGGACAACAAAAACTTACCTTCACGCTCATAGCATGTCGATCATATGGTCCCAGCCATATGGTCTTCGACATTCTGAAATGACCATGTGAAGAGGACCCATTATATATATATATATATATATATATATATATATATATATATATATATATGTGTATATACATATATGTGTATATACATATATGTGTATATACATATATGTGTATATACATATATGTGTATATACATATATGTATATATATATATATATATATATATATATATATATATATATGTATACACACACATTTATACACAGATGAATACAGACATATAGATATATTAAAACAAACAGGTCCTGTCATTTGATCTAAAAATAAAAACACAAACAACTGATCTAAGAGCAACTAATCTAAACTCTTCATCTAAAACAACAAAAGACAAAACTGGGAAAAATGTTTTTAGAGGTGGACATACCCCCTACCCCATATCTCATTCCAAAGTTATAACTCCATGTCACCCTACAGTGGAAGAAAATAATAAACATGAATTGGTTTATCTCAGTGCTTTGGACTGCATGGTTCAAACTGCAATATTAGTATCTATAACAAAAATACCACTGATCAAAATCAAACTTAGCTAATTATCAGTGTTATTACTGGTAAAATGTACTTGAGAATATCATTAAATTGCAATGAGAACTTTTTGTTAGCCCACTTGATTAGACAAAAGATCACTTGAACGCAACCCAGGATACACACACTATGTATGTATATGTATATTACTCCTTTGGAAGTCCCATCCTTTCCACCAACATGAGTAATGTCGCTAAACTCTGTCAAACACTTTCTTGCATCCAAACTTAACAGCAACAGAGGCTCCTTCATTTGTTGTGGCTCATGCATTTTAATTACTCTCCTTAGAATGTAACCAACTGTACGTCGCCTACAGTCAGGCTCTCACTGAGCCAAATGATTCAAATCTAGAGACATTTTAGCTATTTTTGCTTTTAAAATAAATTATAGAAACTAGCTTCTTATCTGCAGAAGGATGACAGGGTCCTTTTCTCCTTGGGAATTGAATTAGCCTTTGGCCGTATTTTGGGAATCTGTTTTCTTAACTTCATTAATTGCGATTTACTGAGCAGTTCTGTCTGCTGATTTTACAGTGCAGAATTATGAAAGCAAAACAGTTATTCGCCAAAAATGATTATAGTGCTAGTGTCAAACAGTTTCATCCCTTTTAGTGCGCAAGACATCGGGAGAACTGTTCACCTGTATGACAGCTGCCCAAGGATGCAAGACAAAAAAAGTGGTAGCAAACATCTGTTTTGTGATATTGCAGACACTATGCAAATTATGCACAGTTCCACAACACTGGTCTATAAAACCCATGCACATTAAATGGCAAAGTAGTAACAGCGTGCCAGTTTTTTTTTTTTTTTTTTAATAAGATGGCACCCATTTGTTCATCTGAGTCACACAACTTCTATGAAATGAATGCAGTTTTAAAAAAAAACAAATTATGCACTCAGCATAACGTTCCATCTGTGTTGTCTATCTTCCTACATTTTTAACGAATAGGACCTGGTTCCGATCCTCGGAACTGGCTCGGCCATTATACAGCTCACATCAGCAAAAAACTCTCAAACTAAGACTCTACCCATAATGCCCCTCTCTCTATTACCTCAAATCAAGATTGCAAAGTGTGTACACAGAAACTGTAAGCAGAAGCAATGTCCAAGGTAAAAAACCCATGGAAACCCAGGACAAGGGTTCGATTCCCTAGGAAATTTACAGGAGAGGAAAGGTGGTAGCGATGTCAAGAATCAACAAAGACAACACAGATGGAACTTTATGGTGAGTGCATAACTTCTTTATCTGATGTTGTCAATCTTGCGTTCACTCTTAACAAATGGGACACAGTCCCCAGCTACTTTAGTTCCTGGGTGGTCTTATGGAAGGATATTCCTGAGAACCATAGAGCCAAAGGATGTTCTACCTCTGGAGACCATATCCAAACTTGTCATGAGTGATAAAGGTATGAGACATAACCCAAGTTGCAGCTGCACAAATCTCACCCATAGAAGCTTTTGAATGAAAAACAGCTGATATGGCAACTGATCTGGTTGAATGGGCTTTAACAGGCGCAGGTAACTTTTGGTTATGTGCATAAAGGCAAAGGTAACAAACTCTCAGTCATTTAGATGAGGTCACATTTGGTACAGCTTTTCCCACCGTTGGACCAGAAAAAGAAATGAACAATTGATATGATTTCCTGGACTCCAGTCCTATTCCGGTAAAAACGTAGTTGCCTATGTATGTCCAGTAAGTGTAAGCAATATTTGCCTTTGTTGGAAAACTTGGGGAAGAAAACCGGTAATTCAGTCGTTTAATACCGGTTCCAAGAGCCACTTTAGGAAGAAAGGAAGGGTTAGTTCTCAATGACGCACTGTCTTTATGAGAGATGATATATGGGGGGTTTTGCACATAATGCCTGGATCTCTGAGACTATTCTGGCAGAAGTGATGGCTACTAGAAAGACGGTTGCCCAGGAAAGGAATTTAAGATGGCAAGTAGCTGTGGGTTCAAAGAGAGGTGGTACTAAAGACTGCAAAATACCAAAGTGAGATATCACAGAACTAAGGGATCTTCGAATGGAAGTTTTAGACCCAACGCACCTTTGAGAAAGACCTTGCACAGGTGATGGGTAATTAAAGGATGGTCGTCGTAGCCATTGTGAAATTTGAAAATGGCTGTTAAATGGACTCTAATGGTGGAAATAAAAGCTCCTTGGTCAAACAGAGCCGCTAAAAATTGTAAAACGTTTCCAACAGATGCCGAAAAGAGATGTAAATTATTTTCAGAGGCTCAAATTGAAAATCTCTTCCATTTACTGGAATACAGTCTCCTGGTGGAAGGCCTATGGGAGGGCCAGAACAACCTTTTGTACTGGGGAAGTTGTATTATTCTGCCTGGCAATTAATGGAATTGGAGGAACCAAGCTGTGAGAGCTTGTTTGTGTGCAGATCAGGGTGCACCAGTCCCTGTGGGTGAGCAAACAAGTCTGGAACGGGGTCCAGAATCCATGGATGGTGAATCAAGTGAAGCCAGAGGGGAATCAAATTTGCCTGGGTCAGAAGGGAGCAACGAGAATCACCTTGCTTTGCAACCTTTGGGATTTCTTTAGGAAAAGGGGTACGAGGGGAAACTGCGGAAAGGCATTAAGACGACTTGAAGGCCAATCGCGAAAGACAGTGTCTCTTGGGGATCCCCCCTGAAGGGAGATTAGGGCAAATTAGCTGCTGCATTTGTTCAGTGGGGAGGCAGAGAGATCGCAGCAAGGCTGGCCCCACTGGCAAAAGATTTCCTTTGCCATTTTGGGATTGAGAGGCCACTCGTAAGGCAGTAGCATGTGTCTGTTCAGCTTGTTTGCCGTCACATTGGAACTCCCTGGGATATGCGTTGTCACAAGAAACCGAATGGAAGATATTGCACATTACCACACTCAGAACTTCCTGGCAAAAGGGGTAGGATCTGGTTCCACCATGACATGTTGTCTGACTGGATCACAACTGTTCCCAGAGTAAGAGCAGATTGAAAGGTTTGGAATGCATAAGCACTGCTCTCATTTCCAGGACATTGATGTGTAAAAGTTGGTCTCTTGTGGAGACCAAATGCCTTGGACTGTTTCCCAGATAATGACCCCCACCCCATCTGGGAGGCGTTTGTGGTCACTATGGCCTTGGGTTACAGGAGAACAAACGGACAGCCCATTAAGATTTCTTCTGATTGCATCCACCAATGATAGGGTGAGTCACCGGATGAGAGAGAATGGACCACTGGGAAGCCAGAAGCCACTGATGTACCCTCATGTGAAAACTCACCAAGGGAACCAAGGTGATGGCCACTGCCATAGATCCTAGAGCTTGGACAAGTAGAGCGGACACTCTGTTTACTAGAATGAGCTGTACTTGAGATCTCATCTTTTGGAGCCTGTGAAAGGGTACAGTAGGTATACACGAAACTGTGTTGAGGCAGATTCCTATGAGTGGGAGACAGCTGTGACTTTTCATTGTTGACTTATGCCCAGGGCACTGAACAAGTGTAATGAAGCCTGTGGCTTGAAGCAGTAGATGCCTGGTAGGGGCAGGTCAGGAGCCAGTCACCTAGACAAGGAAACACCCGGAATCTGTGTAGTCTCATGTGAGCCGTGACTGCTGCCAAGCATTTGGTGAACACGCTGGGGGTTGTTGTGAGGCCAAAGGGCAGCTCTCTGAACTGATGACTGGCCCCTAACCGAAAGTGGAGATACCTTAAGTGTTTGTCCATCTTTATGTGATAATGTGCATCTTGAAGGTCTACAGACCACATCCAATCATTTGCCCCTAGAAAGGGGAGAACAGACTGAACCATGACCATCCAAGTATTTTGTCTGTTGAACAAACTTGTTCAGAAGGCTGAGGTCCAATATCAGCCTCCAGTCCCCCGTCCTCTTTGGCACTAAAAAGAACCCGGAGTAAAATCCAGATCCTATCTGGTCTGGTGGGACTTCTCGGATGAACTCTTTCTAGTAGCTTTTGAACCTCTATGGCTGCTTGATCCCTCTGATTGGGTGGAACATTGGGATTTTTCTCAGTGATCTTGGGAAGAGGGTGAAAGGGATAGGATAGCCTCTGGTAATGATTCTCTGCACCCAAGTATCAAAGGTCATTTGTAGCCAGGCTGTCGAGTGCAGGGAGAGCCTTCCCTAACTGCTTCCAGAGGTAAGCAATCGGGCCTCCTTTCAGAAGCGCTGGTAGGTTTGTCCAGAAAGATTCTCTGGAACCCTGATTTCGCGGACCACCTCTGCCTTGCAGTTGGCATCTTCGATCTGAGCTCCCCCCCTCTGCCCCGAGGGGAGCCGCTGCCACATGTGTCCTGGAAAAGCCCCTGGGACTTTTTGAACCACATCTTTCAACACCTCTCCTGGATTAGGATCTCTGAAGAGTAGAAAAACGAATGCCCACAGCAGACGGGGTCTTTCCATCCTTTTCACACCTGTCTAGTGTGCTCTTCACGCTGGGGCTGAACAAAGAAAATCCGTCCAAAGGAGCACTGACGAAGGAAGACTTAAAGGGCTCCAAGAATTCACACAAGCACATCCAAGAGTGGCGCCTTATGGCAACACCGTAACCCGCAGCTCTGGTCGTGTCTTTGGCTGCATGTACAGCAAGTCGCATGGACGAATTTGATATAGATGCCAGGGTGGCTAGCTAAGAGGAGACCTTAGCCTGCACCTCGTTAGATACAGCTCCATTGAGAATATCCAATAAAGCCTTAATCAGATTTCTCTGGAGTCTAGTAAAATGTGCCATAAAGTTCAAGGACCTGAGTGCGAAGGTCGAAGCTTAGACCTGCTTTCCAAATCTGTCCATCGTCCTAGACTACCACAATACAAGGACAAAATGATTGACTTCAACAATTGGCTAAGCTTCTGGTGTCATTCAAAGGGGATCCAGAATCTGTCTGCCTGGGATGACATGATTGCCAGACCACGATGCTTTGCAAGAGATGGTCTGCACCTGTCGCCCCTGGGATTCAGGTTACTGGCTAAGGCTCTTGCCACCCCTATAGTGCCTTTCTTAGGCAAAGTTCAAAGGACAAAACCACCACAGTAACAGGTACAAGCATGCAAAATCTGAAGGTAATGCTACTCAATGCTAGAAGTCTAAACCTCAAAATGCACTCTCTCGAGGCACTCCTAAAAATGGAGAACATCGATATCTGTGCAGTAACTGAGACCTGGTTCAAGGCTCCAGAGAGCACCCCTGCAATACCAGGCTACAACTCTTACCACACTTTTCGGAAACCAAACCAGGACCGAAACACTAAAGTGGAGGAGTGTCAATATTCACCAAGGACATTCACACCACCAGACTAGTTGCCCAACACAATGCGTCTGAAATTCTCCAGATGCAACTAACACTAGTAAGACTGCAATCCAAATTGTAGCTTGCTACAGATCGCCCACCATACCCCAAGATTCTCACTACACCTTTCTAAACATACTGGAAAATATTAAGATAGAACCCAAACACCCTAATACTGGGTGATTTTAACTACCCTGCCATTAACTGGGAAAACTACTCATGTACCAACACCTTTGCCCAACGGTTCTTGGAATTCATAAATTCTAACGCCCTGGATCAACTAATCCATAGTCCCACCAGGGGGTCCAATATCCTAGACAGTACAGTTGTGTACACTTACCATAAATGTAGATGTTCGAGTGTCTTCACAGTTGCAGTCATCACTGTAGGGTTCTTCCTGCCGGCAGGCAGCCCTCGGTCAGCCAGAATCCCAAAGTCTGGGTCCGGCGTCGGCTGTGTACTCACCCCTCCCTGACGTCAGAGCGCCAGGGGTACAAAAAGTACAGTTTTGTACCTACCATAAATGTAGATGTTTGAAGATCCACATTGCTGCAGTCCTTACATATGGGTAGTCCGCTGTCCTCGGTCGGCCCGAATACCAAAGTATTAGGCTGACGTCGGTCAAGGCGCTTAAAACTGACATCAGGACGTCAGGGTACAAAAGCGCATGACCGACGTCATATCCTCAGTCTTTTCTTGCCCCAGATGTCAGAAGGCCCTAAAAAGAAAGGCCAAAGCCAAAAAACAGCAAAAAACAACCAACCACCCCTGCACTAAAGTACAGTTTTGTACCTACCATAAATGTAGATGTCCGAACTGGATAGCATCTGCAGTCATAACAACTGGGTTGTCCTGTCGTCAGGCAGCCCTGCAGTCGGCCGGATTCCAAAGTCCGGGTCCGGCTTCGGCTGAGGTCGCACTTCACCCGTCATCTCTGCTGGTCTCCGGGTATAAAGGCATCAGCCGACGCCATTTTCTTCAGTGTTTCTTGCCCCAGATGCCAGTTGCCCTTCCTGGAAGGCTAATTTTTGGATAAATGCCAATGTTTCCAAAATGGATAGAAGGCAAACTCAGAAAATAAGCATGTATGTACATATATACAAACAAATACACCATAAGAGACTCCCCCCATTAGCTAGCTATTAAGAGGGTAAATACCCTAGGAGTACCAGAGAGGGGAAGGAGGGAGGGTAATCCTGACTGCAGATGCTATCCAGTTCGGACATCTACATTTATGGTAGGTACAAAACTGTACTATGTCCTTCATGGATGCATCTGCAGTCATAACAACTGGGTAGAATACCATAGCCAACTAAGGGAGGAGGAAAAAATTTAGATTATGGTGTGGTTAGGATCCCTTGCAGCACAGCAGTGGCAAACCCTGCTCGGGATCTGGAGTACAAAGGTAAGTTATAATGCTTGGCAAATGTATGCACGGAGGTCCAAGTAGCCGCCTCAATAATGTCCTTGGTTGCCACACCTCGTAGGAAGGCTGTGGTAGTGGCTGTTGCCCTTGTAGAATGAGGCCTTATGTTCTGTGGAATTGGTTTTCCATGGAAGGAGTAACAGAATCGTATGCAATTTCCTATCCATTTGGAGATTGTCTGTTTGGAAATTGCTTTTCCTTCCCTTCCTGTTGCATAGGCTACAAATAGCTGGTCAGTTTTTCTGCTACTTTTTGTTCTGTCCAGGTAGTAGCGTAACTGTCTATGTACATCCAAGGAATGCAGCATTCTTTCCCTCTGTTTTGTGGGTTGGGAAAGAAGGTAGGTAGGTGGACTGCCTGGTTTAAAGACACTCTGGATATCACCTTAGGCATAAAAGTAGGATTAGTCCTCATGGACACTTTATCTTGGTGGAAGATTAGGAAGGGCTGTACCGCCATTAGGGCCTGAAGTTCAGAGACCCTCCTTGCTGAGGTTATTGCCAGTAGGAAAGCAGTTTTCCACGATAGATGCTGTAGGTCCGCTGTAGCTGCTGGTTCAAAAGGTGAGTGTCAATTTTCTAGCACAAAGTTCAAATCCCAAGCTGGCAATGGTGGTTTCCTTGGAGGTTTTACATTCTTGATTCCTCTGAGGAACTGCCTGAGTAAAGGATGTGAAAAGACCGGTGGATCAAAGCTGTATTCTGCTGAGATTGCTGATGCATGTATCTTGATGGAGGAATAGGACAGGCCTGTATGTAGAAGCTCTGCCAAATACTCCAAAATGTTAGCCATATCTATAATTGACACATCTTTTCCTCTTTCAGTGCTCCAAATAACAAATCTTTTCCATTTTCCTGCATAGTTCCTTCTTGTTGAAGGTCTGCGGCTTCAAGGATAATGTCTTTAACCCTTTGGGAAAGCTCTGGGTTAGTTGCTGCTATGTGATGTGCCATGCAGTCAGTTGCAACGTTTTAGGTTTGGATGCATGATGCTGTAGTTGTTCTGAGTTAACATCAAAGGCATCAGGGTATTGGCCACATGTTGTCCCGAGACATGCTCCTCAGTAATGGGTACCAGTGTTGTCTTGGCCAGTTTGGAGCTATCAGGGTTATCCTTGGACGTTCCTCCTTGATTTTTAGTAATACCTTGTGTATCAAGGGAAGAGGTGGGAATGCATATGCTGTTAGACCTTTCCAGCTGAAGGAGAGCTAATCCACTTTCCATGCAAGTGGGTGGAATGTCCTTGTGCAGAATTTTTGAGCTGGTGATTGAGAGGGGAAGCGAATAGATCTATCTGTGGGCTCCCCCATTTCTTTGAGATGGTCTTGAAGATGTCCGGGTGTAGCATCCATTCGTGGGCATCGGATGTGGTTCTGCTCAATATGTCTGCTAGAGTATTGTCCTTTCCCGGTACAAATATTGCCTGTAACTGGATGTTGTAGCTGAGTGCCAGGTTCCAAAGCTCCAAAGTCATTCTGCATAGGGGGTATGAATGAGTGCCTCCCTGCTTGTTGATGTACCACATGACTGTGGTGTTGTCTGTCCTTATCATCAAGTGGCCGTCTGTCCTTATCAAGTGGCCCTCTTTGAGAAATGGTCTGAAATTTTGGATTGCCAGTTTTACTGCCAGCATTTCTTTTAGGTTGATGTGCAGGTGGAGTTGATCCTGCGTCCACAATCCTTGTACACATTTGTCCAGCATGTGAGCCCCTCATCCTAGGTCTGAGGCGTCTGTTGTGATGGTCTGGCTTGCTTGATAGCTGTGAAAGGGTTGGCCTGGGTTTGACTGGCATGCTTGTGCCCACCATATGAACTCCTGTTTTAGGCATGGGATTAGTGGAATTTCCGCTTCTAGGCTGTGCCTGTGTTGGGACCATAAATTCCTTAGGTACCACTGTAGTTTTCTCATATGTAGTCTGGCATGTGGAACCAAGATTATGCATGATGCCATGTAACCCAAGGCCTGAAGGACTTTTCTTGCTGTTAACTTGTTCTGTTTTGTTAGAGCCAAGAAGTAGAGAGGGAGTTCTTTTGTTTTCTGCGGTTAGAAATGCCATTTGTTTGACAGTGTCCAATTCCGCCCAGGAATGTCCTTGTTTGGGATGGTATCAGCCTTGACTTTTGTAAATTGACCGTGTATCCCAGTGCTTGTAGCAAGTAAATGACCCTTTGTAAATCTGTTGTCAGCTTGCTTTTGTTGTCCCCTTGTAGCAGGCAGTCGTCCAGGTAAGGATAAATTTGGATTCCTGTAGTCTGCAGTGGCGATTACTGATGCCAGGCATTTTGTGAATACTCTGGGCAGTAGATAAGCCAAAGGGCAATGCTGAGAATTGATAATGCTCTGATCCTGCAAGAAATCTGAGGTATCTTCTGCAAATTGGTCGAATGGGGACGTGCAGGTATGCCTCCTTGAGATCTAGAGTCACCAGCCAACACTCCTTGCCCAGCATGGGAAGAAGTTGCTGTAGGGTTAGCATTTTGAATTTTGGGACAATGATGTATGTATTTAAGGTGGACAGGTCGAGAATAGGTCTCCAACTTTTTTCCTTTCTTGGAACTAGGAATAGTCTGGAGTAAAATCCTTTGCCTTGCTCTGTTATTGGCACTCTTTCCACAGCTCTCATCTTTACTAATTGCATTATCTGCTGTAGAGCTTCTGTTTTTTGATTTGGAGGCAGGTTTGGCATTCCTCTTTTGACTGGTAGTGTGAAAGTGGAACCGGTAACCTTGGTATATGGTTTGCAAAATCCACTTGTCTTTTGTGATGTAGTGCCAGGTTTTTAAAAATAAGGTTAACTTTCCGCCTAATGGAGCTGCTATTTGTTCCCTGGTAGGCGGATGTAGAGTTAAGTCACTGTGATTGTGCTGTTGTAGTGGTAGTGGCTGAATCTGTGCCTCTGTTATTACCTTGCCACTGTCGTCCTCTGTAGGCACCTCCTCTGGATTGGTTTCTGCCTCTGGAACGTCTATTCCTGCCCCTCTGGGATCTTGTGGAGTCAGGAAAGGACCAATTTTTGGCAGGCCAGTTCCTGCTAAACCTTGGGGGCAGAACCTGCAAGAAATCTTTAACCGTTTGAACAGATTTTGCCTTTTCTTCCATTTTCTTCATTACCTGCTGTGCAGATGTACCAAACAAACTGGTCTTATCCATGGGAGCATCTAATAACTTAGCTTTAACATGATCCGGTAAGACTTGTTCCTTCAGCCATGCATGTCTTCTTATCACTGTGCCAGTCATGGCTGATCTAAATGAAGCCTCCAGTGCATCATAGCCACATTTTAAGGAATGGTTACTAACCTGTTGTATGTTATTTACCATTTCTAATACATATTTCTTATCTATAGAGTCGTCAGAGGATAGTTTTTAGTTAACTGATCAAGCATAAACTCTTGGTATTGTATCATGTGAAACTGACAGTTTAAAGCTCTAGCTGAGAGAGTAGCTGAGGTATAAACTTTTTGCCCCATCTGTCTAAAGACCTGGCTTCCCTTTCAGAAGGAATAGGGTTTTGCTGTGGTCGAGGCTACTGCCTTAGGCCCCTGGGATATAGTTTCGGGTCTGCAAGAGGGGCCTTGTATAGGTGATGCGTGTCTGGTACCCTGTAAAATCTGTCTGGTTTGGCAGGGGCTGGAGGTAAGGAATCTGGTGCAGCAGACATCATTAAAAGCATCGTCCACAACAGGGAGGACAGGAGGTATAGCTAAGGGCCTGTGTTGTGGAAGGTGCAGAAAAGTCCTAAGTCTTTTTCTGGAGTCTGAGAAATCCTGTTGCTGCCATTGGAATTGTTCTGCATGGCATGTAAGGTTTCCCCAAAGGAGAATTCTTCTGGTGGAGAAGCAGCTGGAATGGATTCTTCAGCATCTGAGTCTTCATAATTGGAGAAAGGAGCCTCAGGCTGGTCTGTAATATCTGAATCATCCGCAGAATCATCAGAGGACACAGGCTCGGGGCTCTGCTCTAGGTCTCTTCTCTGGGGCTGAGAGGCCCTGTCTGGGTGAGATTGAGATCCCCTAATTAAGGCTATTACATCTTCTGCCAGAGTAAGCATTTGTGAACTAGAAGAAGGCCTGCTTCACGGTCGTTTAACAGGCACTGATTTAGTAGACTTGGCTGCTTTAGCCCTGGCAAAGGCCTTAATGGACATGGCTGCAGGAGGCCTAGCAGCACCACGTGCTGGGGTAGAGACATCCAAAGGGATGGTGTCTGATAATTCACTAGAAGCCACTGTAGTAGGTAAAATTTCAGAGGCCGATTCAAGTAAGGTAGCAGGAACCTCAGAAGTAGTCAAAGATTCAGCTGTGCTTTGAACCGTTTTCTCGGTTTCGCGAAACCGAGACACTGCGTTTGCTTTACCATGGTTTCGGCCGAAACCGTGGACCGCGAGTGTCTGTCTTTTCTTTGCTTTCTTAACAATTTGGGTAGTCGGAGGATCCGGCGGCATAATGTACGCAAATTCAGAACCGAAAAACTGTTCAGCAAACTCAGACCGACGCCTAAGCGTCGTCGGTTGAAGGAAGCACAGGCGAACAGGCTGCTACTGCGTGGTCTGGGCCTAAACAAGGCAAACAGTAAGAGTGGAAATCTTTATGAGGTATTTGTTTCCCACAAGTTAAACAGTTATTGACTTTTTCTGACATCGGCTGAGGCAAGAAAGAGTCCCCAACGGGTACTTAGCTTTAGAAGTCTTCAAGTAGTATTCGGTAGTAGAAATCTCTGGATCCGACCGACCGGCACTTGCGAACAGCTTCTGCTTCGGGCGCCACGCGGCAAGAAAGACTGAAGAAAATGGCGTCGGCTGGTGCCTTTATACCCGGAGACCAGCAGAGATGACGTCGGGTGAAGTGCGACATCAGCCGAAGCCGGACCCGGACTTTGGAATCCGGCCGACTGCAGGGCTGCCTGACGACAGGACAACCCAGTTGTTATGACTGCAGATGCATCCATGAAGGACATCCATATTTACAATATTTACAACCCAAACCGCACAACCACCTCTAACTACAGAGGGGAAGGAGGGAGGGTAAATTGGACTGCAGCAATGTGGATCTTCGAACATCTACATTTATGGTAGGTACAAAACTGTACTATGTTCTTCATCTCACATTGCTGCAGTCCTTACATATGGGTAGAATCCCAAAGCAGAGGTAAGGGAGGATGGCAAAACTATAAAGCATTAGGAGCTGCCAAAATGCCCTGTAAAATTGCAGTGGCAAATCCAGCCCTAGATTTAGAGTAAAGTGGAAGGTGGTAATGCTTAGAGAAAGTATGCACTGAACTCCAAGTAGCTGCCTCCAAAATATCTTTAGTAGCCACCCCTTAAAAAGCTGTAGAAGTGGCAGTAGCCCTAGTGGAATGAGGCCTAATCCCAGCTGGAATCTCCTTACCATGATGGGAATAACAGAAAGCAATACAAAACCAATCCACTTAGAAATAGTTTGTTTTGAAACAGGTTTGCCCTGAGAACCCAAAGCAAATGAAACAAACAACTGCTGAGACTACCTGAACCCTTTAGTTCTGCTCAAATAATATCGCAACTGTCTGTGTATATCCAAAGTGTGCAAAATCTTCTCCCCTTTATTTTGGGGGTTTGCATAAAAGTAGGCAAATGAATAGTTTGGTTTAAAGCCACACTAGAAACCACTTTAGGCATAAAGGAAGGGTTAGTACGCAAAGACACCCTATCCTTGTGGAAAATTAAGAAAGGCTCAATCGCCATAAGGGCCTGTAATTCAGAAACCCTTCTCGCAGAGGTAATGGCCAACAAAAAAGCAGTCTTCCATGATAAATATTTCAACTCGGCAGTCGCTGCAGGCTCAAAAGGTTGTAGAGTGAGTTTCTCCAACACAAAATTGAGATCCCAAGCAGGAGTAGGAGCTCTACGTGGGGGTCTTATATTCTTTGCCCCTCTAAGGGATTGCTTAAACAAAGGATGAGAAAATAATGGTGGGTCACAGTCATAGTGAGCAGAAATTGCTGCAGCATGAACCTTTATAGAGGAGAAGGACAAACCTTTGTCCAATAACTCAGTAAGGTATTGAAGAGCAACACTTAAATTAGGTTTAGAAACATCAAAGTCCTTTGCTGTACTCCAAATTAAAAATCTCCTCCATTTATCTGCGTAAACTTTCCTTGTACTAGGCCTTCTGGCATCCAAAATAACATTCAAAACTTGTTGTGGAAGCTGAGACCCTCCAGGGTTTAAAACAGAATATGCCAGGCTGTTAGATGTAGAGAGTGAAGTTTGACATTGAGTAAATGACTGTTCTCCTGAGACAGCAGGTGTGGAATCGAAGGTAAAGGCCATGGAGGCTCCTGCACCAGACTTCTCAGTAATGGGTACCAGTGCTGTCGAGGCCAATCGAGCTATTAAAATCATGGTTGGCTTGTCCTGTCTGACCTTCAGGAGTACCTTTGGGAGGAGAGGCAGTGGTGGAAAGGCATACACGTGAAGATTGCTCCAATTGAATGAGAGAGCATACACTTTCCAAGCTGTGGGATGAAACCTTTTTGTGCAAAACTTTGGCAGCTGGTAATTTAGTGGAGAAGCGAACAGATCTATGTCTGGAGTTCCCCATAACACTGTCAATTTTGAAATACATGAGGATCCAATTTCCACTCGTGGGGATCCATAATTTGTCTGCTCAACACATCTGCTAAGGAGTTCTGTGCTCCTGGCAGAAACCTTGCCTGAAGATTTAGCTGTAGACTGAGAGCAGTTTCCCACAGAATCATTGCTTGTCTGCATAGAGGATATGAATGTGTCCCCCCTTGCTTGTTGATGTAGCACATGACAGTTGTGTTGTCTGTTTGAATCAACACCTGCCCTGGAAGAAGTAAATCCTTGAAAGCTATCAATGCAAATTGGACTGCTAACATCTCCTTCAAGTTGATATGTAAATGTTGAAGTCTGGCAGGCCACGTGTCTTGTACCCATTTTCCATTTAGATGAGCTCCCCAAGCTTTGTCTGAGGCATCTGTCGTTAGAATCTGACTCGCCTCTGGTCGGGTCACAGAGAGTCCCTTGTTTAGGTGACATTCCTGAGCCCACCACAAAAATTCCTTTTGAATGCAAGGTATTATCTGAATGACAGTGTCCATATCTTGGCAGTGTGCGTCCATACATTTTTGAGATACCATTGTAGCTTCCTCATATGCAGTTTGGCATTGGGAAGTACCAGAATACAAGATGCCATGAACCCCAAGGCTTGAAGGACTGTCCTTGCAGTCAGCCTGGACTGACGAGACAATTGGTGGAAGTAAAGAAAGATTCTTTTGTTTGTCCGGGGTCAAAAGGCCATCTGGGATGCTGTATTCAGTCTCACACCCAGAAAGCACATGTCCTGAGAGGGTACTAGACTGGACTTTATTTCGTTCACAGAATACCCTAGGCATCTTAACACTGCCATCACATACTGTAAATGATGAAGAAGTTCGTCCTTTCCTTGAGCCAGAATCAGGCAATCGTCCAAATAAGGATAGATTTGTATTCCTCTTAGCCTGAAGAAAGCTACCACTGGAGCCAGAACCTTTGTGAACACTCTGGCCGCAGTAGATAAGCCAAAGGGCAATGCAGAGAACTGATAATGAAAAGTCCCAGCCCGAAAACGCAGATACTTCCTGCAACAGGGCCTGATAGGAACATGAAGGTAAGCCTCCTTGAGATCCAGAGTCACCATCCAGTGATCTTTGCCCAGCAGAGGTAAAAGCTGTTGTAACGTCAACATTTTGAACTTGGGAATGTCCAGATATGTGTTGAGGATAGATAAATCCAAAATTGGTCTCCACGTGTTCCCTTTCTTTGGTACTAGAAACAGGCGAGAGTAAAATCCTAGGCCCACTTCTGGCAGAGGGAGCGGTTGTATAGCTCCTATTTGAAGTAGTAGAGAAATCTGTTTGTGAGCCTCTAGTCTTTGCTGAGGAGGAACGTCTGGCATGCCTTTGAAAGGAGGTAAGGTATGGAAATAAAACTTGTAACCTTGGTGTATGATATCCAATACCCATTTGTCTTGGGTAATTAAAATCCAATTTTCCTTGAAGAGTGCCAACCGTCCTCCCAAAGGTGCTGCCAGGCAAGAAGGATCTGGCAGCTGAAAAAGTAGGTCATTGGGCCTGTTTACAAAAGGACTGCCCCCTGCCCTCACTCGAAGACTGTGCAGGTGAACTCCATGTTCTAGGTCTGAAGGAACTCTGAGCTCTGCCCCTGCCACGTCTAGATCTACCCCTAGACTGAGAATCAGAAGAAGGATACGTCCACCCCTTAGCAGGCCAATTTCTACTAAACTTTGGAGGCTGAACTTGCAAAAAATCTTAAACAGTCTGCATAGACTTAGCCTTGTCTTCCAATTTCTTCAAGACTGACTCCACAGGTGGACCAAACAACACTTCAGACTGCAAAGGAGCATCCAAAATCCTTGTCTTAACATGGTCAGATAAATTCTGATCCTTAAGCCAGGCGTGCTCATGAAGAACTGAACCAGTGGCAGCCACCCTAGAAGAGGCCTGCAAAGCATCAAAACCACACTGTAAAGAATGCTTACCCACCTGTTCAGAGACATACACCAAATCTTGTAATTCTTTACAGTCAATGCCTTCTGCCAGAGCATCCACCTTAGATTTCAATTGTGAAAGAAGAAAATTTTGATATTTCAACATATGAAACTGGCAATTCAAAGCCCTCATAGCTAAGGTAGAAGATGTATAGACCTTCTTTCCCCATCTATCCAAAGCTCTGGCCTCTATCTAGAGGGACCGGATTCTTTACAACAGAGGCCTTGACACCCTTAGGTCCCTGACTCACAGTTTCTGGGTCCGCCCTAGGACTCTTATAGAGATATTTATGAGCCTCAGGCACCCTGTAATACCTATCCGGTTTAACAGGCGCAGGAGGCAGAGAATCAGGATTAAGTGAAGCCTCTGAAAATACATCTTGCCCAACATCCAGAACAGGGGGTATAGCTAAGGGCCTATGTTGAGGTAAAAACAAAAACTCTCTAAGCCTTTTCCGTGAATCAGAGAAGTCCTGACCTTCCCACTTAAAATGTTCCCTCATAGAATGAAGAGTCTCTGAAAAGAAAAATCCTCTGGAGGAGAAGCAGAAGGAGTGGAATCTTCTGCATCAGAATCAGAACAAGGTGTGTAGTCCTGCAGGCCTTCAGCCCTCAAGACTCTGAAACATCCGAAGCCTGTTCAAAACTTTCCAACTCTGGCTCCACCCTAGGCCTCTTATCAGGAGGGGGCAAAGAACCTCTAATCAGAGTAATCAAATCTTCTGCCATTTTAAGCATGTGCTTCTTAGGCACAGACCCTGCTGAACTAGGACTGACACCAACAGAAGCTAAACCTGGCCTGCCCCTGGAAGAAGCCTTGGAAACAGAAGGAGAGGGTCTAACCACCCTGGGAAGGGAGGGGAGTACAGAAACCTGAGAAGCCCCTTCAGCCTGACCTGCCTCGTGAGAGGCCACATCCTGCAAAATCAAAGACTCCCCCTGAGACTCCAGAGAAGCCTCCATCGGAACCACCGGTTCCACTGAAACCTCTAAAGAACCCGGCGTCCGAACGGACGACTCATCTTGCCTGGTTTAACCGCTTTGTCTTTGCGCTTCGGAAGCGGCCGGAGTATCCGACGGCATATTATAATTGCACCGCTCAAGACCAGCCTAGCACAATCTAACCTTCGCTAATAGTGCGCTTATTAAACCTAGAACAAAAGCGACACCCAACTACGTGCTCAGGCCCCAAACAAGGAATGCACAAAGAATGATAATCCCTATGCGGTATCTGTTTCCCACAAGAAATACAATTATTCACTTTTTCTGACATCCGGTAATATACTGAGGCAAGAAAAACAAAATATTCCCCAACGGGTACTTAGCCAACTTGGATTCGGTCTGAAACTCGAACTCGAAAATTTCAGAACGCCGAACGGCACTTGCAACGCTGCTTCTGCATCGGACCATGCGGCAAAAAAGACTGAGGATATGACGTCGGTCATGCGCTTTTGTACCCTGACGTCCTGATGTCAGTTTTAAGCGCCTTGACCGACGTCAGCCTAATACTTTGGTATTCGGGCCGACCGAGGACAGCGGACTACCCATATGTAAGGACTGCAGCAATGTGAGATGAAGAACATCTCCCAGCCGACGTCATGTTCTCCAGTTTTTTTTGCCCCAGATGTCAGGTGCCCAAAAATGAAGGCTAAAAGTAAAACAAAAATGTAACATACAACAAACCCCATACCCTGTAGCAAATACACCTCAGAAGAAGGGTGACGTAGGGACTCACACCAATAAAAGTATAAGAGGGGACAGGAGGGTGGGTAACCCAGACTGCAACAGTGAAGACACTCGAACATCTACATTTATGGTAAGTGTACACAACTGTACTATGTTCATAGTGTTTCACTGTTGCAGTCTTCACTGTAGGGTAGAATCCCAAAGCTGAGATAAAGGGTGGTGGTTATAGAGTAGAAGGGGCGGCTAGAAGGCCTTGCAAGACTGCAGAAGCAAAGCCTGCCCTAGACTTAGAATAAAGAGGGAGATTATAGTGCTTAGAGAAAGTATGCACTGAACTCCAAGTTGCAGCTTCCAAAATATCTTTGGTAGGTACTCCCCTGAGAAAGGCAGCTGAAGTAGCAGCAGCTCTGGTAGAGTGAGTCCCAATTTTTCCAGGGATTTGCTTTCCATGATGAGAGTAACAAAATCTGATTCCATGAGCAATCCATTTAGAAATGGTCTGTTTTGAAACAGCTTTGCCTTGGGAATTTGCTACATAAGAAAGAAGTTATGTACTCACCATAACGTTCCATCTGAGTAGGTATCTTCATTTGTCCGCAACCTTTGGGACACGGATCTGATCTCGGATCTGAGCCGGCAACTTTTACCACAGCATAGATCCGAGCTCCTAGCTCCTCCCTTTACCCATAATCCCCTGCCAGGCAAACTGACCACAGATCATGTTTGCCCGATATAAGCAATGTTATTGTGCCCCGGAAGGGGCTTATCCAAGACAGATCCTATAGTTCAGGGGGAAAGAGGGGGGATGGTTGCAGACAAATGAAGATACCTACTCAGATGGAACGTTATGGTGGGTACATAACTTCTTAATCTGAAGTAGGAACTTCATTTGTTAGCAACCTTTGGGACAGAGTCCCCAGCTACCTGACTCCTGGGTGGCCTTTATGGAAGAACATTCCGGAGCACTGCAGAGCCAAAGGACGCCCTACCTCTGGAGACAACATCCAGTTTGTAATGGCTGATAAAGGTATGAGATGAGGCCCAAGTAGCTGCGGAACAAATATAATCTAAGGGGACCCTAGATTTAAAAGCCGCCGAAGTAGCGACGGCCCTAGTAGAATGAGCTTGGACTCCCTGAGGTGCAGGCCTTCCTGAACTCCGATACGCTAAGAGGATACAACTAGCTATCCACCATGATTGTGTAACTTTAGAAATTGACTTGCCTAAACTTGTTTTGGCAAAGGAGACAAACAACTGGTCAGATTGCCTATGACCAGCAGTACGAGGAGTATAAAAACGTAATTGTAAAGGAGACCGGGAGGCCAAGCATGTGCTAGAGTGTCTCTCGGGGACTCCCCCTGAGGGGGGATTAGAGCGAAGTAACTGTTGCATTTGGTATTTGAAGGAGAGGCAAAAAGATCGCAACAGGGTTGCCCCCATAGGGCAAATATTTGTTTCGCTACTAGAGGATTGAGAGACCATTCGTACGGAGTCAGAATCGAACGACTGAGCCTGTCTGCTAGGATGTTGGACCGTCCCGGAATGTGCGTTGCAATAAGAAAGCGGTTGGTGGAAATCGCCCATTCCCACACTCTCATGGCCTCGCGACAAAGGGGATAAGACCTGGTTCCCCCCTGTTTGTTGATGTACCAGACAACTGACATGTTGTCCGTCTGTACTGCAATTGTCCCAATCGGTAGAAGGCTGTGAAGTGCCTGCAACGTCAAAAGCACCGCCCTCATCTCTAGAACATTGATATGCCAAGAGGTCTCTGTGCCGTTCCACGTGCCTTGGACCGTTCTGCCTGAATAGTGCCCCCCCCTACCCCAGGCGAGAGGCGTCCGTGGCCACTGTGGCGACAGGGGAAGGCATCGAAAATGGTCGTCCCGTGTGGAGACTCTGGGACCGGAGCCACCACATGAGCGACTCTCTGCAAGCCCTGCTTAGGGGAATAGGATGGGACAGGGGGTTGCGAGACAGGGACCATTGTACTTGGGAGGGTCCACTGCAGGACCCTCACATTTAGGCGGGCCAGGGGTAGTAGAGGAATAGCTGCCGCCATGGACCCTAGAGCAGGTGGAGCAGGAAGCATGAGAATGGCCTTGACATGCAACCTCAGGTTCTGAAGCCGATCGGAAGTCAGGAAGTCGAGCATTATCCTGGAATCCAATCTCGCCCCTATGAAATCTATTACCTGTGAGGGGACTAGAGAGGATTTGGTCATGTTGATAGTTAACCCTAGACATGGAGCAAGGTTGAGGAAATAATCCCTGCCTGAACAGAGCAGATGCCTTGTTGGGGTGATGAGGAGCCAGTCGTCCAGATACGGAAAGACCTGAATTCCCTGAAGCCTCAGGTGGGCCACTATGACCGCCAAGACTTTGGTGTACACCCTGGGGGCTGAGGTGAGACAGAAGGGAAGGGCCCTGAACTGAAAGTGACTGGCTCCCAGCCGGAAGTGGAGGAACCTCCTGGAGCGTCTGTCCACTAGGATGTGGTAGTACGCATCCTTGAGGTCTATCGAGCACATCCAATCGTTCTCCCGTAATAGGGGGAGAATAGATTGTAAAGTGACCATTCGGAACTTTTCTTTGGGTACTGCCAGGTTCAGGAGAGAGAGATCGAGAATGGGTCTCAAGTCCCCCGTCTTTTTTGGCACCAGAAAGATCCTGGAGTAAAACCCTGATCCGAACTGATCTGGGGGGATGGGTTGGATGGCTCTTTTTTGCAAAAGCTGCTGAATTTCTGTAGCAGCTGCCTCCCTTTGATTGGGTGGTACGTCGGGGAGGATTTTGGTTTTGGGGGTTACAATAAAGGGGATTTGGTAACCTCTGGATACGATGCGAAGCACCCAGCGATCTGTTGTTATTGACTCCCACATTGCTAGGTGCTTCGAAAGACGCCCCCCCGACTGTCTCCAGAGTGGAGCAGCCGGGCAACCCCACAGGGGTTCTGCGTGGGCCTCTCAGGGAATGGTTCTCTGGACCCAAAGTTTCTGGGACCCCCTCTGCCTCTTGGGCGGCATCCTCCCTGTCCTCCTCTGCCACGAGAGGACTGGTTGTCCGGAGCAGACTGGGACTGATGCGATTTTCGGAACCACATCTTCTTCTGACCCTTTTGGTTCTTAGAAAATGACCTCTGGGGAGCAGAGAAGTGGACTCCGACGGCAGACATCTTCCCGTCTTTCTCGCTCTGGACTAAAGTGTCAAGAACGGTTTTGCCAAAAAGTGCAGAACCAAAGGGGGCATTCGCGAATGACGCCTTAAAGGGTTCCGAGAAGTCACAGTGTCGGAGCCAAGCCTGACCCCTGATTACCAGGCCGGCTCCGCCGGCTCTAGCGGCTCCTTCAGTGGTGTGTGATAAGAACCGCATAGAGGTGTTAGAAACTGAACGCAAAGTAGACATTCGGGAGGAGTACAGTTGCTTGTCTCCTTCCGACATGGACTCTGGGGGGGATGCAGCGTATTCTTTTATTAGACCCCGCTGCATCCGGATGACATGTGCCATATAGTTCAGCGCTCTCATGGAGAAGGTTGCTGAACTAAAGACCCGCTTCCCCAGGCGGTCCATCGCTCGAGAGTCCTTACTCGGCGGGTGGACCGCAGAGCTCTCCTGAGCCAGCTCTCTTGGTGGCCGCCGCCACCAACATGGCATCCACAGGGGGACCTCTGCTCCAGTGGGTTCTTTCAGCAGGGGGACTCAGGATCCTATCCGGGCGCTTGGGGACTGGCTCTACAGTGTCCGGCTCCTTCCAAGCCCTGGTGGAAATAAGGTCCACCAGGGGGTCGGGGGGAGGGGACACCCAAGAGGTAGATGGCCCTGCTTCGAACGCCTCTAAGAATACGGACTCATCGGAGGAAGCCTTGGGGGCAGACCACCCCCCCCCTAATCCTGAGCATCTCCATGATGTCTCCAAAGGAGACATCCTCAGGGGGTGACCTTGTGGAGCCTTCCCCATCTAAGTCCGTATCTTCGGTAAGGGACTCAGGGGAGTCCATGTGCCTCCTCTTACACTTGGTTTTGTGAGGGACCTCTTGGGGGGGGGGGGGGCTGTCAGAGGAAAACTCACCAGCAATATCACGTTCCGCAGGAACACCCAGAGATGCTGAAGAAGGCTGTCCCGAAGGCCGGGTGATGGGAGCCCGGACCAGCTGAGAGGGAGTGCAGGGAGGAGCCGAAGCCTGGACCGGGGGTTCGGATGCACTCAACAGTGCCCTCTCCACCACCGCGAAAGCCGAGGGGGAGCTACTCTCGATAGGCTCCGAGAGTCGGCTCCCACCGGATCAGCGGGACGGATCCGGGCTGAGACCCGGATCCGAAGGACCCGTGTGCACCGACGGGCGGGCCGAAGTCACACAAAGTCCCACGGATCCGAAGCTCCGCCCACGGCTCCGAGAGGTCGGATCCGACAAACTCGAGGGACCAGTCGGAGACGAAGTAACTAGTACTGTCTGCTCAGACACCCCCCCCGGATCCGAAGCGGGACGGAGAAGGGGCAGTTGGGGGCAAAAAATGGGGTCGAGCTCCCCCCCGGAGTGGGGGGGGGGGAGACAAGAGCACTCCCATCTGCAGCTGGGCCTGGATGAACCTCCTCATCATCCGGTCCAGGTCTACCATCTGACATACTAAATGTGGACCTCGACGAGGCCACCGAGGCAGACCTAGAGTGACGCCTCGACGGGGACTGGGTTTGCCTCCTCCCCAGGTCCCGGTGAAAAACAAGGGGACCGGAGCCGAGGAGGCGATCCAGAAACCCTGGATGGAGAAGCCCGCTTGGCGGGCAGGGCAGAGGAAGAGTCCTCGGCCCGCCGCTTATGGTGCTTCTCCTTCCTTTTGGTTTTTCCGGCCTCCCTCTCCTCCGGAGCCAAAACGGGAGGTTGAGTCCCGACCAGAGGAAGGGAGGCAGGGGTGGCTACCACTGAGGGCTGGGTAGCGGCCACCGAAGAACCGGAGGCCAGAGCAGATTCCGGGGGCAAAAGGCCCGCCAGAATCAGCTTCGACCTCCGGTCCTTAAGCGCCCTGGGGTTGAACGCTGCACAAATAGTGCATCCCGAAGAGAGGTGTTCAACCCCAAGGCACCTAACGCACTGGGTGCGGCCATCTGCCGGTGAAAGCTTATGGCCACACTCGGTGCATTTTGAAAAGATGGCTTTAGGGGCCTCCATGTTGAATGGAAAAACACACTCACTAGGCCCCTACACACACCACAAACACACACTACGAACCAGCAAGGGTAGGGAGGAAAAATTTTACAAAAAAAGATATCTAAGAGGGAACCTAAACAATCTTACACAATCACACAAGAGAAAGTACAAAAAATTTTAAGTTTTTCTCTCACAAATACTCTGAACTGCCAGGAGCTCGAAATCCAGCTTGTAGGCTTGAATCGCGGCAAACTAGATCTGAGGTCAGTTAGGGTTGGCAGGGGATTATGGGTAAAGGGAGGAGCTAGGAGCTCGGATCTATGCTGTGGTAAAAGTTGCCGGCTCGGATCCGAGATCGGATCCATGTCCCAAAGGTTGCTGACAAATGAAGTTCCTACTTCAGATCAGTTGTTCTGTTTTCCTGATATCCTTGGTTCTGTCCAGGTAAAAGCGAAGCTGCCTGTGCACGTCCAAAGAACGCAAGATCCTCTCCCCCCTTATTTTGTGGATTAGGGAAAAAAGTTGGCAGGTGAATAGTTTGGTTTAAAGCCACTTTAGACATGAAAGTAGGGTTAGTCCTCAAAGAAACCCTGTCTTGATGAAAAATAATGTAAGGTTTCACAGCCATGAGCGCTTGTAACTCCGAGACTCTCCTGGCTGAAGTTAAAGCCAGTAGGATAACAGTCTTCCATGATAAATACTTTATATCAGATGTGGCAGCAGGCTTAAAAGGAGGCAGAGCAAGTTTTTCCAGGACATAATTGAGATCCCAGGCAGGAATGGGTGGTGTCCTAGGGGGCCTTAAATTCTTTGCTCCTCTGAGATATTGTTTCAGAAGTGGATGTGAAAAAATTGGATGATCTGTATTATAATGTGCAGAGATAGCCGAGGCATGTATTTTTATGGAGGAAAAAGATAAACCCTTATGCAACACATCTGTAAGGTAATGTAGAATCAATGGAATATTTGGAATGTGAGGATCTGATACCTGAGCATGCATCCAGGTGCAAAATCTCATCCATTTACCTTCATAATATTTCCTAGTGCTAGGCCGTCTAGCTTCTGGGATAACATCCATGACCGGTTTGGAAAGGGTAGGATTAATCATAAGCCCTGAATACGCCAGGCTGCCAGGCTGAGAGTTTTGATATGAGAGTGCAGGACCTGGCCCCTGATGTTGAGACAAAAGATTTGGAATCCGAGGTAGAATCCAAGGAGGTTCCCGGGAGAGATTTCATCAGTGTTGAGTACCAAAATTGTCGAGGCCAATTCGGGACTAGTAAGATCAGCTTTGGTTTGTCCTGTTTTATTTTTAACACCCCCCTTGGTAGAAGAGGTAGTGGTGGAAAGGCATACCCCGAGAGGTTCCTCCAACTGAATGAGAGAGCATCCACTTTCCATGCTAGCTTGTGATATGTCCTTGTGCAAAAGGTCTAACTGGTAGTTGTGGGGAGATGCAAATAGATCTATGTCCGGGCAGCCCCAGGCTTCTGTAATCATCTTGAATATTTGGGTGTCCAGCATCCACTCGTGTGGGTCTGACAGGTTCCTGCTCAGGCTGTCTGAGTGTTTTGTTTCAGTGACAGGAATTCAGTTTGTAGGTCCACTTTGCAAGCTAGTGCTGTGTTCCATAGAGTCATGGCTAGTCAGCAAAGGGGGTAGGAGTGTGAACCCCCTTGCTTGTTTATGTACCACATAACTGTGGTGTTGTCTGTCCGTATCAGAAGCTGTCCTGGCTGTAAAAGATCCCTGAAAGCCAAGAGGGCATTCTGCACAGCTAACATCTCTTAAATTGATATGTAGATGCTTCTGATCCTCTGTCCAAAAACCTTGCAGGCCTTTCCCCTGCAAGTGGGCTCCTCATGCATAATCCGAGGTGTCTGTGGTTATCACTTGGTAGGCTGGAGGTAGACTGAAGGCTTTCCCTTTGTTTTGAAGACATGCCATGGCCCACCAATGGAATTCCTTTTGCAGGAAGGCAAGACAGCAATCACTGCTTCCAGACTGTGACAATGCTGGCACCATACGCTTTTTAGGTACCATTGTATCTTCCTCATATGCAGTCTTGCATATGGTATGAGTAGGATGCAGGAAGCCATGTAACCCAAAGTCTGCAGGAATTTCCTTGCAGTTAGCCGAGACATTAACGCCAGGCTTTTGAAAGTTGAAGCCAGCTGTAGTTGTTTTTCTGATGTCAGGAATGCCATCTGGGTTGCTGTGTCTAAAAGAGCACCCAGGAAAGTTAACTGTTGAGTGTGATTCAAATTTGACTTTTTTACATTCACAGTGAATCCCAAGTACTTGAGTAGATTCTGAACAAATTCCAGGTGCTGGAGTAAAATGTCCTTGCTGTCTGCTTGAATAAGGCAGTCGTCCAGATAAGGGTAAATTTGAATTCCCTTGAGTCTGCAGTAAGCTACTACTGGTGCCAGGCACTTGGTAAAGACCCTGGGCGCAGTAAACAAGCCAAAGGGCAGCGCAGAGAATTGGTAATGTTTCGGGCCTGCCTTGAACCTGAGGTACCTTCTGCACTCCTGTCTGATAGGAATGTGTAGCTAAGCCTCCTTTAAATCCAGTGTCACCATCCATGCATTTTTGCTCAACATTGGCAGGAGCTGCTGCAGAGTAAGCATCTTGAACTTTGGTATATCGCTTCGCTATATGGCTTCGCTACAACTCCATCATTTTTGGGATATCCAGGAAAGTGTTTAAGACTGACAGATCCAGGATGGGTCTCCCAAGTATTTTGCTTTCTGGGTACTAGAAAGTCTTGAATAAAAGCCTTGTCCCGTCTCTGAATTTGGAACCAGTTCTATGACCCTCAGCCACGAGGGACCTCACCTGTTTTAATGCCTTTGCCCATTGAGTTTTTGGTAGGTCTGGCCATCCGATTAGTTTTGATAAGGTGTGAAAGTGGAATTTGTAACCTCTTAAAACTACATCCAGAACCCACTTGTCCTGGGTTATGCAAGTCCAATTTCGGTGAAAAAGAGAAAGTTTTCCTCCCTGAGGAGCTTCCAGGAGAGAGGTTCCTGGAGCCATGCAGGGGAAGTCATTGAGCCGGTTTCCTGTAAGGTTGAGACCTATCTTCTCCACCCCTGGGGGTGGAAGCACTCCACTGTCTAGGTCTATAAGAGGTCTGTGCTTGGGCCCTCCCTCTGGGGCACCTATATCTACCCCTGAGGCCTGTCCGAGCTGGGAAAGGACCAATTTTTAGCTGGCCAATTTCTGCTAAATCTAGGAGGCTGAACTTGTAAGAAATCCTTAACCGTTTGCATGGATTTTGCCTTATCCTCCATTTTCTTTATAACCTCTTCAGCCTTAGACCCAAACAAAACATTATGTTGAACAGGAGCATCCAGTAACTTTGCTTTCACTTGATTAGGCAAATTTTGTTCCTTTAACCAAGCATGCTTCAAATCATGTAATTCCCGATTGTCTGCACATGCAGAAATGGTACCCAGTTTTTGTTTCATAACAGACAAAAGGTATTGCTGATATTTCAAAATATGAAATTGACAATTTAAAGCCCTAATAGATAAAGTTGCAGAAGTGTACACTTTTTTGCCCCATCTCTCCAAAGCTCTAGAATCCTTATCTGACGGAATAGGGTTCTTAGCAGTGGCGGCCTTAACACCCTTAGAACCCTGAGAAGTGGTTTCTGGATCAGCAGTAGGATTTTTATAAAGAAACTGGAGTGAGTCAGGGACTCTGTAATATCTGTCAGGCTTAGCAGGGGCCGGAGGAAAGAAGTCAGGAGTTAAATTAGACTCAGAAAAGACATCATCCACAATATCCAAAATAGGAGGAATAGCCAGGGGTCTGTGCTGGGGAAGAAGGAAATCCCCAAGCCTTCTCTTAGATTCAGAGTACTCCTGGCCTTCCCAGTGAAGATGTTCCCTCATGTCATGTAAAGTTTCCCCAAAAGAATAATCCTCAGGAGGAGAAGCTGAAGGAATGGATTCCTCAGCATCATAATCCTCATAAGGAGGGAAAGTATAATCCTGTTCAGAGGAAGACACTGAAGAGATAGATGCCTGATCAGAGGATTCATAATCCAATTCTTGTCTTGGCCTTTTGTCAGGAGGGGGATGTGAACCCCTAATCATAGTTAGCAAGTCCTCTGCCATTTTAGCATTTGTTTTTGAGATTTAGGTCCCGGATCAGAGGAGGCCTGGGCTTGATTCTTTGTTTTAGGAGGAGTCTTTGCCTTTGTCTTTACCTGAAGCTGCGTAGGCCTGAAAACCCCCTCGGACGCCGGTACCTGCACAGTGGCTCCAGACCCATCCGAGGGAGCATTATTCGAAGGTCCTGCACCTGGAGTATTCGAAGGCCTAGCTGGCTCCTCGTGGGAGTCCGTTTCGGCAAGCGGTTCTGTAATGGCCAACGACAGGGGCAGCGAAAGCGGCTCACTGACTACGGCCGAACCAGCAGCTGGCTCTGATTGTAAACCATCGTCTGATTTGGACCTCGGAGGCCTATCCTTATGCTTGCGCCTTTTATGAACTCCGGTAGTCGGAAGCGTGTCCGACGACATGTTGTAATTAAATCGCCTCCCAAAGTAATGAAAGGCAAAATCGTATCTCCGTTTAATATTACTTTGATTAAATCTAGCACAAAACAGACAATTAGCTACGTCGTGGTCAGGGCTTAGACAAGGGATACAGTAAGAGTAAAAATCCTTAGGAGGTATTTGCTTCCCACATGAAATACAATTATTAACTTTTTCTGACATCGGTCTGGAGCAAGAAAAAAGTTTCCCCAACGGGGTACTTAGCTTTGAAAAGAAGAATGTCTTCGGTATGAAGCACCAAAAATAACAGGAGTCAGCCGACCGGCACATGCGAACTGCTTCCACCTCGCGGGAAGAAAGACTGGAGAACATGGTGTCGGCTGGGAGCTTTGTACCCCTGGCGCTCTGACGTCAGGGAGGGTGAGTACACAGCCGACGCCGGACCAAGACTTTGGGATTCTGGCCGACCGAGGGCTGCCTGCCGGCAGGAAGAACCCTACAGTGATGACTGCAACAGCAAAACACGACTAACATCTGGTCATTACCAACATGGGAAATAGATGCTCCACACCCATGGTCACCCCCTCATTAGTCAGGTCTGACCATAAGCTAATCACCCTTAACATCCACATCCCACCCCCCCAGTAAGGAAACCTCCATAAAAAACTTATCCAAAGCCAACTTCATGCTACTCAAGTCAGAAGTGACAAACTTCATGACACCCATGCAGACGGGAACTGAAAGTTCAACTGCTGAATCCTACACTAAGGCACTGTATGAGCACATCCACTCATGCATGAATCGTGCCATCCCAAATAGAACCAAGGCGCTCTCATCCAAAAAAAGAAAGCTAATCTGGTGGCCCCCTGCCATAAACAAACTTTACAACAAAAGGAAGAAACTGTTGCAGAAAAGAGGAAAATCCCAGGATGCAAAAAACTCCCTTACCAGCCTCAGTAAGAAACTGAGATCCCTCATAAAATCCTCCAAAGCTAGCTACGAAAATAAAATTGCCAAAGATTCCAAAGACAACCACAAGGCATTCTATAACTATGTCAAGAATCTAAATGGCAATGTTCAGATCTGTTCTGAGCTAAAATAGTATGGCATTAAATATACTGATTCCCAAGGATATTGCCAATATCCTGGCATATCGATTCAGTGCCAACTTCACCCACCTCTCACCCCCTAAATGGCCCATCTCAATACCGGAAGATAGCCAAATTCCGGTAATAATGGCCACACAGGTAAAAAACACACTCTTCAAAGCTAAGAATACAGCATGCATGGGACCAGATGACATCCCGGGCTGTGTACTACATGAACTACAATATGAACTGGCACCTCACCTAAGTGTCTTGTTTAATCATAGCCTCACCTCAGGTTTCGTGCCCACTGAGTGACGTAGAGCTACAGTTATCCCACTCCACAAGGGGGGATCCACCCTGGATCCCGGGAACTACTGTCCCATCAGTCTGACTAGCCTTATCTGCAAGGCCATGGAGCAAATTATCATGGAACTTATAAACAAAGACATTGGCAACCTTCAAACACTGGACCCCACCCAGTTTGGGTTCGTGAAGGGCTGATCTTGTCGCCTGAACCTGACTGACTTCTTTGAATCAGTCTCCAGAGCCATGGACAAGGGTAAGGTGGTCCACACAGCCTATCTAGACCTTGCCAAGGCCTTCAACACCATCCCCCACTCTGGAATCATAGATAAACTTACTAAGCTGGGCATTAATCCCTACGTCACCCAATGGGTTGCTAACTGGCTTACTGACAGGACCCACACTGTAAAAGTAGCAGACTCCAAATCCAGCTCCAGACAAGTGGAGTACCTCAGGGTTCAGTTCTGGGACCGCTCATGTTTGGCATCTACTTCTCTGAAGTACAGGCCAACACTAAGGGACTCTGGCTAACAAAGTTCGCAGATGACTGCAAACTGGGAGCCATTATTGAATCCCCAAATTATATGGATACTCTACAAAAGGGCCTTACAGAAACAGATGCTTGGTGCCAGAGCCAAGGGCTCAAGCTCAATGCCAAGAAATGTATAGTTATCCCCTTTGGGGAAAAAACATGCATCTGTGAATTACCATATAGGTGGCAGTACACTAAACACCGAAAGTGTGATAAGACTTAGGGACACAGGTGGACAGTGATCTCACCTTCGATAACCACATCGCCACAACAGTCAGGAAATCCTTCTATGTGGCACACCTTATCACTAAGGGCTTTTCATCCAGAAAAAAGGAGGTCATTGTCCCACTGTACTCATCCCTCATTAGACCCATTACAGAATACAACACCTCGTTTGGTATGTACCTCTCAAGACATCTGCAACAACTGGAAAGGCCGCAGAAATACCTCACTAAAAGAATCACAGGCCTAAAGCAGATGCCCTATGCTGACCGCCTTAAAAAACTCCAGTTATACTCTGTCACATATCTACTCCGAGGCGATCTCTGCTTAACATACAAGGCCATGTCAAACCCAGAGCTGCTGGACATGCTACACTTAAAGAAATCCCAATCCCTCAGAGCCACACGGCTCCAAGGATCTAAACCTTGTCATCACAATAAACAAAACATGCTGGAGGGATAGGTTCCTGATCCAGAGACTCCCCAGACTCTGGAATAGATTGCCCATACATGTCAAGCAGAGTGCCTCTTTGGCCATCTTCAAAAGGAACCTTGACGACTGGATGGGACAAAGGAAATTCACCCCAGGGATTATGTCAGTCGCCCTGCTAGACAGAGGTCCAGGGATGTAAATAGTGTGGGAAGAAATAGCCAGGGAATTGTTATGGCTAGGCTTGTATAGGCCCTAGGGCTGATAGCCTAGTACCAACCTATGAACCTATGAGTAGGATTCTCATTGGCAAGTTCCTTCTTGGTGGCAGCCGCCACCACCATGGCATCTACTGCTAAACCCTCAGCCCAATACTAATGGTCCTCTGGCAGAGAAAGAATTCTGCCTGGTTTCTGGGGAATAGGGTCTATGGAGTCAGGGGCCTTCCAAGCCCACTGCACAATCAGCTTAAGATAGTCAGTGGATGGGTCACCTAGGAAGTAGATCGTTGAGCACCGAACGCTTGCAAGTACACGGATTCCAATGAAGTTGGGTCTTGGAGCTTCCAGTTACCCCTCTGCTTGAGAATCTCTAGGATGTCTCCAAAGGAGACATCTTCAGGGTGTGACCGGGGGAACCACCCCCTCATCGAAAATCCATGTCCTCTGACACAGATTTTTCCTGGTAAGCTAGGTGCTTCCTCTTGCACATGTTATTTGGGGGGGGGGGGTTCCTCAGCAGGAAACTCTGAGGAAGACTCCGAAGAGGGGCCCTAAGCAGGGGTAACTTGAAGCTTTGGTGCTCGCTGTCCTGTCATGGAGATAAATGACAGCTCTGGACCAGAAGATATGGTAATGTGCGTCTATATTAACATCAAACTCTTAAAAAAATGAATGATGAATAATTGACCCCATGTAAGTGAAAGCTTACAATCTCGAAAGCTCAGAACAGCGATTTTTTTTCCAAGGGGAAAAAAATCGGTGTTCCAAAGAAAAAAAAATTTTGAAAGAATACATAAAGTGGGGGGCTTCACCCACCCCAACTTAAATATACCAACTCCAAGATCACACTACAGTGCCGAAAACTGCTAAGTAATGGAAGTGGCCAAGAGAATTCTTTCCCTGGGAAAGAATTCACTTAAGCCACTTCGCTATTTTGCCTTTTTGTTGTTTTAAGTTCGACCAAGACGCATTTGATAGAATGCGTCTTCGGTCATCTAATAGGAACTCGGTAATGTGACATACTGAAGCAAGAGGAACTAGCGGAGAGCCTGCAGGCTAAAACTCTCTCCATAACCTGGAAGGCAAAAACCCCAAAGAGGAGTGGGAGCCCAGAACTAAGAAAGACCACCTTTAAACGGAGGTCACACACCATTCCGAGAGTCCGCCCTCCAAAGCAGGAGATGGGGAAGGACCCACAACCAACAAAATCCCAACAGCCGTCAGCTCTGCATAAAAAAACAGGAGCTGATCTGAAACCCTCTAAACCAGCAGTGGAGTCTCGGCCCTGACAATCTGTCTGTTCTGAGGAGGGAACCGAAGAAGTCAGAGCAACATCCAGTGCCGAGGTAGGGATGCCTAACAGTACTGGAACAGACAACACCTGGGGGACTGAAGTGCTGGGATCTGAAGCTCCAATGGAAGTCAGAAGAGGAGATAATATAGGAGTCCTTGGAGAAGATACCCCAACTTCAGGGAGGGAGAGGGGCCTGAGAAGGGGCAGGAATACCTCTGGTCACCAACAGCTGATCCACCAATCTCATGTCTACTGCAGAGACACTCCTGGAGGAACAAATGGATAATACTAAAGGAGACTCCAGTCATTCCAGAAAGGGAATAAGCAACTGGCCCGCAAAGGGGCCTATGGAAGGTGAACACCTCGTACTGGGAAAAAGATTCTGATCTGGTTTCTGCATTGAGGGGGTGGACAGAGCCTAAGTCGGCACAGAGCTGGAAACTAAAGATGCCAGTGCAGAAGGCACCATAGTAGCAGTAGTCTGTGCAGAGGATTCTTGAATTTGTAGCTTCAGTATCTTTTTCAGTTATGTGGAAGTAAAAAACGTAGCCTTATGTTTTTGTGCCACTGCTGCTGTAGGGGACACAGGTACAGAGTAGCTCTTCTTTTTGAGAGAGTCAGATTTTGGCAGGAATGAGAAAAGGACGTTTCACTAAAAGTAGTTTTACAAGCCCTTCAGAATGAGCTTATTCAGATGCTCAACCAAGGCCTGATTAACTAAAGGCCTGACAGATGTTGCAATTTTGGTCGAGAGGTGGAGCTCCTAGACAAACTAATGAAAGATGCCCATCAGAATAGGGCATCTTTCTTCCACAGTCTTGGTACTGTTTAAATCCAGAAGTGCCTTTAAGCTTTTATGCCATTTTAAGAATTAGCGTTTAAAGGTAACAAGCTAAATACCCCCCCCCCCCCACACACACACACATAGAGGACACAGGGAAAGTCTACCAACGTTGGTAGTGGAAAAATACCAAAAGGGTACATGTGAAAAGGAAAGTACCAACGATAGTACTAAGAATTACCACAAATGGTAAAGGCAGGAGAGGGGGTTACCAACAATAATAATGGACATTACCAGAGGTAAGGGGTATAGTATTCAAACACACAGCTGAAAAAATTATAAAGCATAACTTAGAAAAAAAAAAAAATATATATATATATATATATATATATATATATATATATATATATATATATATCTTTAGATAGCAAAAAATACAAGGAATTGGCTCAAATTTTTAAAGACTTAGCTGAGAGCAATGTCTGGAGCGTCTTGCTGACAGAGCGGCAAAAGAGACTGGGGGTAATGGAGAGAGGGACATTATGGGTAGAGTCTTAGCTTGAGAGGTTTTTGGCTGGTGAGAGTTGTATAAAAGCAGAGCCGGTTCCGAGGATCAGAACAGAGTTCCATTCATCAAGAATGAAAGAAGATAGACAGCATCAGACTATTTCTTATACTTTTAACTGCTTTTCCAAAAAAGGATTAGTACCCTAGAATGCCTTCACATTACACACTATGTTTTAATGTAACAGCTACTGCATCATACATCATCCCCACCATAACAGTATCAGACATCATTTTTATATTAATATAAGCAAGGAAAATATACAAACATCTACCCACATTTAACATGGCTGTGGTAAAAGGTCTGGAATCAGAAAAATGCACACCTCTTGGTAATGGGGTTATCTGTCCTCTAGGGTGTGCAATCTTGGAATATACATTAAATAGGGGAGGTGTTGCAGCAAACCTTGCCACTTGTAAGACAACTCCTTGACTGCCCACCTTTTGTATACAATCACAGGAAATGTTGATCACAACCAAATTCCTCTTCCTTTGTATTTCACATGGGACTGCTGTAACTTCCTTCAAAACAAAACTGGATTTCCTTTTCTGCACCACAATTAAACAGTCCTTACCGGTTCATCATAGCCAATGTCTGGTGTAGAAGAACGAGTGTCCTCATTCTGGAACAATCGTGAATCCCGTGAGGCTGGGGTGTGTGGGGCAGATTGCAAATCTGGACTAATAGGACTAAGTGGAGAGGACGTGGACTGCAGATCTGAAAAGGAGTGGTAAATCCCACCATCAGGAGATGCGGGCTGTGGGGTGGAAGGATTTGTGCTTCCAAGCAACGGGGTTGTTCTGCCATCTGTTGACTTGTACGACCTAAAAAAAAAAAAAAAAAAAAAAAAGTGTGTTTAAATTGCTAGTCAACTTCATTCACTTAAATTGTTCTGGGCAATCAGTATTCATGTGTGTTTAATTAAAGGCTCCAAATCAGCATGAGATACTACTGCTGACCACTATAAACTTAGTGGTCCACATGTAACTTTCTGAAGACAGGCAGCTGTAACAAAGTGGTCAGAATTACTAATTTCTTGCATTGCAATGTGCCTGGGGATAAAACTGCACAAAAACAAAAGTAGCATGGGATAGATGCACTAAATGCTGGCATTTGCATTCAGTGAAACAGAATAGGCTGGGGGTAAGTATTTTAAGACTAATGGAATGTTTTCTGTACAACTACAGCAAGGGAAGACGTTTTGTATGTTAAAGCATACCTGCTACCCCTCCTTTGGGCTGGTGCTTTAGATGTCCAAGTCCACCTGCTACGCTCTGATTCTTCATATTTCATGTGGAGATTGGCAAATGCTGCATCAGATAGGTCTTCAATCTGAAGAATAAAAGAAGAAAACTTTAAAGCCAATACAGAATACATCATAAAGCTGTTCAATTTGAAATTGTACTACTAAAACCGGAATGCAGACAGTTTTGACAGGAATTCAAACAACCTCTGTTCTTCAATCTGTCAACAAAGCAGTTGGCAAAAAATTAAAAACAGGACTGGGAAAGAAATCAAATGACTGACCTAGCATTTTTTCCTAGAAAGATGGTTCAAATTCGACCATACAGCTCCCAAGCTATCTGGTATCCCTTGTTTATGCACCACATCACTGTGGTGCTGTCTATGATCACTTCAAGTGGCCCTGGAGACCCCAGATGCAGAGAACTGAGAGTTTGAACAACTAAACTTTCTAACACTTATGTGCTTTAGTCTGTCCAGTTTGTTCCACAAACTCCGCACTTCTACTCCCTGTAGAACAGAGCATGTGTTGTAACTAAGTGTAGGCATGTGCATATAAAGTGAGCACGTGTAGGCAGCAGTGCCATTTTGAGAGAACAGCCAGAGTGTAACATGTACAAATGCAATAGTCAAGTCTGTTATCAGGTTTAAGATACCAAGCTTTAATCCTGATGTGTTTGCATATAATAAAGTTACTTGAACTGAACCCACAACTGTTAGTCTGTTTTATCCTGACCAGACGAGCAACATGGTGTCAGAACCTGGATTGAGCACACAACTTCAAGCCATGAGCTGCAGAGTTGACAGTGAAGGTATAACTGAGCAAGTTGGGTGATAAAAAGTGCTCAAAAGATTAAAAATGGCCAGAAACTTAACTTCAGGCAACCAAAAACGTGCACAAATGACTTATTTTGCAAAGAAAATGATATGAAGCATTCATAAACCACAAAATGCATTATTAATCAAACGGGTAGCACAAAATGTATTACTAATCAATCAAAAGGCACAAAACACATTGCTGATTAAACGAAGTGTTGAAAACCACATTTGATAACATTATCAGAAATAGTTATATGGGATTCAGAGTTACCTCCTATTTGCATAACAAGCATGTTTAAAGTAAAACGAGCACAAGTATGGTGAGCAAGATAGGAGGCCAAATAGGCATAACGAATACAATAAAAGGGCAAAATAAGCTTACAAAAGTAAGGCATCCATTTTTTTTTTAGTAAATGACAATGTTTTGGCATGAGATTATTTTGCATTGACTGAAGCCATTCAAAGCATAACTACAGTTGAAGTATCTCAAGAATGTGTGAAGTGTTTGCAGTGTGTGCTTTATTACAGTGGAATTATTTCAAAAAGTTTACTGTGTGCAAAGTGCAGTTATTTTGCAAAGTGCAATAAAAGTACAGCTATTTCGAAAAGTTTCTTGTGCTGTGTATATTTATTAGCAGAGTGCTGCCATTTCAAAGTATTTCTTACACTGTACAGAATTATTTCGCAAAGTACAGCCATTTTCAAGTTTCTCTTGCTGTATACAGTTCATTTGCAAAGTGCAGTCATTTCAAAGTGTTTGAGTTTCTTGTGCTGGGTACAGTTCATTCTCAGAGTAAAGTAATTTCAAAGTGTTTTTACACTGATATATGGTGATATCGCAAAGTACAGTGATTTTAAAGTGTTCTTGTGCTATGGAGACTTATTTTGCAAATTTCTGGGGGGGAGGGGCGTGTACATTCATACATAATTTAAAGCACCATTACTACTGTTATGTTGATATGGCAGAGGCATTTTGCAGACCCAGCCCACTTGTGTTTGATCATGATATTGCAGAGAATTGGACAGTATTTGAGCAGGACTATGACATTTTCATACAAGCAGATTTTTCTGAAATATGCACATTTATTTTGCTTAACTTAGTGGGGCCAGAAGCCAGTGAAAGAGAGCATTCATTTGTGTATGCACCAGCAGTACATGCAGGAGAGGGGAAAAACCGCCATACTGTTGCACTGGCAGAATCTAGAGAGGACCAGAGTGCCTGAAACGTAAATTTAGAGAACTGTGCAACTCCCAGACAAATGATACACTGGACAGGCACCTATATTAAACAAGAGACCAAAAACCAGGAGAAACTTTTGCATCTTACATCACCAACTTTGGTGATTTGAAATACAAGTTAAAGGACAGGCTTGTATGTGATGTTAATAATGCTGCAGTGAGAAAGATTTTGCTTTTTGACAGTGATTTAACACTGAGCAAAGCAACAGAGATTTGTCAAATCAATGAGCTTACAGAAAGGCACACAAGTACACTTGCAAGTGATAAGAGCATGGTTTCAACAGCCTCTAGAGCAAGCGTAGTCAACATGCAGCACATGGGTAGCAGAAGCAGGCCTAAGCACATGGCAGCTACAGCCCCTGCAGGTTTTCCAGTGAGGACCAGTCACTTTCCAGCAAGTTCGAAGACTAGCTCAGCAAAACGGACATGCTCAGTGCAGTACAAGGGTGAGTCAGCAAAACCAAAGTCAAGTTTTATAGTTAACTGTCGTAATTGTGGTGTCAATCATGAGTCTAAAACAGAGAAGTGCCTAGCATTTGGTCAGCAATGCCACAAGTGTAAAAAAAAATGGAACCACTTTCAAAAGTTTTGTAAATCAAGCAAGCCTCATTCAGTTATTAACTCATTAACCCTGACTACCGTCTAATAGCACCTCTGTGATTACATCCAAGCGCACTATGAGACGATAGCAATTACAAACTGTTACCCCCGTGTGCCTTCAACAAGAGAGAAACTTCAGTGCAGATTTGTAACACAGCTTAATGTAAAACATGCTGAAATCGTAACTGAAGTTGTAATTTACCTTGTACAGTTACAATTCAGCATGCATTAAGGTCTGATTAAACTGTCAAAAATCCTATTTTAAACTGGTTGATAAAGCAAGTGGTGGCAGCCAATCGGATTCTTGCAATCCAAGCCACACTTGCCTAACACCTCCACACCCAACTTTATTTTCTTTTGCATTTCTCCAATAAATAGCATTTCCTTCTTGTTACTGATATTTGGAGATTTTACCTGCTGCTGGATCCCATTTGTGCACTCACCGACTGCACAGAATCCGCGGAGGTGGTGCTGCGGTAGCGCTGTTGCCTCACAGTAAGACGTTGTCTGGTTTGACTCTCAGCTAGAGCGTCTTCTGCGTGGAGACATGCGTAAATGGGCATACCTTCGTTGAAGGTTGTGCGATAGGTCTGGAAACTCAGTACGTAAAAATCAACTGTCAATCATTAGCGGACCGGAGTTCCGCTGTGGTGACCCCTAACCGGAAAAAGCCAAAAGACACAACAACTCACCGACTGCAAAGAGATCGCTGAGAGCCACGCCGATTTGGCGGTTGAGTTCCCGTTTGAATTTTCCTCTGCTTGATTTGACTGCATCCAGGAGCAATCTGGCCAAAGAACTGCTTTCTACCGGTAAGTTATCCCATATGACAAAGAGAATAGCTCTATCCTTAGAATAGTGTTAAAGGGACAATCCCAGTGTTGAAAATAAGGGGGGGGATCAACCTGAAAAAAGCAATACCCACTTTAACTAGGTCATGTTTATTCCCACCCACAGGGTCATGTTGCTTTAATATCCTGTAAATGAGCAGTTCCAGTCTTCATTTAGTTCCAGTGTGATGTAATCCTTTGGTTTTGCGCTCCTATTACATTCGAAATAGACATACACTTGAATGTTTACTTCTCTGACAGGCTTTAGCCTCATGAAGTTGTAATGTGGCTAGCTATTTCTCTTAATAAAAGTGACTGTCCTGCTTGTGCATTACCCAACAGCTTTTTTTTTGCAAGTTGTTATAGTCATGAGCAATGTTCCAGCGGCGATGAGCTATACACTACCCTGTTTGTGTGTAATGTTGCCATGACAATGCTTGCCAGTCAAACACCAGCAGCAATTTATGCTATTCAATTCTGGACAAAGCCAAGATTACTTAGGCAAGAAAAACTTTAAATCACGGACCTTTAAAATAATAATCTAACTCCCTTAAAATGTTACTAAAACAGCAGGTTTTTGCATCAACTTGCACTGAGCAACGAAACATTTGAAACCAACTTGTAGCATAATTGCCAACTTTATCCATGTCACCTCCTCCAACCATAAAACAGAATAAACTCTCTTAAAGAGAGTGTGTCATAGATGCAGTGTTCTGATATATATATATTTTTTTAGTTCAGCAATCTACAGTTTAACCTGTAAAACTAATCTAAGTCATTTGATTTCTGTGATTTTTTTAATCTGTTTTAGTTGATATTCTTGGTGTCTGGCACTCACCGTCATCCATCTTCTCATACCCTTGTCAGATCTTTTCGTAGCTCTTGTTCCTTGTGCTTGACCTCCTTTTTTCTCCAGGTCACTTATTACATTTTTGATTTTTACTGTTAGTAATGCCAAACATTATAGTTGTGTACTGCTGAAAAAATATGTTGATGTAAAGCACATTATTCTATTGAATGTATAAAGCGATTGGATGTTGAAGCAAGAATTGGAGTTATATTCAACAGGATAAACAGCTTTAATTAGCTGCAGTTAACACAACCATGAATATTATGCAATCACTTTAATGAAGTTCATTCACAAACCAGATGCTCCAATTCCTAGTATCGATGGATAACTAATGCTTATTTTAGTGTTTTTCCTCTTTTACAATTTAAAATAATGCAAAGCATGATCGGCATAAGGCAAGTGCACTGTTGTGAAATTAAAATAAACTAAGATCATTGCTGGGCAAAATTAAAATCTGGTGCTAGGAATCCAACCAAGTTAGTTAGTGCTATTTATTCACTGAATTATTTTCCTGTAACTCTGGATCCAGAAGTGAATTCGGGTACTACAAATGCTACTGGTACCCCACTGATCTACACCCTTTCTATTACCGAATTAGCTCTGAAGGTAATGGCTGCATGATGGCAATACGTATAAAAAAGGCATAAACTTCTGTTGCGGAGGACTCCATAACGGTCAACTGTCCAAACTTTTGGAGAAAGTTACTGCTCACCATTCATCTTTCCTAATCACTCATTAGGTCACATACAAGTTACCTATTAATATCTATTTGTGCCTCACCAATAAGTATTTAATCTTTACATATTGCCCTGCAGTGTTGTGCTGGCTGATCTTAGAGCACCTTATAAAAATCTCTACAAGACTATTTTTAACACACTATTACCTTAATTGTATATAAGTTTACTTAATTGTATGCATCTCTGTAATGCATGTACTATTATACTATTTTTGTGGAGCTTTTCTCCCTGGACCTTCACTAAAAATGGGGTCTTTTCACTAAAAATGGGGTCTATGAACAAATGTCAATAAACAAATAAATAAATAAATGAATGTCCAGACTTTTGCTCGATATTTTTGGTCTGTTTCTCATATAATTTGTGTTTTTTTTAGTCAAATCTGTGAAGACTGAATTCCATAAATAATCAAAGGCATTTGTGTTTCAGCATATCCTTCACAAAATGCACGACAACAAAACACCTTTTATTCTAGCAACTTTCTAAGTTTTTAAGAACAATATTTAAAGTTTGCCTCTATTTTGTGACACCTAATAGTTTGGTCTCTGGTACTGGGGTGATGGGGGTGTTGTTGGATGAGAATGAAGAAGGTGGGGTCACTGGGCTTTGTTGGATGGAGAAGCATAAGTTGTGTTTTATTTTGGATTTAGTATCAGTTGGTAATTATTTAGCCAATTCTCTATCTCAGTAAAGGATTCTTGGGCTTAACTTTGTAGAAGATGGATGCTGGGTGCTCCCTAGTTATACTGGTAGGGATTATGTTAGAGGGTCATTTTGGGGGATGGCTGGGGGTGAGAGGGGGGTAACGTTGGAAATGAATTTGTCTGCTAACAGGTTGGCTTTTTTGCCAGGCTTGGTGAATATGACACCATTAACTACCAGGCCAGCACACTGCTGTGTGCTTCCCTTAAGGTTTCTGACAGCTGTACAAAGCCTTACGGTTATTTTTCACCTGGGAGGCTGTCTTAACCTCAAAGTTGACTTTGCTTGACCTAATTAGCAGGAGCAAGTTCGGTTTACTTTTACTAATCAGGTTAACTGCACTGGGTGTGTGCACTCTTCCGATCAGAGACTAAGGTGGCATTCGTGCTGTCTCGGGTAGCTTGGGTAGTACACCTGAGAAGCGCACCAGGGAGAGTGCCATGGGTTTGTACATCAACTTAGCCTGGTAGGTGGGACATTCTGTCTCTGCTAAATGATAGCATCTCAGTGTGGTACCGTCCTCTGTATGTGTATATGTTAGGAATCTTTATATTTGCTCTGAGGGTGGAAATTTTACCTCTGGCCGCCTCGTCTGTGAATGATCTATTTTTTGATGGTTGAGCTTTAACTCTTCTAAATAGGTTGCTCTACATACGTCAGCTGCAGCTAGGTGAAATGGGCATTCAACTATGGTCGTACTGGAGAGGAGTATAGGTTTTCAAGGGTAATATGGTTTATATTGAGGTATAGTAACTCCCTCTAAAGGTTTGTGTGGCTTTGGGTGTTCCTCACAATAGGACTTGTTGGCGGAGCAGATTTCTGAGAGATTCCCCCTTTTGGGGAATACACACCTCTCAACGTAAAGCAGATTACCTCATTAAACCTTTACCTGGATACCTGGATGAGAAACAGAAAATATTCCCCTGGGACTCCACCTGTGTTCCTGCTAGACATTGCCACAGGGTGCGGAGTTGTTGGAACATGGGCTAAATTCTTGGCTAGGTTTGTAAGGGGCTCAGGGCCAACAGCCTAGTAACTTTCTATGACCTATGTTCCTATGTACCAAAGGGAGCACTGGATTTAATAATAGGCCTAATGAAGGAATAGTACAATGGCGTTACAACCTCTTGAGGTTTGATGCCTTTTGCTAAGGAGGTGAACATAAAATGCCTTCCACACTACAGTAGCCACCTGGTGGTCAAAGTTGGGGTCATAGTCACCTTATGTTCCCAGGTCTCTCTATACTGAATTGGTACTTGGGGTGTTGAGGTTCATTTTATAATCAGCAAGGACATTGATTTTACCGAGGGGGGGGGGGGGTAATGATGCATTTTTTAGCGTTTAGTTTTAGGCCATGGCACCAATCACTGGTCTGTGTTAACCCATTTGGAAAGAATGACATTGCTAAGGGATTCCATGATGGCACCTAAACTGGTGTCATCTGCAAACTTGGGTAGTCACAGCCCCTTCATTTGGGCCTGCACTTACAAGAAGTATATGCCAACCAAGGCCCCACCGCTGACAGGCCTGTTGGTAGAGATGAAGTCTCCCACTTGGGTGTGTTGTCGATCTGTGAACCAGTTTGCGATCCCGCTGATGACATACAGGTTGACAAACCAACACAACTGAATAGGGGATGGTATAAAAGCTAGTATAACTATATTCCTAGCTATCATAGGTGTCTAATATCTTCCATAAGAGAACAGGTTTGCTATGCTGTTACAGAACTGCTTAGGATTGTTTTGACATACAGTTTATGGCAAATGTGAACATTTCTGGGTACTGCATATTAATGATTTTACATTGTTGTGCAGTTCGATGAATTTTATATGCTTTTTGTAATAGAAACAATTTAGTTTCCTACTCAGAACTTGCATCAGACTATGCATACTAAGAACTGACTGCCAAGTTTTCTCCAGGCTCTGAAATTTTAATAAAAGGCACACGAGTATCCATCTGTGTTTTGTATACGTTGTCTATCCTTCTGGTGGAACACAGCAGTGCTGGTGTGTATTCTGGAGTGCTGTGTGTTCCACATGGTGTGGTGGGGGGCTTGATCTTCTCTTGACCAGCTATTCCCGTCTTGGCTGGAGAGTGGGTAGCTTCCAATTTGGAAATTTAAGTGCATCTCTCAAGTCTGAGTATTGGGAGGTAAGAGGAGAAGGTTATCGGTGTACATTAGGCAGTTGCTACATTGCCCCACGATGACCAAATTCACCAGGTTAACTGGAGAAAGCACAGGGAACAGACCGTTAGAGACGCTTGTAAGGGTGGGCATTAAGTACTGGGTTTGTTATACTGCAGAATAACTTGTATAGGAATCCATTTGTAAAAGACTTGCTCATTAGTTCCTTTTAGTAAAACTTAGTCCACATGGTGGCTCCATCATAAATTAAATATAAAGATTTAGTTTTGTAAACGTGTACAATGATAGGAATATGATATATACACGTGTTTATCTTACCAAACTGTTATCTTACATGTCTTTAATGAATGGCTATTAGCTGTACTTTGTATTACTTACAGAAATAATATATACTAAGTTTAGAACACAAGGGACTATATTTTTTCCTGTGATGAGGAAAATCATATTGTTCCATCTGCATTCCTTGGATACCGCCTTGGGTAGATTTTCGTTTGGTACACGGTTTATGTGCTTGTTCTCTATGATGTATTTCAATAAAAGACCCCATCCCTGACCTGGTGACAACACCTTTAACAAATATCCATGGTTTTCATGCAGAACTTAGGTCTTACTTTTGTTTGCTTTCAGAATGCTAGCATTGCTCAACCAGATAATTTGGACAATATTTCTGCCTTTTGAAGTTTTGTGTTATTATAACCAGAAGAATGGTTAGGCGAGAACATGAATTACTACTTTTTGGAGCAATTCATAGAGGGATCAGCCACAAAAGGTTGAGACAGAGTCTAAGCTTATTGCATTTCTGATTAAACTCCATAGTTGTCAGAGTGAGATAAAGGTGATTAATAGAGGACTACTACCAGCATGGAGCTATGATATATCTTGGGGACATATCTGGGCTTTGTCAGAAATGTATGCAATTTAGGTGAGAGGAAAGGCTCAGTGTTATACTATTTTACAGATGTGTGTATATATATATATATATATATATATATATATATATATATATATATATATATATATATATATATATATATATACACACACACACACACACATACATATATATATATATATATATATATATACATACATATATATATATATATACATATATATA
>NC_056728.1:1967611310-1967886862 GCF_019279795.1 Protopterus annectens
GCCAAGAAAGGAGGAAAACTCCAAGGGTTTGAAATACTGCAACATGAAAATATGCCATCTTTTAGTATGTACCTAACAGCATGGACTCTGCCTTCTTGAAGTTGACTTTTCATTTTGACTTTAGACACACAAAAAAAAAATCAGACACTATCAGTTACACATTCCTTACACTTGCTTGACACTTGAGACCAAGTAATCAGTGAGGATAAAGACTAGCCAAGATTAATACACAGTGGAGGTCCTAACACTGACCGTTGAGAAAACCCTGATATTTTATAGGTAGTGTATTTGACAGATTCTACTCTGAAAGCAAAGTTGTGTAAGAACTTACCATAAAGTACAGTTGTGTACACTTAACATAAATGTAGATAGAGTGCATTCACTGCTGCAGCCATCACATTTGGGTTTTCTGCCTGCAGGTAGTACTCAGCCGGCCTGAATACCAGAGTCTTGGGATTTCTGCATCAGATGCTGTTGCTTCTTCCATGACGTCAGATCATCAGGTGTATAAAACATGCAGCCGATGCCATTACATCAGTTTTTCTTGCCCCAGATGTCAGGTGCCCCCAAAATAGGAAGCAATTACATGGTATGTAATACCCCTAGCAAAAAACAAATACCAATGATATAAGATATGCTAGACAAAAAAAAAAAAAAAGATAGGATAGAAGTCAAGAAAAGTGAGGTGGGCTGCAGGGAGGGTAACCAAGACTGCAACAGTGAATACAATGGAACATCTACATTTATGTTTACATAGCTGCACTATGTTCTTCATGTTTCACTGTTGCTGTCATCACATTTGGGTTGATTTCCAAAGTTAAGAAAGGGTGGAGGTAGTTATGAAGCATTAGGGCTGGCAATCAAGCCCTGTAAGACTGCTGTGGCAAATCCAGCTCTGGATTTAGAAAATAGAGGCAAGTGGTAGTGCTTGGTGAAAGTGTGCAGAGAGCCCCAGGTTGCAGCTGCCAGGATGTCCCTGGTAGGGACTCCCCTAAGAAATGCTGTAGAGGTAGATGTAGCCCTAGTGGAACAAATTCTGATCCCTTGTGGGGTAGGTTTCCCATTGTGCTTGTAGCAGAAATGGATGCAGTGTGCTATCCATTTAGAAATGGTTTGCTTTGAAATGGCCTTGCCCTCTGCCCCTGCAGCAAAGCTGGCTAGCAGCTGGTCAGATTTTCTGAGAGGCTTAGTCCTGTCCAGATAGAACCTAAGCTTCCTGTGCACGTCCAGAGAATGCAGGATCCTTTCCCCTTTATTTTGAGGATTAGAAAAAAAGGTTGTCAAATGAATGGACTGGTTTAAAGCCACACTAGGCACCACCTTGGGCATAAAAGATGGATTAAGTCCTGAAGGAAACCCTGTCTGCATGGAAGATAATGAAGGGTTCCACTGCCATAAGGGCTTGCAATTCAGACACTCTTCTTGCTTAAGCGATGGTTAGAAGTAAAGCTGTTTTCCATGAAAGGAATTTTAACTCTGCTGTGGCCCCAGGTTCAAAGGACGGAGGTGTGAACTTTTCTAATACCAAGTTAAGGTCCCAGGCTGGAGTGGGAGCTCTCCTGTGAGGGTCTTAAATTTTTGGCTCCTCTCAGGAACTGTTTTACCAAAGGATGAGAGAAGAGGGGTGGCTCAGTATTATAATGAGCTGAGATGGCGGAGGCATGAATCTTAATTGGAGAGAAGGATAGACCTTTGTGGAGCATTTCTGTTAAGTAATCTAGTATGAGGTAAGCTGGACACAGTTGTGCCCATTCCCTGAACAGTATCTTTTCCATTTTTCCGAATAGGATTTTCTAGTACTAGGCCTCCTTGCCTCAAGAATGACATCCAGCACCTGCTTACTAAGGGTTGTTGGTGTTAAATTCAGGGGATTAGCCAGGCTGCAAGATTCAGGGTCTGTAGCGGAGGGTGCAGAATCCGGCCCGCCTGCTGGGACTGCAGGGAAGGAGTCTGAGGCAGGTGCCATGGTTGTAGCACTGTCATACTGTGCAAAAAAGAGGGTACCAGTGCTGGCGTGACCGGTCTAGCGTAATCAGGATTGCCCTTTGCTTGTCCTTTTTGATTTTTAGTAGAACCTTCGAGAGGAGTGGCAGATGGGGAAAGGCAAAGACAGAGGCTTTCCCAGGTGAAGGACAGGGCATCCACTTTCCAAGCTTGGCTGTGGGAAGTTCTGGTGCAATATTTGCTCAATTGATAGTTCTGAGGGGAAGCAAAAAGGTCCACCTCTGGTGTCCCCCACCTGTTCCTCAAAAGCTTGAATACACTGGGTTCCAGTTTCCACTCGTGTAGGTCCATGAGATTTCTGCTTAAGTCATCTGCCAGTGAATTTAGTTTGCCTGGCAGGAATTGAGCTTTTAACTGCACTTGCTTCCTCAAGGCTGTGTTCCACAGAGCCATGGCTAGTCTGCAGAGTAAGTAGGAATGGGTTCCCCCCTGCTTGTTTATGTACCACATAACTGTGGTGTTATCTGTCTTTACCAATAGTTGTCCTGGAAGAATACGGCCCTTGAAGGCTGTCAAGAGTACTCTGTACACCTAACATTTATTTTTGATTGATATGCAGGTGCATTTGCTTTGGGTTCCATTTGCCCTGAATGCACTGCCCTGCCATGTTAGCCCCCATGCATAGACCGATGAGTCTGTTAGGGTTTGGGCGGCAGGGGGTAGAGTAAAATGGAGTCCCTTGTGGTGGTTGCAGGCCTCTGCCCACCAAAGAAACTCTTCCCTTAGGCAGGGAATGATAGGAATCATTGTTTCCAGGTACTGAGAATGTTGACACCAAAGACTTTTTAGGTACCATTGACGTTTCCTCATATGCAGTCTTGCATATGGAATTAGTAGAATGCAAAAAGCATGAACCCTAGGGCTTGCAGTATTTTTCTTGCAGACAGCCGGGTTTTGGTGGCCAGTAGATTGAAATAGATTGTCACATAAATTTGTGTCTCTGGAGTGAGGAATGCCATCTGGGAAGTTGTTTTCAAGCTTGCTCCCAGGAATACAATCTGTTGGCTGGGTACCAGTTGCGATTTCTTTTCGTTGATGGTGTACTCCAGTGAAGTTAGAAGTCTCTTTACAAATGCCAGGTGCTGAAGTAGCAATTCCTGACTGTCCGCCTGAATCAGGCAATCATCCAAGTATGGGTAAATTTGAATTACTCTCGGCCTGCAATATGCAATGGCTGGAGCTAGGCACTTTGTGAATACCCTGGGTGCAGTAGATAAGCCAAAGGGAAGTGCAGAGAATTGACAGTGCATAGAGCCTGCTGTGAAGAGTAGGTATTTCCTGCAAGATTCCCTTATTGGGATGTGCAGATAATTTTCTTTTAAATCTAGGGTTGCTAGCCAGGAGTCCTTGGCTAGCACAGGAAGCACCTGTTGGAGAGTTAGCATTTTGAATTTTGAAACCACCAAAAAGGTGTTGAGAAGATCCAGGATAGGATGCCAAGAGTTTTCTTCTTTGGGGACCAGAAACAGTCTGGAGTAAAAACCATGTCCCCTTTGTTCTGCTGGGACAGGTTGAATAGCCCTGACTCCAGACTTATAAACTTGATTGTTTTTTAAATTGACTACGGTATGGGAAGTGATGTCACTAAGATGACAACGTTTTACTGCCTATTTAAGTTTGAATTTTTACACTGATGAATTTGTAATTGGCTTGAAAAAGACCTTATGGGTGTAAGCGCTTGCCAGTTTTTTCATAAAATCAAGTTTTCAGCAGTTTGCTGTTTCTATCTGTTCATTTTCATATAGTTATGTGTGGAATTTGATATTTGGAGTATAGCCTTGATTTGCTCTTCTGCTACTCTTGTAACTCTTTATTTTCTGCACAATCTGGAAGTAACACCATTTTTTTGTTTAATTAGTTCCATGATATGCTGCTGGTACTTCAACATGTGAAACTGGCAATACAATGCCCTGATGGCAAGAGTTGCAGAGGTATATACCTTCTTACCCCACCTGTCTAAAGCTCTGTAATCCCTGTCTGAAGGGGTAGGATTTTTGGTTGTAGTAGCCTTAATACCTTTAGGTCCGTGGGAAATAGTCTCTGGATATGCAGTACGATTCTTTGAGAAATTTGTGAAAATCAGGTACTCTGTAGTACCCCTCAAGTTTCCTAGGGGCCGGTGGTAAAGTGTCTGGAGTAAGACTGGATTCCATGAAGATATCTACAACATTCAGGACAGGGGGTATAGCTAGAGGCCTGTGTGGAGGACTCAAAATTCTCTCAGTCTCTTTTTGGACTGAGGGTAGCCCTGGCATTTCCTAGCTGAAATGCTCAAAGTATGCAAGGTTTCACCAAAAGAAAAATCCTCTGTCCTGATTATCAGAAGGGTCAGAGTCACTGGACTTCTGGTCTGTAGAATCAGAGGGAAACTCAATTTTTTGTCTCTTAGTTGGGGAAGGCTGGCTTCTCCTAATTAGAGTAATAAGGTCTTCAGCCATTCTAAGCATTCGTTTTTGTGGCATGGGAGCTTGAGCATGCACTTTGGTTGTCTGTTTTCTAGGCATAGTGCGTAATCTGGGTCTATGAAACTCGGCAGTTTTAGCTAAATACAAAGTTGTTGGTTTAATTCGAACATTGGTAGGTTGGAATACACCCTCAGAAGCTGGTGCCTGCACAGTGGCTCTGGACTCATCCAAGGTAGAGACATAGTACAGTTGTGTACACTTATCATAAATGTAGATGTTCCGAGTGTATTCACTGTTGCAGTCATCACACTTGGGTCATCTACCTGCAGATAACCCTCAGTTGGCCCGAATACCACAGTCTTGGGATTTCTGCGTCGGATGCTGTCACCTCATTAATGACGTCAGGTCGTCAGGGGTATAAAACATGCAGCAGATGCCACTACATCAGTTTTTCTTGCTCCAGATTTCAGGAGCAATCAAATGGTGTAGAACACGTCCAGTAAAAAGTAAACACCATTTCCAGAAGATACGGGCAAAAAAAGAGGATAGGTAGAAAGTGTAGAAAGTATAGAAAGACAGGGGGCTGGAGGGAGGGTAACCAGGACTGCAACAGTGAATACACTCTAACATCTACATTTATGGTAAGTGTACAAAACTGTACTATGTTCTTCGTGTTTCACTGTTGCAGTCATTACATTTGGGTAGAATCCCAAAGCTATGGTTGTGAGGCTGGAGCTTAACAGCATTAACGCGTGGCTATAAGGCCCTGTAGCACTGCAGTGGCAAAGCCTGCCCTGGACTTGAGTAGAGGCAAATGGTAATGCTTTGTAAAGGTGTGAACAAAACTCCAAGTAGCAGCCTCTAGAATGTCTTTGGTCTGTTCTCCTCTGAGAAAGGCTGTTGAAGTTGCTGCCGCTCTGGTGGAATGAGACCTAATGCCCTTGGGCACAGGTTTACCATAGTGTAAGTAGCAGAAACGGATGCAGTGACTTATCCACTTTGAAATTGTCTGCTTTGAAATAGCCTTTCCTTCTGATCCTGCAGCATATGACACTAGTAATTGCTCAGTTTTTCTTAGAGCTTTAGTCTTGTTCAAGCAGAATCTTAGCTGTCTGTGTACGTCCAAGGAATGCAGAATTTTCGCCCCTTTGATCTGCGGATTTGTATAAAAAGTTGGAAGATGAATAGTTTAAGAGCCACACTGGAAACCACCTTAGGCATAAAAGTAGGATTTGTCCTCAGACACACCCTGTCTGGGTAAAATATGATAGAAGGCTCTACAGCCATGACGGCCTGTAGCTCTGAAACTCTTCTTGCTGAAGTAATTGCTAGTAGCAGAGCTGTCTTCCATGATAAGAACTTTATATCAGCGGTAGTAGCTGGTTCAAATAGAGGCAGGGTGAGCTTTTCCAACACATAATTGAGGTCCCATGCAGGTAGTGGTGATCTTCTAGGAGGCCTTAAATTTTTGGCTCCTCTAAGACGCTGCTTTATTAAAGGATGAGAAAAGATTGGTGGCTCTGTATTGTAATGAGCCGAAATGGCAGAGGCATGGATTTTGATTGAAGAGAAAGATAGGCCTTTGTCAAGCATCACAGTCAAGTATTGTAATATCTGAGGAATATGTGGTTCTGCTGCATCAGTTCCTTGTAATTGATTCCAAGCACAGAATATCTTCCATTTGTCAGCATAAGATTTTCTAGTACTAGGCCTTCTGGCTTCCAAAATAACATCCATCAGTTTTACTGAGAGGTGTCGTTTGTATGATTACATGATTAGCCATGCTGCCAGGTTCAGAGTCTGTAGTTGATTGTGCAGGATCTGATTGTTTTGCTGGGACAGTAGTTGTGGTCTTTGAGGCAAGATCCAAGCTGGGTACTGAGACAAGTTCCTTAGGCTTGTGTACAAGTATTGGCAGGGCCAGTGCGGGGCAATTAATATCATCTTTGGCTTCTCTTGTCTGACTTTTAGGAGGACCTTGGGTAGAAGAGGCAGAGAAGGAAAGGTGTAAACTGATAGGTTTTTCCAACTGAAGGCTAGAGTGTCCACTTTCCACGCTTGTCTGTGATAAGTCCTTGTGAATAATCTTTTTAATTGATAATTTTGAGGAGAGGCAAATAGATCTATGTCTGGGCTCCCCAATTTCTCTGTTATTATGCTGAAGACTTGTGGATTTAGTTTCCACTTGTGAGGATCCATAAGGTTTCTGCTTAAATCGACTGCCAGAGTATTTTGTTTTCCTGGCAAGAACTGAGCTTGAAGATGTATTTGGTATGTCAAAGCTGTGTCCCACAGTGCCATGGCTAATCTGCAAAGGGGGTATGAGTGTGTGCCCCCTTGCTTGTTTATATACCACATGACTGGTGTTGTCCGTCTTTATCAGTAGTTGCCCTGGATGAAGCAAGTCCTTGAAGGCTGTTATGGGATTTTGAACAGCTAGCATCTCTTTTTGGTTGATATGTAAGATGCATTTGTTTTGGTGCCCATATGCCCTGAATGCATCTTCCTGTCGTGTGGGCCCCCCAGGCATATTCTGCGTCTGTTAAGGTTTGGCTGGCAGGGGGTAAAGTGAAGGGCTGTCCCATGTTTTGGTGACAGGCCTTTGCCCACCATAGAAACTCCTGCTGCAGGCAGGGAATGAGAGGAATCTTTGTTTCCAGACTGTGTGAATGTTGACTCCATAAACTTTTTAGGTACCATTGAAGTTTCCTCATATGCAGTCTTGCATATGGAATTAGTAGGATGCAGGATGCCATGAAGCCCAGAGCCTGCAGAATTCATCTTGCAAAAGACTGTGCTTTTGTCATCAGTTTGAAGTAAGTAGTCAGTTGCCTTTGTCTGGCGTGAGGTAAGCCATCTGGGCAGTTGTATTCATGCTTGCACCCAGGAATGTTATCTTTTGAGAGGGTACCAGTTGTGATTTCTTTTCGTTTACTGTGTACCCTAGGCATGTTAGAAGCCTTTTCACAAACGCCAGGTGTCGAAGAAGAATGTCCTTGCTCTCTGCTTGAGACAGTCGTCCAAGTAAGGACATATTTGTATACTACTTTGCAAAATGCAATTACTGGTGCAGGGCACTTTGTAAAGACTCCGGGAACAGTAGATAAGCCAAAGGGCAGTGCAGAGAATTGGTAATGCATTAAGCCAGCATTAAATCTGAGTTATCTTCTGCACGATTGTCTTATTGGGACATGCAGGCATGCCTCTTTTAGGTCTAAAGTCACCAGCCAAGCATACTTCCCCAGCATGGGCAGAAGCTGCTGCAAAGTGAGCATTTTGAAATGTCCAGGTATGTGTTCAAAATCTATTGGCTGCCAGGCCTTGTCCTTTCTGGATACCAAGAACAGTCTCGAGTAAAAACCTTGTCCTTTTTCCTGTTCTGGTACTGTCTGAATGGCCCTCATATCCATGAGTGACAATCTGTTTCTGTGCCTCTGCCCATTGATTTTTTGGCAGATCTGGCCAACCATTTGCCATTGGCAGAGTGTGGAAATGGAATCTGTATCCCCGTGATACGATGTTTAGCACCCACTTGTCCTGGGTTATTAACCGCCAATTTTGAGCAAAATGTGCTAATTCTCCCCCTATGGGTGCTGCCAAAAGGTAAGTGCTTGGTGTAGGCAGAGGGAAGTCATTGGGATTGCTTTCTGTAGGTTTGCGCTTTATCTCCTCCAGATTTGGAGGTGGATGCGCCCCACTGCTTTGACCTACAGGAGTCTTGTGCCTGGAATCTGGAACCCTTAGGGCATCTGGATTTGCCCCTTTGAGCTCGTCTGACACAAGAAAGGACCAATTTTTTTGTAGGCCAGTGTCTACTGAATCTTGGTGGCTGCACTTGTAAGATGTCCAACAGCTTGCATAGACTTAGCTTTGTCTTCAGTTTTCTTTAAAACCTCTTCTGCTTTAATACCAAACAGAGAATCATGCTGTAAAGGTGCATCTTGCAATTTAGCTTTAACATTATCAGGCAATTATTTTTTCCTTTAACCAGGCATGCCTCCTAATAACAGATCCAGTAACTGCGTCCCTGCAGGAGGCCTCTAAAGAATAAAAACCACATCGCAAAGTATGCTTTCCAACTTGTTCAGCTGCATGCAATAATTCCTGCAATTCTTTATTTTCTGCACATTCTGAAATCAACAATTTTCTGTTTCAGCAATCCCATAACATGTCGTTGGTATTTAAGCATATGAAATTGACAGTTTAAGGCCCTGACTGCCAATGTTGCAGATTTATAAAACTTTTTTCCCCATCTGTCCAGTGCCCTTGAATCTGTCAGAGGGGCTAGAATTTTTTGCTGTTGAAGCCTTAACTCCCTTTGGGCCCTGTGAAATAGTTTCAGGATCAGCAGCAGGGTTTTTAAATAAAAATTTATGTTAGTCAGGGACCCTGTAATAGCTATCAGGCTTATTGGGAGACTGAGATAAGGAGTCCGGGGTCAAGCTTGACTCCGAAAACCCATCATCCACAATGTCTAAAACAGGGGGAATGGCTAAAGGCTTGTGCTGAGGGAGGAGGAAATCCCTGAGCCTCGATTTTGATTCTGAGAAGTCTTGACTCTCCCAGTGAAAATGCTCCCTCAAAGTATGCAAGGTTTCTCCAAATGAATAATCCTCAGGAGGAGATGCAGATGGAATAGACTCCTCAGCATCAGAATCCTCATAGGAAGGTATAGATAATTCCTGATCAGAAAAGGAATTAGAAGAAATAGAAACCTGATCTGAAGATTCATAATCAGTGTCTTGCCTAGGCCTCTTATCTGGAGGGGGATGGGTACCCCTGATCAAGGTAATAAGGTATTCAGCCATTTTTATCATCTGCTCATTCATCGTTTTTTTTTTAGTTTTAGAAGTTGCTTTTGTCTTTGGTTTTGCAGCTGTCGGTTTGATATACAAATGTTGAGATCTGAATACACCCTCAGAAGCCGGTGCCTGCTCAGCGGCTCTGGACCCATCCGAGGGAGATACATCCATCGGGTCCAATACCTTGAGTACCGTGCGGCATGCCAGACTCCACATGGGTGTCAGTAGAGGCCTGCGACTTGAAGGTATCAGGGGCTGCGAAAGCACCTCACTGAGTACTGGCAAACCGGTGACTGGCGGAGCTTTGTCGTCTGTTTTGGATCTAGACTGCCTCTCTCGGTCCTTTTCTTTGCATTTTTTATGTACTCCGGTAGTCAGATTGCTATCCGACATTTCTGGGTAGTTAAATCTGTTTCCAAAATACTTTGACGCAAAAATATACAGACGCTTAATAGTGCCTTGGTTAAATCTAGCACAAAACCAACAGCCAGGCACATTGTGATCAGGGCCTAGGCAAGGAATACAGTACAAATGGAAATCCTTATGAGGTATTTGCTTCCCACAAGTAATACAATTATTAACTTTTTCTGACATCGGTAAAAAGCAAGAAAAATGTTTCCCCAATGGGGTACTTGGCTTTAGTGAAGACACTGGTTCTGAAACTCAAACTCGAATATTTCAGTAGTCGGCCGACCGGCACTTGCGAAATGCTTCTGCTTCAGACACTGCGCGGCAAGAAAGACTAAAGAAAATGGCGTTGGCTGCACGTTTTATACCCCTGACATCATGGAAGAGAAGACCGCAACTGACGCAGGACGCAAGATTTTGGAATTCAGGCCGACTGAGGGCAACCTGCCAGCAGATTACCCAAATGTAATGACTGCAACAGTGAAACACGAAGAACATTAGGAGAGGACCACAAAAAGGGGGAAGGAGGGAGGGAAACCAGGACTGCAACAGTGAATACACTCGAACATCTACATTTATGGTAAGTGCACACAAAGTACAGTTGTGTACCTACCATAAATGGAGATGTTAGAGTGTATTCACTGTTGCAGTCATTACACTTGGGTTATCCTGCTGGCAGGCTACCCGCAGTCGGCCTGAATTCCAAAGTCCTGGTCTGGCGTGGGTTGCTGTCGCCTCTTCCCGGACGTCAGTGCGCCAGGGGTATAAAAGATGCAGCCGACTCCATATTCTTCAGTTTTTATTGCCCCAGATGTCAGGTGCCCCCAAAAAAGTAGGCTGAAAATACTGCTTATAAAAAAGCATGCAGTAACATAATCATTACCTTCATCTACAAGCAAATACACCACATAGGTTGCATAGACAAGAGAAGTATAGACAAGTCCCAGCAATGAAAAGGGGGATGGAGGGAGGGTAACCTGGACTGCAATAGTGAATACACTCGAACTTTTAGTTATGTACTTACCATAACGATAGATGTATGTGATCCATCTCGCCTACATTCATTACTGACGGGTTCGGAGCAGAGAATCAGCTCCGACTCGGCCACTATAACTAGCACGAAGTCTCTCATTGGCTGGGTAACCCTGTATCCCAGGATGCATCACGCCCAAACCCCCAGATCTTGTTTGCCCCAACATGATTCTCCCACATACACCATACCACAAGGATAAATAAGTAAGAGAAGAGAAAAAATAATATCCTCAGAGAAATCAGAATACAGGTTTCCTCCAAGTCCAACAGGTAGGGGGAAGGAGGGCGGGTACGTAAGAATGTAGGCGAGATAGATCACATACATCTATCGTTATGGTAAGTACATAACTAAAAGATGTAATGTGATCCTATCTCGCCTACATTCATTACTGATGGGACAGCGTCCCTAGCACCTAAATCCCGGGAGGCTCACTGGAAAACACTCCTGAGCACTGTGGAACCAAAGGAAACCCGACCTCTAGAGGCCACGTCCAGTTTGTAATGAGAAATAAAGGTATGTGGAGAAGTCCAAGTAGCCGCTGCACATATCTTATCTATGGATAATCTAGCATGAAAGGCCACTGAAGTTGACATAGCCCTGGTAGAATGCGACCTAACTGTAAAGGGAAGATCCTTACCCGCTAATGCATAAATAAAAGAGATGCAGTCTCTAATCCACTTAGCTATGGTGCCCTTAGTTACAGATCTGCCCATTCTATTGTCCAAAAAAGACACAAACAACTGATCTGATTTTCTCTCCTGTTGTGTCCTATTTAAATAAAACCTCAGTTGTCTATGCACATCCAACTGGTGCAATTTGTATTTCGCTTTGTTGGAGAACCTTGGGAAAAAGACCGGAAGCTCAATAGACTGGTGGAGACAAAGGGCAGAAGAGACCTTAGAGAGAAAAGAAGGATTAAGTCGCAGTGATACTCTGTCCTTATGAAAAATTAATTAAGGAGGTTTAGCAGAAAGAGCTTGAAGCTCCGATACTCTTCTGGCTGAAGTTATGGCTACCAAGAAGGCAGTCTTCCATGACAGAAATTTCAATTCGCAGGAGGCTGTGACTCAAAGGGAGAGGAAGTCAAAGCTCTGAGCACCACATCTAAATCCCATGGCAAAACGGGTTGCGAAACCGGAGGGCGCAGCAGCCAGGTTCCTTTCAGAAAGGCTTTACACAGCTTATGACCCATAAAGGAAGGCTCATGTGCAACATGATAATTGGAGAATGCTGCCAACTGAACCTTTATGGTGGAGGCAGCCGAACCTTGTCTAAAGAGAGTAGCTAAGAAATATAACACTGCGGACACCGGTGCTGTAAGGGGGTCCAGATCACGTTGCTGAGCCCAAATTGCAAATCTCTTAAATTTACTAGAGTATATTTTCCTAGTAGAAGACTTGTGGGAGGAAGACAGAATATGAACTACTTCCGGGGTAAAAATATGCTGTCTAAGGTCGGAAGTGGAGGAGCCAGGCAGCGAGCTTGAGTGTTCGTAGGGATGGATGGCGCTGTCTTGACTGATGAGTCAATAGGTCTGGAGCTGGGTCCAGAATCCAAGGGCCATCCACCGCATACTTCCGAAGGAAGGGGAAACAAACTTGACGGGGCCAGTGTGGTGCAATCAAAATCATTTTGCTTCCCAAGCAGGTGGCCTTCTGAATCACTCTGGGTAGCAGAGGGACTGGCGGGAAGGCATAGAGCAGACCGGAGGACCAATTGTGGACTAGAGCATCCCTGGGAGACTCCCCCTGTGGGGGGATCAGAGTGAAAACATTGCTGCACTTTGCATTCAGGGGACTGGCAAAGAGGTCGCAGCAGGGAAGACCCCACTTGGAGAAGATCTGCGCAGCCACACTGTCGTTCAGGGACCACTCGTGAGGCATCAGAATAGCTCTGCTCAGCCTGTCTGCTATCACACTGGACTTCCCCGGAATGTGTGTTGCCACTAGAAAGTGCTGGAAAGCGATCGCCCAATTCCACACTCTCTTGGCCTCTCTGCAAAGGGGGTAGGACTTGGTTCCTCCCTGCTTGTTCAGATACCAGACAACCGACATACTGTCGGAGAGAATCGCAATAGTTCCCCTGGGAAGAGAGCTGTGAAGTGCCTGCAACGCTAGAAGCACCGCTTTCATCTCTAGAACATTGATATGCAAGTGAACCTCATGGTCTTGCCACGTACCTTGGACCGTCTCGCCCAGATAATGGCCCCCCCCCACCCTATTTGGGAGGCATCCGTGGTTACTGTGGCAATAGGGGACGGGGGGCGCAAGGGTCTCCCTTGGTCCAGATTGGACGAGAGAAGCCACTAACACAGATCTTGCTGGCATCTCTCCATGATAAGAATCGGGTGGGACAAGGGGCGTTCCTGATATGACCACTGGGCCGAAAGGAGCCACTGAAGTATTCGCATGTGTAACCTGGCCAGCGGAACGAAGAATGGTAGCCGCCATTGATCCCAACAACTGAAGAACCATCCTGGCTTGAGCTTTTCTGCGGGGTAGTAAAGCCAGGACTTGGGCCTGTAATACTTTTATTCTCTCTGTCGGTAGAAAGGCTCTCATCTCTACAGAGTCTAGCTCTGCGCCGATAAAGGTAACACGCTGTGATGGCAGCAATACAGACTTTGCCCAGTTGAATGAAATCCCTAGAAGATGGCCCAATTTGACAGTAGCTCTCGTGGCTTGAACAAGTAGATGCCTGGTGGGGGCAGTGAGGAGCCAGTCGTCTAAATAAGGAAACACCTGGAATCCTGGACGTCACAGGTGAGCTGTCACCACTGCCAGACACTTGGTGAACACCCTGGGGGCTGTGGTGAGACCAAAGGGCAGGGCCCGGAATTGAAAATGACTGGCTCCCAGCCGGAAGCGTAAATGATTCCTGGAAGCCTTGTTTATCTTGATGTGATAATAGGCATCCTTGAGGTAGAGGGAGCACATCCATACTCCTTTTTCCAGCAATGGGAAAATGGATTGCAAAGTGACCATTCGGAACTTGGACTTCTTTATAAAGTGGTTTAAATGGCTGAGATCCAGAATGGGTCTCAAGTCCCCTGTTCTTTTTGGCACCAAAAATAACCTTGAGTAAGTTTCCCAATCCGATCTGGTCTGCGGGGACTGGTTGGATGACTCCTTTTTCTTGCAGCTTTGAAACCTCTATTGCTGCCTGATCCCGTTGACTGGTGGAACGTCCGGGATTTTCCTTGACGGAGGGGGGGGGACGAAAAAGGGGAATGGTGTAACCTCCGGTGATGATACGAAGCACCCATTGATCCTAAGTGATTGACTCCCAGGCTTGAAGATGCTCCGAAAAACGACCCCTGATTGGCTCCGGAGACGCACAGTCGGGTAATCCCTCAGGGACGGATGCACAGTCGGGTAATCCCTCAGGGACGTTGGTAGGAAGAACCACGAAAAGACTCGCGGTCTCCTGTATTGCGGGGGCCTCCACCGCCTCTAGGGCGACGCCTTCCATTAAAATTCCTCCCTCCTCTGCCCCTGGAGGGGGGGGGGGTCACTTTGATGGGCAGGGGAAGACTTTTGAGACTTTCTGAACCACATTTTCCCTCCCCTCTGAGCCTTTAGATAAGGCCTAGTGGGAAGTGAAAAACGGGCCCCAATGGCAGACAGTCTTACCCTCCTGCTCACATCTAGTGAGGGTGTCTTTCACTTTAGGTCCAAAAAGGGAGGACCCGTCAAATGGGGCATCCGTGAAAGACTACTTGAAAGCCTCCGCAAAATGACACAAGCGCATCCAAGCTTGCCTCCTAAGGGCTACGCCCGAACACGCTGCTCTACCCGCACCTTCGGCTGCATAAGATATGAGCCTCATGGACGAGTTGACGATGGAAGAAAGGATAGACAGCTGGGCGTTAGACTGGGCCAACGCCTCAGGCAGGTTACCCGACAGGATATCTCCCAACTCCTTTATGAGATCCCTTTGGAGCCACGTAAAATGATAAGTAATTCAGCGACCGCAAGGTAAAGGTCGCTGAAGACAAGGTATGCTTCCCATACCTATCCATACTCCTAGACTCCTTATTAAGAGGATGGATGGAGGTAGAAGCCTCCGCCACGTCCTGCTGGGTGGCGGATGCCACTACCATGGCATCCACAGGTACTCCCTTGGTCAGAAATTCTTTTCCAGGAGGCGCAGATAAAAACTTATTGGGGTGGCTAGGAACTGGCTCCACAGAGTCAGGGTGCTCCCACACCCTTCGACAAATAAGATCCAATAACTCATCGAAGGGTGGAGACACCCAGGAGGCGGAAGGCTGGGCTCCGAAGGCCTTGAGGAAGACAGACTCCTCAGAATGTTTTTTGGAAGGCCAGTCGCCCCGCTGTCTCGATCTCCAGGATACCGGAGAACGAGACAGCATCAGAGGACGACTTCGGGGACCCTTCTGCATCATCAAGGTCGGTGTCCGTGGTGACAAGACTCATCTGGGGAGTCTACGTGCTTCCTCTTACACAACTTCTTCCTGGGAGGCTCTTCAGGGACAGATTCTGAAGGGCCATCAGAAAGTAGGGGACTACACATGGAAGTATCCTCAGGCCCGGGAGCCCTGCTGTCCAGAGATAGGGGGGCACCAGAAGCTCTAGTCGCAGCGTCTAGAGAAGGAGTTGCTGATTCAGGTTAAGTCACGATGGACTTGGCCAGCGCGCTCCTCATAGCCTCGAAGGCAGGTCCACCAGAATCGGACGAAAAACCCGCCTCAGAGACAATGACCGGAGTTGGGGTACCCCTAGCCGAAGCACCAAGGGGGAGACTCGGAGCCGCAGTCTGAAGCACCTATGTATTCCCCTCGGGTCCGACTGAGGACACCCGAGTACCGAAACATGTAGACGGAATGGAAAAGGTTGGAGCCAATGTCGGATCCGAAAGACTCGCAGGAGGTTTCGGAGCGGACCCAGGGACTTCACTCGATTCGGCAGACTCCGGCACCGACGACACCGAGGTTGTCGGAAGAGGAAGAAACGGAACCGATATAGTAGCTGGCTCCGGAGCCGACTGGGCTGGAGCCGAAAATAATTTAGTTAACACTGGCGACTGGAGGAGCCTCTGGACCACCCTATCAACATCCGAATTCGAGAGCCTGGAGGACTTTGAGGAGACAGACGGGGGCCGAGAAACATTCTCGGTCGGAACAGAGACAAAGGTAGGGGAACGGCTCCGAATCGGCTCCAAAAGGATCGGAGCCAAAGTAGGCTCGAGAACCACCGCAACCTCCTTCGGTGCCGATGACCGTGGAGTCGAAGAAGCCGACCCCGCAACAGACCATACTTCCTGCGGCTCAGAGACCAGTGGAACCGAGGAAGGAGACATAGCCTTGGATGGTGCTTCCTGCGGCTCCGAGACCAGTGGAGCAGAGGAAGGAGAAGTAGTTTTAGATCTTTTCTCCGGAGGCTCCGAAGAACTAGATGGAGCCGGAGACTTCATTTTTGACTTGGATCTGGGTTTCTCAGAGAAAGGAGAGGACGTCAACGTTTCCTCAATGGAGGGTTTAATTAAACCCTTGAGGATAAGTTTATTTTTTCTCTCCTGTAACACCCTGGCAGAGAAAGCATGACACACACTGCAGGATTCCTGCAAGTGTATGGCACCGAGGCAATATACACAGCTGGCGTGTCAGTCAGTTAGCGACATTTTGTAAGCACATTTAGCACATTTCTTAAAGCCAGATGGGCATATGTTCTTTTGGTTCCTTGCCCGACATAAGGAACACAATCCACAAGCAGCAACAATATTTAGAAATACACAATCACAAGCACACTCGCAACACAAGGTAGGGAGGGGGGGGGGGCTCTAACTTAAATGCCCGTACAGTAACCACTCAAGATAGGGCAAAGGCCCTCTAACTAAAACGGGCCTAGCCCGCCAAACAGAAGGATTACCAACAACAAACAGACACAACCAAGGATACAACAGACAACCTAGCTATTAGAATAGCTTTTTTGATATAATAATACTCGAAGCTATAGTTGAAAAAACAAAGAGAGGGTACTTGGCCACAGTCGAGACCACGTCGTTACTCTAGGAGCGGAAAACGAGATCTGGGGGTTTGGGCATAATGCATCCTGGGATACAGGGTTAGACCAGCCAATGAGGGACTTTGTGCTAGTTATAATGGCCGAGTCGAACCCATCAGTAATGAATGTAGGTGAGATAGGATCACATTACATCATCTACATTTATGGTAGGTGCACAACTGTACTATGTTCATAGTGTTTCACTGTTGGTCATTACACTTGGGTTGAATCCCAAAGTTGAGGTTTGGAGGCTGGGCCTAAATAGAATTAGGAGTGGCTATGAGGCCCTGCAGAACTGCAGTGGCAAAGCCTGCTCTGGATTTAGAGTAAAGAGGTAAGTGGTAGTGCTTTGTAAAAGTGTGCACTGAAGTCCAAGTTGCATCCTCTAAAATATCCTTGGTTGGTACTCCTCTGAGGAAGGCTGCTGAAGTAGCTGCTGCTCTGGTTGAATGTGGCCTAATGCCCTTAGGCACTGATTTGCCATGTTGTGAATAGCTGAAACGAATGCAGTGGCCTATCCATTTTGAAAGTCTGCTTTGAAATAGCCTTTCCTTGTGATCCTGCAGCATATGCCACTAAAAGTTGCTCAGTCTTTCTGAAAGCTTTGGTTTTGTCTAAGTAGAAGCGTAAATGTCTGTGTATGTCGAAATAATGCGGAAGTCTCTCCCCTTTATTCTGTGGGTTTGGATAAAAGGTAGGCAAATGAATGGTTTGGTTAAGAGCCACACTGGACACTACCTTAGGCATACATGTTGGGTATGTCCTTAGAGGAAACCCTGTCCGGATGGAAAATAAAAGGTTCCACAGCCATTAATGCCTGTAACTCTGAGACTCTTCTTGCTGAAGTTATTGCTAGGAGCAGAGCTGTTTTCCATGATAAGAATTTTATCTCAGCTGTATTGGCTGGCTCAAAAGGAGGCAGTGTGAGCTTTTCCAAGACAAAATTGAGGTCCCATGCAGGTATTGGTGCTCTCCTTGGAGGTCTTATGTGTTTGGCCCCTCTGATGTACTGCCTTAGCAGTGGATGTGAAAAAATAGGTGGGTCTGTATTGTAATGAGCTGAAATGGCAGAGGCATGGATCTTAATTGATGAGAAGGATAGGCCTTTGTCCAGCATCTCAGTTAGGTATTGTAAAATCTGAGGAATATTTGGTACAAGCGTATCAATTCCTTGTGCCTGGTTCCAAGCACAGAATCTCTTCCATTTTTCTGCATAAGATTTTCTGGTGCTGGGCCTCCTGGCCTCCAAAATAACATCCATAACCGTTTTAGAGAGAGGTGTGTTCTGAATAGTTGCATTATCCGCCATGCAGCCAGATTTAGGGTTCTGAGTTGGCTGCGCAGGATCGGATTGTTTTGTTGGGTCAGTAAATGAGGAATTTGAGGTAATGCCCAGGCTGGGCCTGGAGACAAGCTCTTTAGGATTGGGTACCAGTGCTGGCGTGGCCAATTCGGGGCAATCAGCATCATTTTTGGCTTCTCTTGTCTGGCCTTTAGGAGTACCTTGGGAGTAGAGGCAGTGGAGGAAAGGCAAATACTGTTAGGGTTTTCCAGCTGAATGACGGCGCATCCACTTTCCATGCTTGTTTGTGATAAGTCCTTGTGCAGAATCTCTGTAGGTGGCAGTTGTGAGGGGAGGCAAATAGATCTATGTCTGGGCATCCCCATCTCCTTGTTATGCTGAAGATTTGTGGAACTAGTTTCCACTCGTGAGGATCCATGAAATTTCTGCTTAGTTAGTCTGCCAGAGCATTTGTCTTTCCTGGCAGGAATTGTGCTTGTAGGTGTACTTAAGTCAATGCTGTGCTCCACAAAATCATGGCTTGTCTAAAGAGGGGGTAAGAATGTGTGCCTCCCTGCTTGTTTATGTACCATATGACTGTAGTATTGTCTGTCTTTATCAGCAGTTGTCCTGGATTAAATAGATCCTTGAAGGCTGTCACAGCATTCTGTACAGCTAGCATCTCTTTTTGATTGATATGAAGATGCCTTTGGCTTGCGGGCCATGTGCCCTGAATACATTTTCCTGCCATGTGGGCCCCCCAGGGATAATCTGATACATCTGTTATAGTGTGTGCCTGGCTGTGGGTAAAGTGAATGGCTGTCCCTTGTTGTGGTGACAGGCCTGTGCCCACCATCGAAACTCCTGTTGTAGGCAGGGAATGAGAGTAATTAATGTTTCCAGGCTGTGGCAATGTTGAGTCCAAACACTTTTTAGATACCATTGTAGCTTCCTCATATGCAGTCTTGCATATGGAATTTGCAGAATGCAGGATGCCATGAAGCCCAAAGCCTGCAAAATTTTTCTTGCAGATAACTGGGTCTTTGTTGCCATGATTTCGAAGTAAGAAGTCAGTTGCCTTTGTTTGTCTGGAGTGAGATAAGCCATCTTGGCAGTTGTATTTAAGCTTGCACCCAGGAATATTATCTCTTGAGAGGGTACTAGTTTTTATTTCTTTTTGTTTACTGTGTACCCTAGGCAAATTAGTAATCTTTTTACAAACGCCAAATGCTTTAGTAGAATGTCTTTGTTCTCTGCTAGAATAAGGCAGTCGTCCAAGTAGGGATATATTTGAATTCCTCTGTCTGCAAAATGCAATTACTGGTGCCAGGCATTTTGTGAAGACCCTGGGCGCAGTAGATAAGCCAAAGGGCAGTGCAGAGAATTGGTAGTGCATTGAGCCAGCTATGAATCTGAGGTATCTTCTGCAAGACTGTCTGACTGGGACATGCAGGTATGCCTCTGAGGTCCAAAGTTACAAGCCAAGCCTTCTTGCCCAGCATGGGCAGAAGCTGCTGCAGAGTCAACATTTTGAATTTTGGAATGTCCAGAAAAGTGCTTAGAATAGACAGGTCCAGAATTGGTCTCCAGGCTTTGTCCTTTCTGGGTACTAAGAAAAGTCTTGAGTAAAATCCTTGTCCCTGCTCTTGTTGTGGTACTGGCTGAATTGCCCTCATGCCCACGAGAGATGAAACTTGCTTTCGTGCCTCTGCCCACTGATTGTGTGGCAGGTCTGGCATACCTTTTGCCTTTGGAAGGGTGTGAAAGTGGAACCTGTAGCCCTGAGAGACTATATTTAAGAAACATTTGTCCTGGGTGATCATGTGCCAATTTTGTGCAAAAAGTGCTAGCTTTCCCCCTAAGGGTGCTGCCAAAAGATAAGTGCTTGGCATTGGCAGAGGAAAGTCATTGGGACTGTTTCCTATATGGCTGTGATTTGTCTTCTCCACTTTTGGAGGTAGTAGCACCCCCATTGTTTGGGCCTGTATGAGCCCTGGGGTTGTTTTCTGCCCCTAGGGTGTCTATCTGCCTCTTTGTGGCCTGTCTGACACTGGAAAGGACCAATTCCTAGAAGGCCAGTTCCTGCTAAATCTGGGTGGTTGTACCTGTAAGAAATCCTTTACTGTCTGCATAGATTTTGCTTTATCCTCCATTTTCTTCAACACCTCTTCTGCTTTAACACCAAAGTATCATGCTGTAATGGAGCATCCAATAATTTTGCTTTAACACGATCAGGCAGATTCTGTTCCTTTAACCAAGCATGCCTTCTAATAACAGAACCTGTAACAGCGGCTCTGCAAGAGGCCTCCAGTGAATCAAAACCATATTGCAAAGTATGCTTTCCCACTTGTTCAGCTGCATGCAATAAATCCTGCATTTCCTTGTCTTCAGAACATTCAGAATTTGTCAACATTTTCTGTTTTAGCAGTGACATTAAGTACTGCTGATATTTAAGCATATGAAACTGACAATTTAAAGCCCTTACAGCCAAGGTAGCAGAAGTGTAAACTCCCCCCCCCCCCATCTGTCCAGTGCCCTAGAATCCCTATCCGAGGGAACAGGGTTTTTTTGCAGTAGAGGCATTGACCCCCTTTGGGACCTTGAGATATAGTTTCTGGGTCAGCAGCAGGGTTTTTATATAGAAATTTATGAGAGTCTGGAACCTTGTAGTATCTGTGTGGCTTAACAGGTGCAAGAGGTAAGGAGTCAGGGGACAGGCCGGACTCTGAAAATACATCTACAATGTCTAGAACAGGTGGGACAGCAAGAGGTCTGTGCTGAGGTAGTAGAAGGAAGTCTCTGAGCCTTTTCTTAGATTCTGAGTAATATTGGCTATCCCAGTGGAAATGCTCCCTCATGGTGTGCAGGGTTTCCCCAAAAGAATAATCTTCAGGAGGAGAAGCTGAAGGAATAGATTCTTCAGCATCAGAATCCTCATAGGGAGGCAAAGATACCTGTTCTGAAGAGGAGTCAGAGGAAATGGAAACCTGGTCAGAGGAATCACATTCTGTGTCTTCCCTAGGCCTCTTATCAGGAGGAGGATGGGAACCCCTGATTAAATTAATTAGGTCTTCGGCCATTTTAAGCATCTGTTTCTTAGGCATGGAAGTCTGTCCAGGAGAATGCTGTACTTGTTTCTTTGTCTTTAAAGCTGTTTTAGTCTTTGCCTTGGAAGCTGAGGTTGGCTTAACATATAACTGTGTAGGTCTAAAAACACCCTTAGAATCCGATGCCTGCTCAGCGGCTCCGGACCCATCTGAGGGAATAGTTTCAGAGTGTCCAATACCTTGAGTACCCAGAGGCCTAGCTGTCTTCATGTGGGAGTCGGTAGCGGCCTGTGGCTCTGAGGTAGCGGGCGTCAGGGGCTGCGAAAGCACCTCACTGAGAACCGGCGACTGGCCTAGCGGAGGCCTAGTCTGTTTTGGACCTCGGTTGCCTGTCCTTTTCCTTGCGTTTTTTATAAACTCCGGTCGTCGGCTGTTCCGACGGCATTATATAATTAAACCTTCGGCCAAAGTAATGAAAAGCAAAATCATACCGACGCTTAATAGTGCATTGGTTAAATCTAGCACAAAACCAACAGCTAGCAACGTCGTAGTCAAGGCCTAGGCAAGGAATACAGTAAGAATGAAAATCCTTTTGAGGTATTTGCTTCCCACAAGAAATACAACTGTTAACTTTTTCTGACATCGGTCTGGAGCAAGAAAAAAGTTTCCCCAACGGGGTACTTAGCTTTATTGAAGACTTCGGATCTGAAATTCGATTTCGAAAATCTTAGAAGTCGGCCGACCGGCACTTGCGAACTGCTTTTGCTTTGGGCACTGCGCGGCAAGAAAGACTGAAGAAAATGGCGTCTGCTGCAGCTTTTATACCCCTGGCGCACTGACGACAGGGAAGAGGTGACCGCAACAGACGCTGAACCAGGACTTTGGCATTCAGGCCGACTGCGGGCAGCCTGCCTGCAGGATAACCCAAGTGTAATGACTGCAACAGTGAAACACGAACATCTGTACTATGTTCGTGTTTCACTGTTGCAGTCCTAACAAATGGGTTGATTACCAAAGTCCAGAGAAAAAAAAGAGGGGAGGAACCAACAGCATCAAGGGTTGGAGATAATGCCCTGCAACACTGCAAGTGGCAAACCCTGCCCTGGCTCTGGAAAACAGAGGCAAATTATAATGCTTTGTGAAAGTGTGAACAGACGACCATGTGGCAGCCTCCAAAATGTCTTCAGTAGGGACACCCCTTACAAAGGCTGCAGAAGTGGAAGCCGCTCTAGCAGAGTGGGTCCTAACCCCTTGAGGCAGAGCTTTGCCATGAAAGGAACAACAAAAAGTAATGCAATGCACAAATCCACTTAGAAATGGTTTGCTTAGAAATAGCCTTGCCCAGGGCTCCAGGGGCAAAACTAACCAATAACTGTGCTGATTTCCGAAGGTCCCTAGTCCTGTCCAGGTAAAACCTGAGCTGTCTGTGCTCATCAAGAGAATGTAGGATCCGTTCACCTCTATTGCGAGGATTAGGAAAGGTGGTTATGGACTTTATTAAGATTCAGGCTGGAAACTACCTTAGGCATAAAGGAGGGATTAGTACTCAGAGAGACTACCTGCATGGAAAATAAGAAAAGGCTCCAAGACCATCAAAGCTTGCAGCTCCGAAACCCTCCTTGCTGAAGTTATAGCCAAGAGGAAGGCGGTCTTCCAAGAAAGAAACTTTAAATTTGTACTGGCAGCTGGCTCAAAAGTAGGAAGAACGAGTTTCTCCAGAACAAAATTAAGATCCCAGGCTGGAGTAGGTGCTCTCCTGGGAGGTTTTAGATTGCAAGCACCTCTGAGAAACAGTTTCATCAGAAGATGAGAGAAAATGGGCTGTTCAAGAGAAAAATGAGCAGAGATGGCTGAAGTGTGGATCTTGATAGAGGAAAAAGAAAGACCACCCTGAAGCAAATCAGCCAGGTATTCCAGGATCAGAGGAAGGGTAGGTTGAGAAGCAAACTGCCCTCTAGCATTCATCCACTGAGAAAACCTTTCCCATTTACCAACATCCCTCAGCACGTCAACCACCTTTTGGGAAAGGGAGGAAAAAAGGGAAGGCGTCAATGAGCCATGCTGCCAAATGGAGGGACTGAAGATGAGGATGTAGAATGTTTCCCCTTTCCTGAACCAAAAGATCTGGCTTCAGAGGAAGATGCCAAGGAGGAAGATTGAAGAGACTGCAATGCAGCGGATACCAATGCTGTCTGGGTCAGGCCGGTGCTATGAGAATGGTCCATGGACGTTCGTCCCTGATCTTCACCAATACTCTGGGAAGAAGAGGAAGAGGAGGGAAGGTGTACACTGATAGCAAAGTCCAAGGGAAGGACAGAGCATCCACTTTCCAGGCTCTGCTGTGCTGTTGTCTGGTGCAAAAGAGAGGTAGCAGATGGTTGTCCGGGTAGGAGAAAAAGCCTGAGAAAATTCCTCATCAGCAGAAATGCTGGAAGAATCAGAACCTGAGCTGGACAAAGCCTCAGGGGAAACATCCCTGCTCCTTTTAGAAGGCGAAGGCTGACCGCCCCTAATAAGAGTCAACAAACCATTAGACATTTTAACCATTTGGGATTGAGGGGAACGAGGAGGAGGAAAAGCCTTTTTGCAGGCTTACGAATGGAAGATTTACTTGCAAGCCTGAAAGATTTGGGAGGCCTGGCAACCGCCGAAGTTGCAGCAGAGGTTGAAGGAAGAAGTTTGTTGTCAGAATGCAAAATGGAGACCTCTGACACCAGAGTCAGTTTAGCGGCTCCGACTCCAGCAGAAGAGGTGACCGGCGGCAGGTCGAAAGGCAAAACAGAGGCTGAAGGCCTAAGGGACTCTATCAAGGCCTGCGGTTGTACATCAGCGGACTGCAGGGACTGCAAAGGCATTTTACTGGCTACCACCTGACTGACAACCAACTTAACCTCATCCGAGGACTTAGCTTTCTGAGGCCTGTCGTGGTCCTTATCCTTACATTTCTTTGAAACATCCGAAGCCTGAAGACCGGCGGACGCCATACCAATGAACTTGGTTCCAAACTCCAAAATACCTAGCCAAAATCTTAGCCCAACGACGGACAGTACTCGGATTAAAGGAGGCACAGAGATCACACTTGGGAACGTCGTGGTCAAGGCCTAAACAAATAATGCAATGGGAATGAAAATCTCTATGGGGAATCTGCTTTCCACAGGTAAGGCAATTAACTTTTTCTGACATTCGTTAAGGCAAGAAAAGAGGATCCCCAATGGGGTTACTTAGCTGTTATAGAATTCAACTCTTGTAGTCTGAAACCAAAGAAACTGCCGACCGGCACTCGTGCATGAAAAGCTTCTGCTTCGGGCTCCGCGGCAAGGAAGTCTGAGGAAGTGACGTCGGCTGCCTTCTTTTGTATCGGACACCTTGATGTCCTTTACAACAGACGGCAACCAATGTCATTTTTACTTACCTTTGGTATTCTGGCGGAGCCGGATAACCCATTTGTTAGGACTGCAACAGTGAAACACGAACATATGGATGCAGTGTGCTATCCATTTAGAAATGGTTTATTTAGAAATGGCCTTGTCCTCTGCCCCTGTAGCAAAGCTGACTAGCAGCTGGTCACATTTTCTGAAAGGTTTAGTCCTGTCAAGGTAGAACCCGAGCGGTCTGTGCACGTCCGAGTGCAGGATCCTTTCCCCTTTATTCTGAGGATTAGGAAAAAAGGTTGGCAAATAGATTAATTGGTTTAAAGCCACACTGAATACCATTTTGGGCATAAAAGATGCGTTAGTCCTGAGGGAAACCCTGTCCGCATGGAAGATAATGAAGGGTTCCACGGCCATAAGGGCCTGTAACTCAGACACTCTTCTTACTGAAGTGATGGCTAGCAGTAAGGCTGTTTTCCAAGACAGGAATTTTAACTCTGCTGTAGCAGCAGGCTCAAAAGAGGGAAGTGTGAGCTTCTCTTGTACAAAGTTAAAGTCCCAGGCAGGAGTGGGAGCTCTCCTTGGGGTCTTAAATTGTTAGCTCCTCTCAGGAACCGTTTGATCAGAGGGTGAGAGAAGAGGGGTGGCTCAGTATTGTAATGAGCTGATATGGCAGAGGCATGAATCTTAACTGATGAGACGGATAGGCCTTTGTGGAGCAGCTCTGCTAGGTAGTCTAGGATTTGAGGCAAGGAGGGCATGGCTGTGTCTTTCCCTTGAGAATGGCTCCAAGAACAGTATCTATTCCACTTTTCTGAATAGGATTTCCTAGCACTGGGCCTCCTGGCCTCAAGGAAAACATCCAGCACCTGTTTGCTGAGGGTTGCTGGTGATTTATACAGGGAATAAGCCAGGCTGCCAGGTTAAGGGTTTACAGCTGAGAATGCAAAATCTGTCCCTCCTGCTGGGGCAGCAGAGAGGGGGTCTGATGTAGGTGCCAGGGTGGCACTGCTGTCAAGACTACATAGGAGTGGGTAACAGTGCTGGTGTGGCCAGTTTGGTGCAATAAGGATTGCCCTTGGCCTGTCCTGTTTGATCTTGAGGAGTACTTTTGGAAGGAAGAGCAGAGGGGGAAAGGAATAGATTGAGAGGTTTTCCCATGTGAAGGCTAGGGCATCCACTTTCCAAGCTTGGCTGTGGGGAATTCTGGCGCAAAATTTGTTTAGTTGATGGTTTTGGGGGAACGCAAAGATGGTGTCCCCCATCTGTGTATTAGAAGTTTGAATGAGTTTGGTTCCAGTTTCCACTCGTGTGGGTCCATTAGATTTCTGCTCAAGTCATCTGCCAGTGAATTTTGTTTCCCTGGCAGGAACTGAGCTTGCAGGTGCACTTGGTTGCTTAAGGCTGTGTTCCACAGAGCCATGGCTAACCTGCACAGTGGGTAAGAGTGAGTTCCCCCTGCTTGTTTATGTACCACATAAAGTACAGTTTTGTACCTACCATAAATGTAGATGTTCGAGTGCTAATACAGCTGCAGTAATCACAGATGGGTTTTCAGCCGTCAGGCGGTCCCTCGGTCGGCCGAATTCCAAAGTCTTGGTCCGGCGTCGGGTGTCGTCGCTTACTCTTCTGACGTCAGTAGGGCCAGAGTATATAAGACACAGCCGACGCCATGTTCTTCAGTCTTTTCTTGCCCCAGATGTCAGGTGCCCCCAAAAGGAAGGCAATACATAAATAAGGCTTATCTACATATGCAGGCAATGCAATGTAATACAAAATCAGTGTAAGCAAGCAAATCAAAAGTACAGTTTTGTACCTACCATAAATGTAGATGTCCGAACTGGATAGCATCTGCAGTCATAACAACTGGGTTGTCCTGTCGTCAGGCAGCCCTTCAGTCGGCCGGATTCCAAAGTCCGGGTCCGGCTTCGGCTGATGTCGCACTTCACCCGACGTCATCTCTGTTGGTCTTCGGGTATAAAAGCATCAGCCGACGCCATTTTCCTCAGTGTTTCTTGCCCCAGATGCCAGTAGCCTTCTTAAAGGCTAAAATTTGGATAGATGCCAATGTTTCCAAAAAGATAGAGGTAAACACAAAAATAAGCATGTATGTACATATATACAAACAAATACACCATAAAAGACTCCCCCCCACCAGCTAGCTATTAGGAGGGTAAACACCCTAGGAGTACCACAGAGGGGAAGGAGGGAGGGTAATCCTGACTGCAGATGCTATCCAGTTCGGACATCTACATTTATGGTAGGTACAAAACTGTACTATGTCCTTCATGGATGCATCTGCAGTCATAACAACTGGGTAGAATACCATAGCCAACTAGGGGAGGAGGATAAAAGTAGATTATGGTGTGTTTAGGATCCCTTGCAGTACAGCAGTGGCAAACCCTACTCGGGATCTGGAATATAGAGGCAAATTATAATGCTTGGCAAATGTATGCACGGAGGTCCAAGTAGCCGCCTCAATAATGTCTTTGGTTGCCACTCCTCGTAAGAAGGCTGTGGTAGTGGCTGTTGCCCTTGTAGAATGAGGTCTTATGTTCTGTGGAATTGGTTTTCCATGGAAGGAGTAACAGAATCGTATGCAATTTCCTATCCATTTGGAGATTTTCTGTTTGGAAATAGCTTTTCCTTCCCTTCCTGTTGCATAGGCTACAAAAAGTTGGTCAGTCTTTCTGCTATGTTTTGTTCTGTCCAAGTAGTAGCGTAGCTGTCTATGTACATCCAAGGTATGCAGTATTCTTTCCCCTCTGTTTTGTGGGTTGGGAAAGAAGGTAGGTAGGTGGATTGCCTGGTTTAAAGACACTCTGGATACCACCTTAGGCATAAATGTAGGATTAGTCCTCATGGACACTCTATCTTGGTGGAAGATTAGAAAGGGTTGCACTGCCATTAAGGCCTGTAGTTCTGAAACCCTCCTTGCTGAAGTAATTGCCAGTAGGAAAGCAGTTTTCCATGACAGGTGTTGTAGGTCTGCTGTTGCTGCTGGTTCAAAGGGTGATAGTGTCAACTTTTCTAGCACAAAGTTTAAGTCCCAAGCTGGTAATGGTGGTTTCCTTGGAGGTTTTACATTCTTGATTCCTCTGAGGAACTGCCTGAGCAAAGGTGCGAAAAACAGGTGGATCAAAGCTGTATTCTGCTGAAATAGCTGATGCATGTATCTTGATGGAGGAGTAGGACAGGCCTGAATGAAGAAGTTCAGCCAGATACTCCAGAATGTTAGGCATATCTATGTTTGACACATCATTTCCTCTTTCCGTACTCCAAATGAGAAACCTTTTCCATTTTCCAGCATAGTTCCTTCTGGTTGAAGGTCTGCGTGCTTCAAGAATAATGTCTTTAACTCTTTGGGAAATTTCTGGATTAGCTGCTGCTATGTGATGTTCCATGCAGTCAGTTGCAACGTTTTTAGGTTTGGATGTATGATGCTGTAGTTGTTCTGAGTTAACATCAAAGGCATCAGGGGTATTGGCCACATATTGTTCCGAGACATGCTCCTCAGCAGTGGGTACCAGTGTTGTCTTGGCCAGTTTGGAGCTATCAGGATTATCCTTGGACGTTCTTCCTTGATTTTTAGTAGTACTTTGTGTATCAAGGGAAGAGGTGGGAATGCATATGCTGTTAGGCCTTTCCAGCTGAAGGAGAGCGAATCCCCCCCTTTCCATGCTAGTGGGTGGAATGTCCTTGTGCAGAATCTTTTGAGCTGGTGATTGAGAGGTGATGCGAATAGATCTATCTGAGGCATTCCCATTTCTTTGAGATGGTCTTGAAGATGTCCGGGTGCAGCTTCCATTCGTGGGCATCCGATGTGGTTCTGCTTAATATGTCTGCTAGAGTATTTTCTTTTCCGGTACAAATATTGCCTGTAACTGGATGTTGTAGCTGAGTGCCAGGGTCCACAGCTCCAAGGTCATTCTGCATACGGGGTATGAATGAGTGCCTCCCTGTTTGTTGATGTACCACATGACTGTTGTGTTGTCTGTCCTTATCATCAACTGGCCCTCTTTGAGAAATGGTTTGAACTTTTGGATTGCCAGTTTTACTGCCAGCATTTCTTTTAGGTTGATGTGCAGGTGAAGTTGATCCTGTGTCCACAATCCTTGCACGCATTTGTCCAGCATGTGGGCCCCCCATCCCAGGTCTGAAGCGTCTGTTGTGATGGTCTGGCTTGCTTGACATCTGCGAAAGGGTAGGCCTGGGTTTGACTGGCATGCCTGAGCCCACCATAGGAACTCCTGTTTTAAGCATGGAATTAGTGGGATTTCTGTTTCTAGGCTGTGTCTGTGTTGGGACCATAAATTCTTTAGGTACCACTGTAGTTTTCTCATATGTAGTCTGGCAAATGGGACCAAGATTATGCATGATGCCATGAAGCCCAAGGCCTGCAGTACTTTTCTTGCTGTTAACTTGTTCAGTTTTGTTAGTGCCAAGAAGTAAAGAGGGAGCTCTTTTGTTTTTCTGTAGTCAGGAATGCCATTTGTTTTACTGTGTCCAATTCACCAAGAATGTCTTTGTTTGGGATGGTATCAGCCTTGATTTTTGTAAATTGACTGTGTATCCCAGTGCTTGTAGCAAGTAAATGACCCTTTGTAAATCTGTTGTCAGCTTGCTTTTGTTGTCCCCTTGAAGCAGGCAGTCGTCCAGGTATGGGTAAATTTGAATTCCCTGTAGTCTGCAATGGCGATTACTGATGCCAGGCATTTTGTGAATACTCTGGGCAGTAGATAAGCCAAAGGGCAATGCTGAGAATTGATAGTGCTCTGATCCTGCAAGAAATCTGAGGTATCTTCTGCAGATTGGTCGAATGGGGACGTGCAGGTATGCCTCCTTGAGATCTAGAGTTACCAGCCAAGACTCCTTGCCCAGCATGGGAAGAAGTTGCTGTAGGGTCAGCATTTTGAATTTTGGGACAATGATGTATGTATTTAAGGTGGACAGGTCGAGAATTGGTCTCCAACTTTTTCCTTTCTTGGAACTAGCAGTAGTCTGGAGTAGAAGCCCTTTCCTTGCTGTGCTGTTGGCACTCTTTCCACACCTCTCATGTTTGCTAACTCCATTATCTGTTGTAGAGCCTCTGTTTTTTGATTTGGAGGTAGATTTGGCATTCCTCTTTTGACTGGTAAAGTGTGGAAGTGAAACCGGTAACCTTGATGTATGGTTTGTAAAATCCACTTGTCTTTTGTTATGTAGTGCCAGTTCTTTGAAAATAAGGTTAACTTCCCGCCTAGAGGAGCTGCTATTTGTTCCCTGGTAGGCGGATTTAGGGTTAAGTCACTGTGGTTGTGCTGATGTAGTGGCAGTGGTTGTGTCTGTGCCTCTGTTGTTACCTTGCCACTGTCGTCCTCTGTAGGCACCTCCTCTGGATTGGTTTCTGCCTCTGGAACGTCTATTCCTGCCCCTTTAAAATTTTGTGGAGTCAGGAAAGGACCAATTTTTGGCAGGCCAGTTCCTGCTAAACCTTGGGGGTTGAACCTGCAAGAAATCTTTAACCGTTTGAACAGATTTTGCCTTTTCTTCCATTTTCTTCATAACCTGCTGGGCAGGTGTACCAAACAAACTTGTCTTATCCATAGGAGCGTCTAGCAACTTAGCTTTAACATGATCCGGTAAAGCTTGCTCCTTTAGCCATGCATGCCTTCTTATCACTGTGCCAGTCATGGCTGATCTAAATGAAGCCTCCAGTGCATCATAGCCACATTTTAAGGAATGGTTGCTAACCTGTTGTATGTTATTTACCATTTCTAATACATATTTCTTATCAAGAGATTCATCAGTGGTTAGTTTTTAGTTAACTGATCAAGCATAAACTCTTGGTATTGTATCATGTGAAACTGACAGTTTAAAGCTCTAGCTGAGAGAGTAGCTGAAGTGTAGACCTTTTACCCCATCTGTCTAATGACCTTGCTTCCCTTTCAGAAGGAATAGGGTTTTTAGCTATGGTCGCTGCTACTGCCTTGGGACCCTGGGATATAGTTTCGGGTCTGCAAGTGGGGCCTTGTAAAGGTGGTGATGAGTATCTGGCACCCTGTAAAATCTGTCTGGTTTGGCAGGGGCTGGGGTAAAGAATCTGGAGCGGAGCAGACATCATTGAAAGCATCATCCACCACAGAGAGAACAGGAGGTATAGCTAAGGGCCTGTGCTGTGGGAGGTGCAGAAAGGTCCTAAGTCTTTTTCTGGAGTCTGAAAATCCTGTTGCTGCCATTGGAACTGCTCTCGCATGGCATGTAAGGTTTCCCCAAAGGAGAATTCTTCTGGTGGGGAAGCAGCTGGAATGGATTCTTCAGCATCAGAATCTTCAAAATTGGAGAAAGGAGCCTCTGGCTGGTCAGTTATGTCTGATTCATCAGCAGAATCATCAGAGGACACTGGCTCAGGGGGCTCTGCCCTAGGTCTCTTCTCTGGGGGCTGAGAGGCCCTGTCTGGGTGAGATTGAGATCCTCTAATTAATGAAATTAAATCTTCTGCCAAAGTAAGCATTTGAGAACTAGAAGAGGGCCTGGTTGTGGGGGGTTTAACAGGCACTGTTTTAGTAGTCTTGGCTGCTTTAGCCCTGGCGAAGGCCGTAATGGACATGGCTGCTGGAGGCCTAGCAGCACCACGTGCTGGGGTAGAGACATCCAAAGGAATGGTGTCTGATATGTCAGAGGCAACCACCGTAGTGGGTAAAGTTTCTGAGGCCGATTTAAGAGTGGTAGCAGGGGCCTCTGTTGTAGAGATAGGTTCAGCTGTACTTTGATCAGTTTTCTCGGTTTCGGCCGAAACCGAGACACTCGCGGTTTGCTTAACCATGGTTTCAGCCGAAACCGCGGATCGCGAGTGTCGGTCTTTATCTTTGCGTTTTTTGGCAGATTGGGTAGTCGGAGGATCCGACGGCATAATGTACGCAAAATCAGCACCGAAAAACTGTTCTGCAAACTCCGACCGACGCCTAAGCGTTCGTCGGTTGAAGGAAGCACAGGCCGAACAGGCTGCTACGTCGTGGGCTGGGCCTAAACAAGGCAGACAATAAGAGTGGAAATCTTTATGAGGTATTTGTTTCCCACAGGTTAAACAATTATTAACTTTTTCTGACATCGGCTGAGGCAAGAAAGAGTCCCCAACGGGGTACTTAGCTTTAGAAGTCTTCGAAGTAGTATTCGGTAGAAGTAATCTCTGGATCCGACCGACCGGCACTTGCGAACAGCTTCTGCTTCGGGCGCCACGCGGCAAGAAAGACTGAGGAAAATGGCGTCGGCTGATGCTTTTATACCCGAAGACCAACAGAGATGACGTCGGGTGAAGTGTGACATCAGCCGAAGCCGGACCCGGACTTTGGAATCCGGCCGACTGAAGGGCTGCCTGACGACAGGACAACCCAGTTGTTATGACTGCAGATGCATCCATGAAGGACATCATAGCAGGATAACCCAGTCAGGTGGTATGACGAGGTTGTTAGGCCCCATGCCTTTACCAAGTGGGGAAGGAGGGAGGGAAACCTGTACTGCAGCTGTATTAGCACTCGAACATCTACATTTATGGTAGGTACAAAACTGTACTATGTTCATCGTGCATACAGCTGCAGTAATCACAGATGGGAAGAGTCCCAAAGCTATGCATAGGGTGGTAGGTACTATGAGGAACTGGGTTGAGCCAGAATGCCCTGCAAAACAGCAGTGGCAAAGCCTGCTCTTGTTCTGGAATATAAGGGTAGGTGGTAGTGTTTTTGTGAAGGTATGTACAGAACTCCAAGTGGCTGCCTCCAAAATATCCTCAGTAGGAACGCCTCTGAGGAAAGCTGTAGAGGTGGCTGTGGCCCTGGTGGAGTGAGATCTGATACCAGTAGGGACAGATTTCCCATAGTAGGAATAACAAAACCGTATGCAGTGGCCAATCCACTTGGAAATGGTCTGTTTGGTAACTGGTTTCCCTTGAGCCCCTACGGCATAGGACACAAAAAGTTGTTCTGATTTCCTGAAGGACTTTGTTCAGTCCAAATAATAACGTAGCTGCCTATGGATGTCTAAAGTGTGAAGCAGCCTCTCCCCTTTGTTTTGAGGGTTAGGATAAAAGGTAGGTAGGTGTATGGCTTGATTTAAGGCTACCCTGGATACCACTTTTGGCATAAAAGATGGGTTGGTACGAAGGGAAACCCTGTCCTGATGGAAGATGAGAAAGGGCTGCACCGCCATGAGGGCCTGTAGTTCAGAAACCCTACGAGCTGAAGTGATGGCCAGAAGGAAAGCTGTTTTCCAGGACAAATGTTGCAGATCTGTTGAGGCAGCAGGTTCAAAGGGAGGCAATGTTAATTTTTCTAGTATGTAATTAAGGTCCCAGGCTGGTATTGGTTGCTTCCTTGGAGGTCTTATATTCTTAGCCCCTCTGAGGAACTGTCGTAAGAGTGGGTGAGAGAATAAAGGAGGATCCGTGTTGAATTCTGCAGAAATGGCTGAGGCATGTATTTTTATGGAAGAAAATGAAAGTCCACTGTTCAGCAGTTCAGCTAGGTACTGTAAAACCTGAGGCAAGTTCAATTTTCTAGGGTCCTGGCCTCTTTTCTCATTCCAACAGCAAAACCGCTTCCAATTTGCGGAGTAAGCTTTTCTAGTAGATGGCCTTCTGGCCTCCAAAATGACATCCTGCACCTCCTTGGAGAGTAGGGACTGTTGTGGTGTCAAGGAATTTTCCATGCAGCGAGTTTTTAGCTGACTGTGAAGAGTTTTGTAGCTGTTCTGAGTCAGTAGGAGAGGCATTAGAGGCAGGGACCAGGGAGGAGTATGTGTTAGGCTCCTCAGGAGTGGATACCAGTGTTGCCTTGGCCAATCTGGAGCAATCAGTATCATCCTTGGTTTGTCTGTTCTTGCTTTCAAAAGCACCTTGGGCAGAAGGGGCAGAGGTGGGAATGCATAAACTGTCCATGCTGTCCAACTGAATGAAAGGGCATCCACTTTCCAGGCCTTTGGATGAAAGGTCCTTGAACAAAACTTTTTCAGTTGATGGTTCCTGTGGGAGGCAAAAAGATCTATGGCTGGCCTCCCCCATGCTTGGATTATCTCTGTAAACACCTGAGGATGCAACTTCCATTAGTGTGGATCTGTCATATTTCTGCTTAGAGTGTCTGCCAGTGTGTTTTCCAGTCCTGGCAAGTACTGTGCTTGAAGTTCGATTTGTCTTTCCAGAGCCAAGTTCCAAAGAGTCATGGCTAGTCTGCACAAGGGGTATGAATGTGTTCCTCCTTGTTTGTTTATGTACCACATTACTGTGGTGTTGTCTGTTCTTATCAGTAATTGTCCTGGATGCAGGAAGTCCTTGAAAGCTGTAATTAAATTTATTACTGCTAGCATTTCTTATTGATTGATGTGAAAGTGCTTTTCCTTTTGGGACCATCTGCCCTGAATGCACCTGTCCTTCATGTGCGCCCCCCAGGCATAATCTGAGGCGTCTGTGGTTAAGAATTGTTTTGCTGGAGGCTTGCAGAATGGAAGGCCTGTGTTTACTTGACATGCTTGGGCCCACCATAGAAATTCCTTTTGCAAACATGGAATTATTGGTATAATTGCTTCCAAACCGTGACTGTGTTGAGACCATAGATTTTTTAGGTACCATTGACGTTTCCTCATATGCAGCTTTGCACATGGGATTAGAAGAATGCAAGATGCCATGAATCCCAGAGCCTGCAGGATTTTCCTTGCAGTAAGCCTGGTACTTTTTGCTAGTGTTTTGAAGTACTGAGATAGTTGCCCTTATTTTTCTGGCGTAAGATATGCCATCTGGGTGTTTGTGTCCAAGTTGGCACCCAGGAAGGTTATTTTCTGAGATGGTGTTAGTCTTGATTTCTCCTTGTTGATGGTATATCCCAGAGAAAGCAGTAACCGTGTCACATATGCCAGATGTTCCAGTAGTATCGTTTGCTGTCCGCTTGGATCAGGCAGTCGTCCAGATAAGGGTAAATTTGTATCCCTTGAAGTCTGCAGTAGGCAATCACTGATGCCAGGCACTTTGTGAATACTCTGGGCGCAGTAGATAAGCCAAAGGGCAATGCAGAGAATTGATAGTGGATTGAACCTGCAAGAAATCTGAGGTATCTTCTGCAGCTTTGTCTGATTGGGACATGCAGGTATGCCTCCTTGAGGTCCAATGTTACCAGCCAAAACTCCTTGCCCAGCATGGGAAGAAGTTGCTGTAATGTGAGCATCTTAAATTTTGGCACGAGTAGGAATGTGTTTAGGATGGATAAGTCCAAAATGGGTCTCCAGTCAGTTCCTTTTCTTGGTACCAGAAAAAGTCTTGAATAAAAACCTTGACCTTGTTGATGTGTAGGCACCTTTTGTATAGCTCTCATGTTTAGGAGCTTTGAAATTTGCAGTTGTGCCTCTGCCCTTTGATTTTGTGGCAGGTTTGGCATGCCTCTCATTTTTGGAAGAGTGTGAAATTGAAATTTGTAGCCTCTGTTTATAATGTCCAGTATCCATTTGTCTGTTGTGACAATATGCCAATTGCTTGCAAATAATGCTAGTTTCCCTCCCAAAGGTGCTGTCAGCTGAGACTTGCTTGGCATGGAAATGAGGGAGTCATTGGGTTTGCTTCCTGTATTGTTGTGCACTGTCTTCACCACCTCTTGGTGCTGGAGATTGCCATTGTCTGCCTCTATATGATCCTTGTGATTGTCCTCTGCCCCTTGTGCGTCTGTATCTACCTCTTTGGGGCTTGTCAGTGGCTGGAAAGGACCAGTTTTTTGAAGGCCAATTTCTGCTAAAACGTGGTGGTTGGACCTGTAAGAAAGCCTTGACAGTTTGCATAGATATGGCTTTTTCTTCCATTTTCCGTAGTATGTCCTCAGCATTAGTACCAAATAGTACATCCTTTTGTAAAGGAGCATCAAGAAGTTTAGCTTTCACATGATCAGGTAAATTTTGTTCCCTAAGCCAGACATGTCTGCAAATGACTGATCCTGTGGCAGCCGCTCTACTGGAAGCCTCTAGGGCATCATAACCACATTGTAAGGTGCGTTTACCCACTTGCTCCGCACTATGCATCATATCCTATAACTCTTTTAAATCTGGTTGTTCAGGTTGAGACATTTTGTTCCTTAATTGTGATAACAGGTACTGTTGATATTTAATCATATGAAACTGACAATTTAAGGCCCTCATGGCTAGGGTGGCCGAGGTATATACCTTTTTACCCCACCTTTCTAGAGATCTGGATTCCCTTTCTGCAGGGAGTGGATTCTTGGCAGTGGAGGCCTTTAATCCCTTGGGGCCTTGTGAAATGGTTTCAGGGTCAGCATTATGGCCTTTGTAGAGAAATTGGTGAGAGCTGGGTACTCTAATATCTATCAGGTTTTACTGGTGCAGGAGGCAGAGAATCAGGGTTAAGGCAAGCCTCCGAATAGACAACATCCAGTACATCCAAAACAGGGGGTATAGCCAGAGGTCTGTGCTGAGGTAACCAAAGAAATTCCCCAAGTCTTTTCTTGGAATCTGAAAAGTCTTGGCCTTCCCAATGGAAGTGTTCCCTCAAAGTATGCAAGGTTTCCCCAAAAGAAAAATCCTCAGGAGGAGATACAGAAGGAATGGACTATTCTGCATCCGAATCCTCAAAAGGGGAGTAAGAGTGTTCCCTCTGCATCAGAATGTTTTGATAAAATGGATCCCTGATCAGAAGAGGGAGATTCTTCCTCCACTCTGGGTCTCTTGTCAGGAGGGGGCTGAGAACCTCTGATAAGAGTAATTAAATCCTCAGCCATTTTAAGCATCTGTTTCTTAGGCATGGGTCCAGGAGATGGGCCCTGTGCAACAGGCCTCGTGGGATGCCTGGCTGCTTTGGATTTAGTAAAAGCCTTTATTGAAAAAGAAGATGAGGGCCTAAAGACACCATGGGTGGAGGTGGACCTGTCCACATTAGTAGGCTCGACATTAGCAGGGGCTTCGGTTGTAGTCTGGGAAAGGACCGAGGACCCAGCAGTCTCGGGTACCGAGAACACCGCCAAAGGAGTGTCGTCGGTAGTCAGGGACTGCAAAGGCGTCGCTGAGAACCGGACCACGTGTAGCCTGTTTTGGCGTGGTGTCGGCGGGGACCGCGGGTCTCGCGTGTCGGTCCTTTTCCTTGCGTTTTGGACAAAGCGGTAGTCGGAGTGTCCGGCGACATCTTATAATCAAAAGCTTTACCAAAGTAGTGTTGTGCGAAATCCGTCCGGCGATTGGTAGTGCGTTTATTAGAGGTAGCGCAAAAGCAACAGCCCGAGTGGTCGTGGTCTGGGCCCAAACAAGGTATGCAACGGAATGGAAATCCTTATGCGGTATTTGCTTCCCACAAGAAATACAATTATTAACTTTTTCTGACATCGGTCTGAGGCAAGAAAAGTTTTCCCAACGGGGTACTTAGCTTTAAAGAAGACTTCGGTTCCAATTTTTTCGTAATTCAGGAGCTGGCCGACCGGCACTTGCGAACTGCTTCTGCTTCGGGCACCGCACGGCAAAAAAGACTGAAGAACATGGCGTCGGCTGTGTCTTATATACTCTGGCCCTACTGACGTCAGAAGAGTAAGCGACGACACCGGACCAAGACTTTGGAATTCGGCCGACCGAGGGACCGCCTGACGGCTGAAAACCCATCTGTGATTACTGCAGCTGTATGCACGATGAACATCTGTGGTGTTGTCTGTATCAGGAGTTCTGGCAGGATACGGTATTTGAAGGCTGTCAGTGCATTCTGAACAGCTAACATTTCTTTTTGATTGATATGCAGGTAAATTTGCCCTGGGCTCCATTTGCCTTGAATGCATTTGCCTGCCAAGTGAGCCCCCCATGCATAGTCTGATGCATCTGTTGTCAGTTTGGACTGTGGGCGGTTGTGAGAAAGGGAGTCCCTTGTTGTGGTTTCAAGCTTCTGCCCACCAAAGGAAATCTTTCCTTAGGCAAGGAAAGATAGGAATCCCTGTTTCCAGGGTCCTGGGAAAGTCGACGAGAGACATTTTAAGTACTATTGAAGTTTCCTCATATGCAGTCTTGCATATGGAATCAGTAGAATACACGAGGCCATGAACCCTAGGGCTTGCAGTATTTTTCTTGCAGATAGCTGGGTTTGGGTGGCCAGTAGTTTGAAATAAGTTGTCAAATAAACCTGTTTTTCTGGAGTGAGGAATGCCATCTGGGAAGTTGTGTTCAAGCTTGCTCCTAGGAGTACAATCTTTTGGCTGGGTACCACATGTGATTTCTTTTCGTTGATGGTATACCCCAGAGAAGCTAGGAGTCTCTTTACAAACGTCAGGTGCTTAAGTAGCAATTCTTGACTGTCAGCCTGAATCAGGCAATTGTCCAACTTGAGTAAATTTGAATATTTCTCTGCCTGCAGTAAGCAAAGGCTGGAGCCAGGCACTTTGTGAATACCCTGGATGCAGCAAATAAGCCAAAGGGAAGTGCAGAAAATTGATGGTGCACACAGCCTGCCCTGAAACAAAGATATTCCTTGCAAGATTCCCTTATGGGGATGTGTAGATAAGCTTCTTTTAAGTCTAGGGTGACTAGCAAGGAGTCCTTGGCTAGCATAGGAAGGAGCTCCTGGAGTGTAAGCATTTTGAATTTTGGTACCACCAGGAAGGTGTTTAGGGATGACAGATCCAGAATAGGGCCAAGAGTTCTCTTTCCTGGGTACCAGGAACAGCCTGGAGTAGAAACCCTGTCCCCTTTGTTGTGCTGGCACAGCCTGATTAGCCCTGATACTGAGAAGAGAAAGTACTTGCATTTGGGCCTCTGGCCACTGGTTTGGAAGAAGGTCTGGCAATCCGCTTGGGGTTGGCAGAGTGGAAACAGAATCTGTATCCCAGGGATACAATGTTTAAGACCCATTGGTCCTGGGTAATATACTCCCAGTTTTTTGGATGCAGGGTGAGTTTTCCTCCTAGGGGTGCAAGTACTTGAGCATGGCTGGGAAGGATTAAGAACAAGTCATTGTGAACTTTTCCCATAGGGAGGTAGCTTATCACTCCCAGTTTTTGAGGAGAGAGCACTCCATTGTTTAGATCTGTGCATACCCTGAGACTGTAGTCTTTGTGGTCTGTTGCCCCTGGGTTAGGGCTGAGAAGGTCAGGGACTGGAAAGGACCAGTTTTTTTTTTTTTTTTTTTTTTTTTTTAAAGGCCAATGCCTAGTGAATATAGGTGGCTGTACCTGTAAGAAATTTTTTAGTTTGCATGGATGTAGCTTTTTCCTCCATCTTAAGAAATTCTTCTGCTTTAGAGCCAAACATTCTTGGTTTAATAGAGCAGCAAGTAATTTTGCCTCGACATGGTCTGGCAAGATTTGTTCCTTCAGCCAAGCATGCCTTCTCAGAACAGACCCAGTGACAGTAGTCCTGCAAGATGCTTCTAAGGCATCAAAACCATACTGCAAAGTAGGTTTCCCAACTTGGTTTGCAGAATGCATGAAGTCTTCTAAGTCCCTATTTTCTGCACAATCAGGAATCAACATTTTTTTTAAATAGATCAATAATATGCTGCTGGTACTTCAACACGTGAAACTGGCAATTTAAAGCCCTGATGGCAAGAGTTGCAGAGGTATAAACCTTCTTCAACCATCTGTATAGAGCCTTAGAATCCCTGTCCGAAGGGGTAGGGTTTTTGGCTGTAGAAGCCTTAATACATTTAGGTCCCTGGGAAATGGTCTCTGGATCCGCAGTGGGATTTTTAGAGAGAAATTTGTGAGACTCAGGTACTCCGTAGTATCTGTCAGGCTTTCTAGGACCAGGGGTAAGGCTGGATTCCATGAAGACATCATCTACAATATCCAGGACACAGGAGGAATAGCTAGAGGCCTACGCTGAGGCAAGTCTAAAAATTCCCAGAGTCTCTTTTTGGACTGTGGGTAGTCCTGGCAGTCCCAGTGGAAATGCTCTCTTCTTAGGGTATGCAAGGTTTCACCGAAAGAAAGGTCCTCGGGGGGTAGATAAGGGTTTGTGTCCTGGTAATCACAGGGGTCAGAGTCAGACTCATGGTCTTAAGAACCAGAAGGAAAATCAATTCTTGGTCTTTTACAGGAGGAAGGCTGGCTTCCCCTAATTAAAGTAATAAGGTCTTCAGCCATTCTAAGCATTTGTTTGTGGCGTGGGAGCTTGAGAATGTGCTTTGGTCGTCTGTTTCCTAGGCGTAGTGCGAACTCTGGGCCTGAAGTCAGTCGGTTTGATACTAACATCGGAAGGTCGGAATACACCCTCAGAAGCTGGTGCCTGCACAGCAGCTCCAGACCCATCCAAGGTAGAGACATCTGCAGGTTCCATAGTTGATGAAGCATCACGCGGCATACCGGACTCCGAATGGGTCTCAGTAGAAGCCTGCGAACCTGTAGAATCTGGTAACAGGGGCTGCGAAATCGCCTCACTGAGTACCGGCGGACTGGCGACTAGCTTAATGGAAGTGCCATCGGCAGTTTTGGACCTATACAGTCTGTCTTTATCTTTGCGTTTTTTGGAAGATTGGAAGTCGGATGGCTTACCGAAGCCATTTCGGAATACAGAGAACAAGAGCAAAAGAACTTGAGAGAAAAATAGCCCGATGACGAATAGTTCGGGTGTTGAACAAGGCACAAAACAGACAGCGAGGGACGTCATGGTCTGGGTCTAAACAGGTGACGCAGTAAGAATGAAAATCTCTGTGAGGTATTTGCTTTCCACAGGTAAAACAATTGTTAACTTTTTCTGACATGTTAGAGCAAGAAAAAAGGATCCCCAACGGGGTACTTAGCTTTAGAAGACTTCAGGTTTTGAAACTAGAAAACGAAAATTTCAGGTATCGGCCGACCGGCACTTGCAAACGATTTCTGCTTTGGGTTCCTCGTCTGCAAGTAAGACTGATGACACTGGCTGCCTGTTTTATTCCCCTGATGACCTACTTCATGGAAGAAGCGACCGCATCCGATACACAAATCCTAAGACTCTGGTATTCTGGCCGACTGCGGGCTACGTGCAGGCAGATAACCAAAGTGTGACGACTGCAACAGTGTAACACAAACATCTACTGTTATGGTAAACGCAACTTACAGTGTTGATCATTCTTATGGTGCGGTAGCCTATAGGTATTTGGCTAGAATACCACAGCTTATCTACTCTGGGAGGGGGTAGTCAAAGATCCAGAAGCCCCCTGAGTACAGAGCAAGTCTGTACTGGACCCGGAGAAGGAATCCAGTTTGTAATGCTTTGTAAATGAATAAATGAAAAATGATGCCTCTAGAATCTAGACTCCAACCTTTTCCAATATGCTAAAGATAAGGCTGTGGTAGAATATGCTTTGATTCTGCTTGGAATAAATATGCCATGGTAGAAACAACAAAAAGCAGCAGCAAGTGACAAACATCTTCAAATGGTCTGCTGTTTCTTTGCCCCATCATAAAGGATACTGTTCAGCTTTCCTAAAAGACTTTTCGGTGAATACCAGAACTGCCTCTACATTTCAAGAGTATTTCATTACTTTTTACATTCTGAATAGAAAATAGGGAGGCCTATAGGGCACAATTCAACAGAAACTCAATTACTGGCACAAATGAGGCTTTCTCCTTATGTAACCTTATTCCTACAGAAAACCACGGAGGACTCACTCCCATGACAGCTTGCAACTGATTCAAAGGAGATAAATTTAACTTTTCCAGCACAAAGATCCCAAGTAGGTGCTACCAGTTTCCTAGGATGTCTTGCATGTAAAATCCCCTTCAAGAACAGTTTGCCCAAAGACAGTGAAGAAAGGGGAGGGTCCATAAGCAGACATGCTGAAATGCAGACAACATGAACCTTGACAGAGGAATAAGACAGGCAAAAAGATAGCAACTCTCACAAACATTTAACCAATCATACACAACCCATGAATGGGGCCCTTGATAGGTATGTGGTGCAAACTAGAAAATATTTTCCACTTGCTAATATTTCTTAGTAGTAAGTTTTTTTTGTCTGCTTTAACACCTGCTGCATATACTCATGAAGGTGCCTAAAAAGGAACAAAACTGAATTATTCACACAGTCAGCTGTAGTTGTTTTAGACTGGGGTGCAAACTCCTCCTGTCATGAGGGGAGATCCAATTTGTCGAAGCTTGTGAAAATTACCCTTGGTCAATTCCATAAGATAGGAGGAACCACTGAAGCCTGCGCCAGAAGGAAGTCACCACAATCATTTTTGGAGAGTCTTTCTGAATCTTCAGAAAAAAAAAGCCCTCCACTGAACAAAATCTGAACACTCCCCCCAAGGAACGGTCCTGGTACTAGGGACAGCTGTAACTTCTGGATATTAAAAGTTCAGACCCACCTTTTGGATGTAATCCATGATAATTTACATAGCTGACAGGAATTCTGCTTGACAATGAACATGGATGAGAATCATCCAGTTAAGGACAGATGTGGACTGCACAAGTCCCGCAGAAGGCAATAACAGGTGCCAGACATTTAGTGAAATTGCTGGGACCAGTAAACAAGTCAAATGGTAAGGCAAAGAATTGGTAATGGGATCCCACTGGCCAGATGCACAGGAATCTCCTGATTGTGTAGAATAGAACATGAAGGTTCGTAAGCGCATAGAAGTTTACTAGGCTAATGGGCCTAGAGCCCTTATAAGCCTAGTCATATTCATCCTGAGTTATCGCAACTGTCCATGGTTAGGTGACTGAGTTTGCAGATGTGAGGGTCTATGATATTTAATAACTTTTTCTGTCCAGGAGGGACAAGGGCGCCACTTAAGGAGTGAATTGGCAGTCATCCATTCATTGATCTAGGTTGCGCTTTAACATGGTTATGGAGAGGGTCTGTTTCGAGTGAACTGGAAGCCTGTTCCAGAGAAGTGGCACACTCTAGGAGATGTACCTCCATCTCCAGTATGACCTGTTCATGTCATTGGCTAGGTTAAGATCTCTGGAGTGAGTGACCCTTGTACAGTTTGATCTACAAAAGTGCAGCATTTCCATCAGGGCCGGGTCAGAGACTGCCCTGTAAGCCAGGCACAGGTCACCCTTAGCAACCTGAAGGAGACAGTACAATGACAGAGCTTTAAGTCTTTCCACTAAGACTGACTGTGTACCCTGTAATTTCTTTGAGAGAAACATCTGTGGTCTTTCCAATTGTTACAGATGTCTGGATGCCCTTTTCTTAAGATGTGCCACATAAGACTTCCTTACTTCCATGGACACATGGCTTCAAGTTCAGGTTGCTATAAACCTGAATACCCAGATCACATACCACTGTCTACACTTAGGGGAGTGTTGTCTATAATGTAATTAGCAGGCATCTCAGCTTTCCCAAAGGGAATAATAATGCACCTTTGCATTTAACTTTAGTTTGTGGATTTGGCACCAATCATTTGTCTACGTTAACCATTTCTGCAGTATATTAACATCGTTGGGGGACTCTGACTGCTCCCAACTTAGCATAGTCTGAGAACGTGGTCAGCCACAGGCTGTCCAAATTTGCCTGGATTTCTGAAATTCCAAACAGTAAGGAGCCCAGCACAGAAGCCCGTGGAATGCCACTAGTGACTGGTCTTTTGCTAGAAGCATCGTAGACATCCTTCAGATCCAGAGTCACCATCCATAGCCCCAAGAGAATGAGTGGTGGAAACTTTTGAAGGGCCAATATTTTGGATTTTGGTACTACCAGAAACTTGCTTAGCTTTGATGAAATCTAGTATTCTTTTCCAGTGTGGAATGCCTGGACTTCATGAAGTCCCTGAGCCAGACTAAGTCCGATAATTAGACCTGGGTTGAAGAGCCAATGGATTCCAATCAACTTAGGCTGGGCAAAAATGCTCGTTTCTGGAGCTTGGGAGTTCTCAGTTTGGAATAGGCCTCACTGAGCAGACAGGCGGCAGAGACCTAAAGTTGGTTCCAAGACAGTTCTTCCCTCACAGTCACCATGGGGATATTTGTCCTCACTCTTAGTTAACAGGACTCTGGTTTAGAAGCCAAATGATGGCATATCAGCTTCGGACCAAACTGGCATCAGCCTAGTGATGGACTGGGCTAGAGTCATGGCAGCCTATCACAGTGAGGTGCCAGAGAACTCTGGCCTAACAGACAAAGGCTGCTGCAAAGGCACTTCACCTGTGTCTGTATGTCACAGTGGGGAAATCAGGCACCAGTGTCATCAGGCTCCCTGATGTCTTTCTCTTTTGGGTGTTTGAGGTGTTGTGGGCAGACAGCCTGGTATCTAATGGAAACCATCACATGCGAACGTCCAGCCCTACCAGACTCTAGATACTGCTGGTGGAATTCAGCCCTATGCTTAATAGTTTTATTATCAGACTTCACACAGAAACGATACATATGTTGTGTGGAGGCCCAAGGGAAAAATACAGTAAGAATGGAAATCCTTGTGGGGCAGTGGCTTCCCTCAACAATATTAATACAACAGTATAGAAAGATAAAGAGTATCCCCAATGGGGTACTTATCTGTAGACATTATAGCAAAAAAAGTTAACCAACAGGGTCTTGCAGACTATACAAGAAAGAATTAAAGATGGTGCCAGCAAACGTTCCTCATATCTTCAACGTCTGGATGTCAGATGGACAGGGACATCAGCCAGCTGGAGGAAAAGGAGGCTGACCACAGTATTTCGAGTTGGCCACGGGCTTCTGAAGAGCAGAAAAGACCCAGAATTTGACTGCAATACTGACTATGATGAACCATCTGAGATTACATAAACTAAGCATATACTTTCTAAGATCCTTATCTAGCCCTGTCTCTCCTGTCTCAGTTGAGCAAGGAGGGATTCCTGGCATTTAAGCATGCAAGACTGGGAACAGAGCGCCTTAACAGTCAGGGTAAAGTACAGTTGTGTATACATCATAAATGCAGATGTTCAAGTATATTCACTGTTGCAGTCATTACATTTGGGTAATCTGCCTGCAGGTAGCTCTCAGCCGGCCTGAATACCAGAGTCTTAGATTCCTGCATCAAATGCTGTCTCTTCTTCCATGACGTCAGGTCGTCAGGGGTATAAAACATGCAGCCGACATCATCAGTTTTTCCTGCCCCAGATGTCAGGTGCCCCCACAAAGGGAAGCAATTGTATACACATTACACCTCAATCAAAAAATACACCAGAAAGCTTAAAACAAGAAGCAAAGGTAGAGCCAGGAAAAGTCAGGGGGTTGGAGGGAGGGTAACCAGGACTGCAACAGTGAATACACTAACATCTACATCTATGGTAAGTGCACACAACTGTACTATGTTCTTCGCGTTTCACTGTTGCAGTCATTACACTTGGGTTGATTCCCAAAGATAAAGGGAGGAGGAAGTTGGAGAGCATTAGGGCCAGCTATTAAGCACTGCAAAACTGCAGTGGCAAAACCAGCTCGGGATTTAGAAAAAATAGGCATGTGGTAATGCTTGGTGAAGGTATGTACCGAGCTCCAAGTAGCAGCTTCTAGGATGTCCCTGGTAGGGACCCCTCTGAGAAAGGCTGTAGAGGTAAATGCAGCCTTGGTGGAATGTGACCTTATCCACTATGGGGTAGGTTTTCCATGGTGTTTATAGCAGAAAAGAAAGCAATGGGCTATCTATTTAGAAACAGTTTGCTTTGAAATGGCCTTCCACTCTGCCCCTGCAGCAAAGCCAACTAGAAGCTGTTCAGATTTTCTGAGAGGCTTAGTCCTGTCCAAATAAAATCTAAGTTGTCTGTGCACATCCAAAGCGTGCAGAATTCATTCTCCTTTGTTTTGTGGATTCAGGCAAAAGGTAGGCAAATGAATGGACTGATTTAGGGCCACACTAGACACCACCTTGGGCATAAAGGAAAGATTGGACCAGAGGGAAACCCTGTCTGCATGGAAGATAATGAAGGGCTCCACTGCCATGAGGGCCTGTAATTCAGACACTCTTCTTGCTTAAGTGATAGCTAGAGGGAAGGTTGTTTTCCAAGACAGGAATTTCAACTCTGCAGTTGCAGCTGGTTCAAATGGAGGGAGAGTGAGCTTTTCCAATACAAAGTTAAGGTCCCAGGCTGGAGTAGGGGCTCGCCTGGGAGGTCTTAAATGTTTATCCCCTCTGAAGAATTGCTTTAACAGGGGTTGATAGAAGAGGGGTGGTTCAGTATTATAATGTGCTGAAATTGCAGACACATGACTTTTAACTGACGAGAAGGATAGGCCCTTGTGGAGCATTTCTGTTAAATACGGAAGAATATGAGGTAAGCTGGGTACAGTAGTGCCAATACCTTGGGTCTGGCTCCACAAACAGTATCTTTTCCACTTTTCAGCAAAGGATTTTCTAGTACGTCTCCTTGCTTCCAGAATGACATCCAGCACCTGCTTACTGAAGGATGCTATTGGAGAGCTCAAGGAATTAGGCTGCAAGGTTCAGGGTTTGAAGCAGAGGGTGCAGAATCTGACCCGCCTGCTGGGACAGCAGGGAAGGTGTCAGAGGTAGGTGCCATTGATCCAGCAGTATCATGCTGCGCAAGAGGGGGTACACCAGTGCTGGCAAAGTCAGTCTGGTGCAATAAGTATTGCCCTTGGTTTGTCCTGTTTGATCTTTAGCAGAACCTTCGAGAGGAGAGGCAGAAGGGGAAAGGCATAAACAGAGAGGCTTTCCCAGGTAAAGGACAGGCATCCACTTCCCAAGCTTGACTGTGGGGAGTCCTTGTGCAGAATTTGTCCAATTGGTAGTTCTGGGGGGAGGCAAACAGGTCTATCGCTGGAATCACCATCATTTGTTCCTCGAGAGTGAATATTTCTGGTTCCAGTTTCCATTCGTGTGGGTCCATGCTTAGGTCGCCTGCCAGTGAATATAGCTTGTCTGGCAGGAATTGAGCTTCTAGGTGCACTTGGTAGCTCAAGGCCGTGTTCCACAGAGCCATGGCTAGTCTGCAGAAAGGGTAAGAGTGGGTTCCCTCCTGCTCGTTTATGTACCACATAACAGTGGTGTTTGTCAGGCTTTACCAATAATTGTCCAAGAATAATGTGGTCCTTGAAGGCTGTCAGAGCATTCTGTACAGCTAGCATTTCTTTTTGATTGATATGTGGGTGCATTTGACTTGGGTTCCATTTGTCCTGAATGCACTTTCCTGCCAAGTGAGCCCCCCATGCATAGTCTGATGCGTCTGTAAGGGTTTGGGCGGCAGGGGGTAGAGTGAATGGCAGTCCCTTATTTTGGTGGCAGGCCTCTGCCCACCAAAGGAACTCTATCTGTAGACAAGTTATGATAGGAATCATTGACTCTAGATCCTGATAATGTTGGCACCATAGGCTTTTTAGAGACCACTGTAGTTTCCTCATATGCAGTCTTGCATATGGAATTAGTAGAATGCAGGAGGCCATGAACCCAGAGCTTGCAGTATTTTCCTTGCAGATAGCTGGGTCTTTGTGGCCAGTAGTTTGAAGTAGGCTGTCAAATGAAGTTGTTTCTCTGGCGTGAGGTAGGCCATCTGTGAAGTTGTATTCAAGCTTGCTCCCAGGAATACAATTTGTTAGCAGGGTACAAGATGCGATTTCTTTTCTTTTATGGTGTACCCCAGAGAAGTTAGCAATTTCTGTACAAACGCCAGATGATTCAATAGTATGTCCTGGCATTCTGCCTGAATTAGACAATCGTCCAAGTACGGATATATTTGGATATTTCTTTGCCTGCAAAATGCAATGACTGGAGCTAGGCACTTTGTGAATACCCTGGGTGCAGTAGATAAGCCAAAGGGCAGTGCAGAGAACTGATAAGTGCATGCAGCCTGCTTTGAAGCATAGGTATCTTCTGCAAGACTCCCTTATTGGAATGTGCAGGTAGGCTTCCTATAAATCCAGTGCTGCCAACCAGGCATCCTTGCCTAGCAGAGGAAGCAGCTGGTGAAGAGTTTGCATCTTGAATTTTGGGATCACCAAAAATGTGTTTAGGATAGAGAGGTCCAGGATAGGACGTCAGGAGTTGTCTTTTCTGGGCACCAGGAAAAGTCTCGAGTAGAAACCTTGTCCCCTTTCCTCTTCTGGAACAGGCTGAATAGCCCTGATGCTTAAGAAAGAGTGAATTTGCTTTTGAGCCTCTGCCCACTGATTTGGGGGTAGATCTGGCCAACCGTTTGGGGTTGGTAAGGGGTGGAAGTGGAATCTGTATCCTTGGGAAACAGAATTTAAAACCCATTTGTCCTGGGTAATGAATTCCCAATTTTTTGCCTGCAGGGCAATATTTCCCCGTAAAGGAACAGACAGTTGTGCAGGGCTTGGAAGATTTAAAGTTAAGTCATTGAGACAGTTTACCATAGGGGGAGTCTTAACACTCGCTGCTTTGGAAGTGGGAGCCCCCCACTGCTTAGTCCTGTGAGTACCTTGGGACTGAAGCCTGGGTGAGCCACTGGTTCTGGGTTTGGACTGAGAAGGCTTGGAGGAGGCAGGAAAGGACCAATTTTTACGTGGCCAAAGCCTACTAAATTTGGGAGGCTGTACTTGTAGTAAATCTTAGCTTTTTCCTCCATCTTTTTAAGTACTACTTCTGCTTTGTTGCCAAACAGGTGGTGGTCTTGGTTTAAGGGAGCATCCAACAATTTAGCTTTAACATGATCTGGCAAAGATTGTTCCTTAAGCCAGGCATGCCTTCTAAGTACAGACCCAGTCATAGCAGCCCTGCAAGATGCCGCTAGTGAATCAAAACCACATTGCAAAGTATGTTTCCCAACTTGTTCAGCAGAATGCATTAAATCCTGTAAATCTATTTTCAGCACAGTCAGGGGATCAACATCATTTTCAGTTTAAGCAATCCAATAACATGCTGCTGATACTTTAACATATCAAACTGGCAGTTTAAAGACCTAATGGCCAAAGTTGCAGAAGTGTATACCTTCTAACCCCATCTATCCAGCGCCCTGGAATCTCTATCAGAATGGGGTAGGATTTTTGGCAGTAATAGCCTTAATGCCCTTGGGTCCCGGTGAAATGGTCTCAGGATCTGCAGCAGGATTTTTTAAGAGGAACTTGAGAGTCAGGAACCCTATAATATCTATCAGGTTTTCTGGGAGCAAGAGGTAGAGAGCCATGGGCCAAGCTAGATTCCGAGAAGGCATCATCAACAATGTCCAGTACAGGGCAGATAGCTAGAGGCCTGTGTTGGGGCAGGAGTAAGAAATCCCTAAGCCTCCTTTTAGAGTCAGAGTAATCCTGGTTTTCCCAGCGAAAATGCTTCCCAAAAGTATGCAAGGTTTCGCCAAAAGAGAAATCCTCTGGAGGGGAGGCAGAGGGAATAGAGTCTTCTGCATCAGAATCCTCATAGGTAGATAAGGGCAAATCCTGGTCATCAGAGGAAACAAATTTCAGAATCCTGATCAGAAGAATCATAAGAAAACTCAGTCCTAGGTCTCAGAGGGGGAAGGGTGGTTTCCCCTGATTAGAGTAATAAGGTCTTCAGCCATTCTTATTTGTTTTTTCAAGGCATAGAGGCCTGACCATGAGGTCTGGGCATCTGTTTTCTAGGCATGGATCGAGTTTTAGGCCTTGAAGAAGATAGTGTCAGTTTAATATGCAAATCAGTAGGTCTGAATACACACTCAGAAGCCGGTGCCTGCACAGCAGCTCCAGACCCATCCAAGGTGGTAGAGACATCCGGAAGATCCACAGTTAAAGTATCTCGCGGCATACCGGACTCCGAATGGGTCTCAGTAGAGGCCTGCGAATCTGAAGTAGCGGGCATCAGGGGATGCAAAAGTGCCTCAGAGTACCAGCGAACTGGCGACTAGCTTAGGAGAAACGTTGTTGGCAGCTTTGGACCTATGTGGTCTGTCTTTATCTTTGTGTTTTTTCGGAATGTCAGTAGTCTGGTGGCTTATCAAAGACATATCTGGATAATTGAACAGAGTACCAAAATATTTAGAAGCGTAAATAGACAACAAATAGTTTGTTGTTTAAATAAGGCACAAAACCGACAGCGAGGCACGTCGTGGTCAGTGCCTAAGCAAAGAATGCAGTACGAATGAAAATCTTTGAGGTATTTGCTTTCCACAAGAAATGCAATTAACTTTTACTGACATCGGTTTAGAGCAAAAAAATGTTTCCCCAACGGGGTACTTAGCTTAGTTGAAGACTTCGGTTCTGAAACTCGAAAGCGAAAATTTCAGGAGACTGCCGACCGGCACTTGCAAACTGCTTTTGCTTCGGGCACCACATGGCAAGAAAGACTGATGAAATGGCATCAGCTGCATGCTTTATACCCCTGACTACCTGACATCATGGAAGATGGGACAGCAACTGACACAGGAGCCAAGACTTTGATAATCAGGCCGACTGAGGGCTACTGCAAGCAGATAACCCAAATGTGATGACTGCAACAGTGAGACATGAAGAACATCCTGGTAGGTATTGTGCTAACAGGTGTATCTGCATGGAAGAGGCTGTGAGCCAAAGGCTCAAGGCCAGTCTGCAGAGAGGGCAGGAGCGAGTCCCTCCCTACTTGATGTACCACATCACAGTAGTGCTGTCTGTTTTGATCAGAAGAACCCCTGGAGAGAGACTGGGTTTGAAACCCATCAGACATGCTGCACAACCATCTCTTTTTGATTGATGTGCAGGGGGGATTTGCTGTGGGCTCCATTGGCCCTGTATGTACCTGCCGTCCAGGTGTGCACCCCAAGCATAGTCTGATGCGTCTGTGGTGAGGGTCTAGGAGCGGGGTGTGGGAAGAAGGGCAGTCCCTTGTTGTGGGAGCATGCTGTTGCCCACCAAAGAAATTCCTTTCTGAAGGAAGTAACTATAGGTAGAAGAGTTTCCAGGTCTTGAGAGTGTTGACACCAAAGGCTCTTTAGGTACCACTGAAGTTTCCTCATATGCAGTCTGGCATATGGAATGAGGACTATGCAAGATGCCATGAACCCAAGAGATTGCAGGATTTTCCTTGAAGAAAGCTGGGGCCTGGTGGATAGTTGAAAGAAGTAGGCTGACAGGAAAAAATGTTTCTCTGGTGCAAGTTATGCCACCTGGGATGCTGTGTCCAGACTTGCGCCCAAGAGGACTATCCTTTGGGTGGGCACCTGTTTTGATTTCTTTTTGTTGATTGTGTACCCTAGGGAGGTTAGTAGACTCTTTACAAAGGTCAGGTGTTTAAAGCAGCTTTTCCTGGCTGTCTGCCTGAATAAGGCAGTTGTCAAAGTAGCGGTAAATTTGAATATTTCTGTGTCTGCAAAAGGCAATGGCCGGAGCCAGGCATTTTATGAAAACTCTGGGAGCAGTAGATAAGTCAAAGGGAAGAGCAGAGCAAGTACAGTTGTGTACACTTACCATAAATGTAGATGTTAGAGAGTGTATTCACTGTTTGTCATCACACTTGGGTTATCTGCCTGCAGGTAGCCCTCAGTCAGCCCGAATACCAGAGTCTTGGGATTTCTGCGTCGGATGCGGTCGCCTCTTCCATGACATCAGGGGTATAAAACATGCAGCACATGCCATTACATCACTTTTTCTTGCCCCAAATGTCAGGAGGTCCCAAAATAGGAAGCTATTACATGGTGTGGAACACCTCCAGTAAAAAGTAAATACCCTGCCATAAAAGATGGTCATAAAGTGGATAGGTAGAAAGGATAGAGAAAGCCAGGGGACTGGTGGGAGGGAAACCAGGACTGCAACAGTGAATACACTCGAACATCTACATTTACGGTAAGCGTACACAACTGTGCTATGTTCTTCGTGTTTCACTGCTGCAATCATCACACTTGGGTTGATTCCCAAAGCTGAAGGGTGGAGGCAGTCAAGAAGTGTTGGGGCTGGCTAGCAGGCCTTGAAAGACTGCTGTAGTAAATCCAGCTCTGGATTTAGAAAAAAATACGTAAATGTTAATGCTTGGTGAAGGTGTGTACAGAACTCCAGGTTGCAGCTTCCAGGACGTCCCTGGTAGGGACTCCCCTGAGAAATGCTGTAGAGGTTGAAGTAGCTCTAGTGGAATGAGTTGTGATCCCGAGAGGGGTAGGTTTCCATGGTGCTTTTAGCAGAAATGGATGCAGTGCGCTATCCATTTCAAAATGGTTTGCTTCGAAATGGCCTTGGCCCTCTGCCCCTGTAGCAAAGGTGACTAGCAGCTGGTCAGATTTTCTGAAAGGCTTAGTCCTGTCAAGGTAGAACCTGAGCTGTCTGTGCACATCCAAGGAGTGCAGGATCCTTCCCCTTTATTCTGAGGATTAGGGAAAAAGGTTGGCAAATGGATGGATTGGTTTAAAGCCACAGTGGATACCACCTTGGGCATAAAGGAAGGGTTAGTTCGGAGGGGAAATCCTGTCAGCATTGAAAATAATGAAGGGCTCCACTGCCATTAGTGCCTGTAACTCAGACACTCTTCTTGCTGAAGTAAATAGCTAGAGGTAGGGCTGTTTTCCAAGGGAGGAAGTTTAACTCTGCTGAAGCAGCAGGTTCAAAAGGGGGAAATGTGAGCTTCTCCAGTACAAAGTTAAGTTCCCAGGCCAGGGTGGGACCTCTCCTAGGGGGCCTTAAATTGTTAGCTCCTCTCAGGAACTGCTTGAGAGGGTGAGAAAAGATAGGAGGCCTCAGTATTATAATGAGCTGAGATGGCAGAGGCATGAATCTTAATGGAGGAAAAGGATAGGCCTCTGTGGAGCAGCTCTGCTAGGTAATCAAAGATTTGAGGTAAGTTGGGCACAACTGTGTCCTTTCCTTGAGACGGACTCAACGAACAATACCTTTTCCACTTTTCAGTATAGGATTTCCTAGTACCAGGCCTTCTGGCCTCAAGGATGACATCCAGCACCTGTTTGCTGAGGGATGCTGGTGATGTATTCAGGGGATACACCAGGCTGCAAGGTTTAGGGTTTGCAGCTGTGGAAGCAAAATCTGTCCCACCTGCTGAGAGGGCAGGGAAGGTGCCTGATGTAGGTGCCAGGGTGGCACTGCTGTCAGACTGTGTAGGAGTGGGGTACCAGTGCTGGCGAGGCCAGTCTGCTGCAATAAGGACTGCTCTTGGGCTGTCCTGTTTGATCTTGAGTAGTACTTTTGAGAGGAGGGACAGAGGAAGAAAGGCATAAATTGAGAGGTTTTCCCATGTAAAGAACAGGGCGTCTACCTCCCAGGTTCTGCTGTGGGGGTCCCTGGTGTAAAACATGCTCGATTGGTGGTTTTGGGGGGAGGCACAAAGGTCCACCTCCAGTGTTCCCCACCTCTGGGTTAGAAGTTTGAATGAGTTGGGTTCCAGTTTCCACTAGTGAGGGTACAGTAGATTTCTGCTCAAGTCGTCTGCCAGTGAATTTTGCTTGTCTGTCAGGAATTGAGCTTGTAGGTGCACTTGGATGCTCAAGGCTGTGTTCCACAGAGCCATGGCTAACCTGCAGAGTGGGTAAGAATGACTTCCGCCCTGCTTATGTACCACATAACTGTGGTATTGTCTGTCTATCAGTAGCTGTTCTGGAAGAATAAGGTATTTGAAGACTGTCAGAGCATTCTGTACAGTTAGCATCTTTTTTTGATTGATATGCAGGGGAATTTGTTCTGGGCTCCACTTGCCTTGAATGCATTTGCCTGTCATGTGAGCCCCCCATGCATAGTCTGATGCGTTTGTTGTCAGGGTTTGGGCGGCGAGGGGTTGAGTGAAAGGAAGTCCCTTGTTGTGGTTGCATGCTTCTGCCCACCAAAACTCTGCCCTTAGACAATGTATTACAGGAATCACTGTTTCCAGGTCCTGAGAATGTTGACACCAGAGACTTTTTAAGTACCACTGAAGTTTCCTCATATGCAGTCTTGCATATGGAATTAGCAGAATGCATGAGGCCATGAACCCTAGGGCTTGCAGTATTTTCCTTGCAGATAGCTGGGTTTTGTTGGCCATTAGTTTGAAACAGTTTGTCAAATGGACCTACTTTTCTGGAGTGAGGAATGCCATCTGGTAAGTTGTGTTCAAGCTTGCCCCGAGGAATACAATTTGTTGGCTGGGCACCTGTTGTGATTTCTTTTCGTTGATTGTGTACTCCAGTGAAGTTAGAAGTCTTTACAAATGCCAGGTGCTAAAGTAGCAATTTCTGACTGTCCGCCTGAATCAGGCAATCGTCCAAGTATGGGTAGATTTGAATATCTCTCTGCCTGCAGTATGCGATGGCTGGAGCCAGGCATTTTGTGAATAATCATGGTGCAGTAGATAAGCCAAAGGGAAGTGCATAGAGCCTGCCCCGAAACGTAGATATTTCCTGCAAAACTCCCTTAAGGGGATGTGCAGATAAGCTTATTTTAAGTCTAGGGTGACTAAAGTACAGTTTTGTACCTACCATAAATGTAGATGTTCGAGGATCCCCATTGCTGCAGTCCTTATGGGTATAGTCCCCGTCCACAGTCGCGAATATAAGAGAGTATAAGGCTGGCGTGCGGTCAGGCGCGCGGGCCTGGCGTGCGATCGTACCAGGCGCTATATGACGCATGACCGACGCCATATCTTCTTTTTTTTGATTTCTGCCCCAGATGAATTAAAAAAAAAAAAAAATACACCAAAAATACCTAATATAAAAAATATATACAATATATACAAATATATATACAAAAATATAACATACACCCCCCTACACAACCACCCCAGGAGGAGTAAAGGGGAGAGCACATCTACATTTCCTCGAACATCTAAATTGTACTACATCTACATGGTGTACTTGTTGTGCACGTACCCCCATGTTCTTCCCTCCCTGCCAGTCCCAATCCCAAAATCATAGGAAAGCAGGAGGCTAACATCATAAAAAGAAGCAGGAGCTGACAACATGCCAACATGCCTTGCAAAATACGCTAGTAGAACCAGCCCTAGGTAGATAGTGAGGTAGGAGTGCTGCTTTAAAGTATACTAAGACTCCAAGTACTTAGTTGCATCCAATATTATGTTACCACAGGAATGAGGCCTAATCCCAGTGGAGCCTCAGTTGCCATAGTGGGGCCTAATCAATCAAAAATGGCATGCAATGGCCAAAATAAAAAGAAGACAAAATGCAATCCACCCACCAATCCACCTTTTGAAACAAACAACAAAACAGACTGCCACAAAAGCAAAAAAAACAAAAGAAACAAACAACTGCTGAGACTGCCTTTAAATAATAGCATAACAGTGCCTGTAATTTAAAAATCTGGCCAAAATCTTTTAAAAATTATTAGTTTCCCCTTTAAAAAGTAGCTAATGAATAGTTAAAAATTAAAAGAAGACCTAGCGCCACACTAGAAACCACCTTAGGCATATCAAAAAATGATTACCTATCCGAATGAAAATCAAAATGGGACAATCCTTGCGGGCCTGCTGCTCAGAGAGCAGTCTTCTCAGAGTAATAGCTTTCAAGAAAAGCCAGTAGCCGCAGAGTCAAAGGTGAATTCAGCAGTAGCCAACACAACTCAAGATCCCAAGCAGGTTTCCGCTACAAGGTAGGGTCCCAATAATTTCTTACCCCTCCATTGGGGGAACAAATTCTTTGCCCCTCGAAATGGGCAACAATCATAGTGAGCTAAAATTGCTGCATGTGAATCTTAATGGCTGAAAATAACTTTGCGGATCTTAATGGAAGAGAATGAAGAGCCACCTCATACTCAGTAAAGAAACCTGCAAATTCTTTGCTGTACCAAAACCCAAAATCTAAAATTCTTTTCTGTAAATAAAAATCTTGGTTTGTTGCCTTCCATTCTCACATCACTAATTAAAATAACTTGAGGAAATACTTTCCTCAACTTATTGACTTCCAGAATCAGGCTGTTAGATGAAGAGAATAAGCACAACCTGCTAGATGAAGAGAGTGAAGCTTGACATAAACAGAGAATATGAAGGGCTGAGAGAACAGAGAGAGAACTAGACCTAGGGGAGATGTGATGCCTTTAAGAGACCAGTAAGGGCCTATCACCATTACCCTTTGAGGCCATGGATCTGACCTCAAAATCATCCTCCTTGTGAAGAGGAAGGCATATAAGGCCTTTGGAGAAGAGGCAACCACAAAGGCTTGATCCATTTTTATCGGGTGGTATCTTGGAAGTTTGCGTGTGGTGGAAACCCCTTTGTGTTTATTGGTGGCATGGTGGTCTGTGTCTGGAGGATCCATGAGTGGAGTGGGTTGATGAAAACATGTTGAATCCACCATGTACATAGACAGATTTTCCTAGGCAGGGATCCATGATTTGTCTGTCTGACATCTCCATGAAGAAACACTGTTTGAAGCAGTTGCAGAGTTAGTTGTTGGTCTCATAAAATCATTGCTTTTTGCATAAAGGCAGGCACACTGTTCCCCTTGCTTGTGTGCCCGCATGATGACAGCTGTGTGTTTGTGTTGTTGCTTACCTGCAACCAGGAAAAGAAAATGCTCTTAGGAGCTAGATTGGCATGGACTGCTAAACTCCTTCATTCATGTTGATATGTAGATGGTGCATGTTGCCACTTAGTCTGCTATCCACTTTCCCATTTCTTTAGATCCAAGCCATTGAAATGGGCATCTGTTGTAAACATCTCCCTAAATCTGATTGTTAGCAGCTGAGTCCTTGTTTAGGTGACATTCCCAATGTCACAAAATTCTTTTTTTTGGGCAAGGTATTGAATGAAATGACAGTTCCAAATCCTGGCAGTGCTGTGTCCATGCATTTTTTCTGATACCTTCCTCATACTTGACAATATGCAGGGAAGCACCATTGTAGAGATGCCATATGCTATTACCTTGAAAGGCTACCAGGAAATCAAGAGCATATGACTGATATACTAGTTGATGGTCGATAGTGAACTCTTTGTTTGTGATTTGTTTGTTGGGGTTAAAAGGCTGTCTCCACTGATTGACATGTCTGAGGAGAAAAGATAGACTGGAGTTTCTTTCACTCTACTGGACTTTATTTCGATCTTAGCACTGTACTCCTTATCACAGAGACCATATACTTTCTTTTGACAGAAGGAGTCTTCCTTTCACAACCACAAATGTCAGGCCAGATAAGGATAAGGATTTGCCTGAAGCCAGAATCACTGGAATGAAGGCTTTCCTTGTCTCTAGGCACATGCAGAAGATCAAAGACAAGGCAGAACTAAATATTGATACAATGGAAACTTCTAGCTATGAAGGAGATGAAGTACTTTGTGAGATCTATGCAGTTTAGATGAGATCTTTCATTAAGGTAAAGTGATATACCATGGGCAAGCCTTAGCTGTTTATAACGTCAACATCTTGAAAGTCTAATGTCAGAAAACAGTTTGAATTCCACGGTTAAAAAACTGTTGACAAGAACAGGCCTTGAATAATGCTCCACGTGTTACCCTTTGAGATCTTGAATATGGTAATGTCAGTGATCTATTCCATTCCCCTTTCTGAATGGGCTGTAAATTGAATGGCTTGGAAAGGAGGGCCTTTGGAGAAAAAAAATGAGGCTCTTCTGATTAGGAAAGTGGCTGATTGGCGGAGCTAATTTTGGTTGAGGAATTAAAATGTGATTTTCTTTGAATTCAGGAGGCCCTTCTCTAGGATAAGACTGCAAGGAGTGATTGATGGCCAAAGTAGATGAGTCATTGGGGATTGAATCCCAAAGGACTTGGAGGCTGAACTCCTGGGTCCTTTTTAGTGTTTCTGAAAGGACTGCCTAAAAGACTCATGAGCCCTTTCCTACCTGTCTAGAAAAACCCCTGAACTTGGGAATCATAGCCCTTCACACACTGCACCAACCTGTAATAAACGGTGCACCTGCAAAAAAAAATGCAGCAGTTTGCATAGACTTAGCTTTGTCCCAAAGCCTTACCTGCAAAAAAAATCTGGGGCATGCATGCAGACAAACAAGTCCTAAATGTGTTAAATTTAAAAGCTGCTTCCTGGGCTTCACAAGCAAAAAGCTACTCCTGAAGCTTTGTATGTAATCCAAGGAAACTGTACAGCATCAAAACCAGCCACCTTAGGCCGCACCACACAATTTCACAGTTAAGACTTGAACCAAATGCGAGGACTCCACAGAAAGGACACCACAACCCTAGCATCACCTTACCCTGGAATTGTATGGCACTCAGTAATTCACCCACCTATTTTGCTCAACAGAAGAAGGAAACTCATCACCTGAGGTTTTAACGTACGAAAAGATCTTATTTCTGCTTTTTAGCATGTGAGAACTCTTTTTCAACACTCTCAAGTTTTTAAACGACCTGCGCTCCTTCACTTGTTGAGAAACAGTGCCTTTTGAATCGCCTGAGGTGGGACCTTTAATTTTTATCCTTCGGGCACATGGTTTTGCCTGGCAGGACTTATACTCTACAGGAGGTCCGCCCTAGGATTTCAGTTAGGCTCTGCAGGAGCATCGGGCACCATTCCTTTGGGAGGGGCTACTTCTACTAAAGAGTTAGAAACAAGGTTCATGCTTGCAGGAATAAGAAAGAATCTAAGGCCATTTAATAAGACCCCTGAGGCCATGCAGAGTAGAATGAAGAAAGAGCTGGGAGGCCTTTTTCCTGAATCACCACACTTGCCACCTTCAGTGTGGAATGATCTGCAAGTCTTCCATGAAGACTCTGAAATGAGAATCACTGTTTAAAGAAAGCAAACTCTGTGGAACACCTCGTTCAGAAGTAGAATACTCAGTGAAACTCCTAACTGTAATCAAAAATCCTCTCTCTTGGTTTTACTGTAGGAAGGTTATCACAGTGGTTCATAGCACTGGAAGTGGTGGCCCCTGCCCAAATAGAGAAATCCAGAAGCTTATGATTTAGGCCCACAAATCAAAGAAGAGTTGGGTACAGAGGAGAAGGCGGGCCTCACCTACCTCAAGAGCCGAAGTTTCTGCACTTTTTGGCCCATGCAAACACCTGCTTAACCTCTGAAGAACCAGCTAAGAAGGAGTCCGGGAAGCCCCTCAAGCTGGCTAAACCCGCCTGAGAAACCTCAGGCACAGTACGGGCGGGCAACTCCCTTGAACGGCAACATATGCAAAACCTCCACCGCACCTTTGCCTAACCTCTTGCTAATAGTGCGGTGCGGTTCACCACTGGGCGGCAACTGTTAACCCTTCGCTCAGGCCCCAAGCAAAGCGGAGCTGCTCATCTGATTTTATTAAAGAACCTTTCCCACCAGCGGCATGGCACAGCACTAACCTCCATCCCCTAATGCGAGCGCTTGTAAACCAGAAAATGATGTTTCCAACAACGGGTACGTACTCAACCTCTACTGGGTCCATAGTAAACGAAGTTTGGAAATATATCAAGCATAACGAATACCAGCAATTCAGCAGTGGACCATCTGGCTGGCTGAGGGGATAGAAAAAAGCAAAATGTTCACAGTACCCTGCCTTGCAGGCTTAGCCAACCTGAAACTCAGTTACGAACTTTTCCGAACGCCAACCTGGTCTGAAACTACTCACTGCAAAATGCTCTGCAGCAAAAAAAGCGGCAAAAACACTCGGGATACATGCGCATTGAGTACCCTACTCCTGACGCGTCAGTCCAGTAAGGTTGACCGCGCGATCAGCGCGGACTCTGGTCCAGTCATCCTTAGCTAGCATAGGAAGAAGCTGTTGCAGTATAAGCATTTTGAGACCACCAGAAAGGTGTAGAAATTGATAGATCCAGGATAGGGTGCCAAGAGCTCTCTTTTCTGGGCACCAGGAGCAGTCTGGAGTAGAAACCCTGTCCCCTTTGTTCTACTGGAAAGTACAGTTGTGTACCTACCATAAATGTAGATGTTCGAGTGTATTCACTGTTGCAGTCATTACACTTGGGTTATCCTGCTGGCAAGCTACCCGCAGTCGGCCTGAATTCCAAAGTCCTGGTCCGGCATTGGTTGCTGTTGCTTCTTCCCTGACGTCAGTGCGCCAGGGGTATATAGGATGTAGCAGACGCCATTTTCTTCAGTTTTTCTTGCCCCAGATGTCAGGTGCCCCCAAGAAGGCAGGCAATACATATTGCTTATAAAAACATACAGCAAAATAAAAATAATACCCTCATCTACAAGCAAATACACCACATAGGTTGTATAGGATAGAGAAGTATAGATAAGTCCCAGCAAAGAAAGGGGGATGGACGGTGGGTAACCTGGACTGCAACAGTGAATACACTAACATCTACATTTATGGTAGGTACACAACTATACTATGTTCATCGTGTTTCACTGTTGCAGTCATTACACTTGGATTGAATCCCAAAGCTGAGGTAGGGCGGCTGGGCCTAAATAGGATTAGGAGTGGCTATGAGGCCCTGCAGAACTGCAGTGGCAAAGCCTGCTCTGGATTTGGAGTAGAGGTAAGTGATAATGCTTGGTAAAAGTGTGCACTGAACTCCAAGTTGCAACCTCTAGAATATCCTTGGTTGGTACTCCTCTGAGAAAGGCTGCTGAAGGTGCTGCTGCCCTGGTGGAATGTGGCCTAATATTCTTAGGCACTGACTTGCCGTGCTGTGCATATTAGAAACAAATGCAGTGTCCTATCCATTTTGAAATAGTCTGCTTTGAGATAGCCTTTCCTTGTGATCCTGCAGCATATGCCACAAACAGTTGCTCAGTTTTTCTGAAAGCTTTTGTTTTGTCCAAGTAGAAGCGTAGCTGTCTGTGCATGTCCAAAGAGTGCAGAAGTCTCTCCCCTTTATTCTGGGGATTTGGATAAAATTTTGGCAAATGAATGGTTTGGTTAAGAGCCACACTGGATACTACCTTTGGCATAAATGTTGGGTTTGTCCTTAGAGAAACCCTGTCCGGATGAAAAATGATGAAAGGTTCCACTGCCATTAATGCCTGTAACTCAGACTCTTCTTGCTGAAGTTATTGCTAGGAGCAGAGCAGTTTTCCATAAAAAGTTTATATCAGCTGTATTGGCTTGCTCAAAAAGAGGCAGTGTGAACTTTTCTAAGACTAAGTCGAGGTCCCATGTATGTATAGGTGCTCTCCTTGGGGGTCTTATGTTTTTTGCCCCTCTGAGGTATTGTCTTAGCAGTGGGAGAGAGAAAATAGGAGGTTCCGTATTGTAATGAGCTGAAATGGCAGAGGCATGGATCTTAACTGATGAGGATAGGCCTTTGTCCAGCATCTCAGTTAGGTATTGTAAAATCTGAGGAATATTTGGAACAAGTGTTTCGAGTCCTTGTGCCTGGTTCCAAGCACAGAATCTCTTCCATTTTTCTGCATAAGATTTCCTGGCGCTCGGCCTCCTGGCATCTAAAATGACATCCATAACAGCTTTAGAGAGAGATGTGGTCTGAGTGGCTATATTATCTGCCAAGCAGCCAGATTTAAGGTTCTGAGTTGACTGTGCAGAATCTGATTGTTTTGTTGAGTAAGAAGATGAGGAATTTGAGGTAAAGTCCAGGCTGGGCCTTGAGACAAGCTCTTTAGGATTGGGTACCAGTGCTGGTGTGGCCAGTCTGGGGCAATCAGGATAATTTTTGGCTTCTCTTGACTGACTTTTAGGAGCACCCTGGGAAGGAGAAGTAGTGGTGGAAAGGCATAAACTGATCAGGTTTTCCAGCTGAATGATAGAGCATCCACTTTCCATGCTTGTGCGTGATAAGTCCTTGTGCAGAATCTCTGTAGTTGGCAGTTGTGGGGGGAGGCAAAAAGATCTATGTCTGGGCATCCCCATTTCCTTGTTATCGTGCTGAAGACCTGCGGATTTAGTTTCCACTCGTGAGGATCCATGAGGTTTCTTGCTTAGTTCGTCTGCCAGAATATTTTTCTTTCCTGGCAGGAATTGTGCCTGCAGATGTACTTGATAGGTCAGTGCCGTGTTCCCCAAAGTCATGGCTTGCCTGCAGAGGGGGTAGGAATGTGTGCCACCTTGCTTGTTTATGTACCACATCACTGTGGTATTGTTAGTCTTTAGTAATAGTTGTCCTGGATGTAGTAGATCCTTGAAGGCTGTCAGGGCATTCTGTACAGCTAGCATCTCTTTTTGATTGATGTGAAGATGCATTTGTTCTGCGGGCCAAGTGCCCTGAATACATTTTCCTGCCATATGTGCCCCCCAGGCATAATCTGATGCATTTGTTCATGTCTGCCTGGCTGTGGGTAAAGTGAAAGGCTGTCCCTTGTTGTGGTGACAGGCCAGTGCCCACCATCGAAACTCCTGTTGCAGGCAGGGGCAATGTTGAGTCCAAACACTTTTTAGATACCACTGTAGTTTCCTCATATGCAGTCTTGCATATGGAATTAGTAGAATGCAGGATGCCATGAAGCCCAAAGCTTGCAGAACTTTTCTTGCAGGTAACTGGGTCTTTGTTGCCATCATTTGAAAGTAATGAGTCAGTTGCCTTTGCTTGTCTGGCGTGAGATAAGCCATCTGGGCAGTTGTATTTAAGCTTGCACCCAGGAATATTATCTCTTGAGAGGGAACTAGTTTTGATTTCTTTTCGTTTACTGTGTACCCTAGGCAAAGTAATCTTTTTACAAACGCCAGATGCTTTAGTAGAATGTCCTTGCTCTCTGCTTGAATAAGGCAGTCGTCCAAGTAGGGATATATTTGAATTCCTTTTCGTCTGCAAAATGCAATTACTGGTGCCAGGCAATTTGTGAAGACCCTGGGAGCAGTAGATAAGCCAAAGGGCAGTGCAGAGAATTGGTAATGCATTGAGCCAGCTATGAATCTGAGGTATCATCTGCAAGATTGTCTGATTGGGACATGCAGGCATGCCTCGAGGTCCAAAGTAACTATCCAAGCCTTCTTGCCCAGCATGGGTAGAAGTTGCTGCAGTGTCAACATTTTGAATTTTGGAACATCCAGGAAAGTATTTAGAATTGACAGGTCCAGTATTGGTCTCCAGGCTTTGTCCTTTCTGGGTACCAAGAAAAGTCTTGAGTAAAATCATTGTCCCTGTTCTTTCTGTGGTACTTTTTGAATAGCTCTCATGTCCATGAGAGCAGAAATTTGCTTTTGTGCCTCTGCCCATTGGTTTTGTGGCAGGTCTGGCATACCTTTTGATCTTGGAAGGGTGTGAAAGTGGAACCTGTAACCCTGAGAAACAATATTCAGTACCCATTTGTCCTGGGTGATCATGTGCCAATTTTGTGCGAAAAGTTCTAGCTTTCTCCCTAAGGGTGCTGTCAAAAGGTAAGTGCTTGGCATTTGTAGAGGGAAGTCATTGGGTCTGTTTCCTATAAGGTCGTGATTTGTCTTCTCCGCCTTTGGGGGCTGAAGCACCCAATTGTTTAGGTCTATATGAGCCTTGGGTCTGAGATCTGCCTCTTGGGCATCTGTATCTGCCTCTCTGCGGCTTGTCTGACACTGGAAAGGACTAATTTTTAGAAGGCCAGTTTCTGCTAAATCTAGGTGGCAGAACCTGTAAAAAAATCCTTTACTGTCTGCATTGATTTTGCTTTATCCTCCATTTTCTTTAACACCTCTTCTGCCTCAACACCAAACAAAGTAGTATGCTGTAGTGCAGCACCCAATAATTTTGCTTTAACATGATCATGTAAACTTAGTTCTTTTAACCAAGCATGCCTTCGTATGACAGAACCTGTAACTGCGGCTCTACAGGAAGCCTCTAATGAATCAAAACCACATTGCAGAGTATGCTTTCCCACTTGTTCAACTGCATGCAATAAATCCTGCATTTCCTTACTGTCAGGACATTCTGAGCTTGCAAGCATTTTCTGTTTTAGCAAAGACATTAGGTATTGTTGATATTTAAGCATGTGAAACTGGCAGTTTAATGCCCTTGCAGCTAAAGTAGCAGAAGTGTAACCCCCCCCCCCCCAATATATCCAGTGCTCTAGAATCCCTATGAGAGGGAAAGTACAGTTTTGTACCTACCATAAATGTAGATGTTAGAGTGTTCACCCTGCTGCAGTCATCACACTTGGGTTATCCTGTCGTCAGGCGGTCCCCGCAGTCGGCCGGATTAAGTCTTGGTCCAACGTCGGTGGTTGTCGCCTCATCCCTGACCTCAGTGCGCCAGGGGTACATATACTGCAACAGACGTCATTTTCTTCAGTTTGTCTTGCCCCAGATGTCAGGTGCCCCCAAAAAGGTGATCAAAATTAGTACCAATTGGTGTGAACACTGTACAAACACAAAATCCCTTCAGCTATAAGCAAATACATCAGTAAGGCATAGCAGAGATTTAGCCAAAAGATCAGAGGGGTTGGAGGGAGGGTAACCTGGACTGCAGCAGGGTGAACACTCGAACATCTACATTTATGGTAGGTACAAAACTGTACTATGTTCATCGTGTTACCCTGCTGCAGTCATCACACTTGGGTTGAGTCCCAAAGCTAAGGCAGGGTGGAGGTATCATAGAGGATTAGTGGAGGCAATGAGGCCCTGCAAAACTGCAGTGGCGAAGCCTGCCCTGGACTTAGAATAAAGAGGTAGGTGATAGTGTTTGGTGAAGGTGTGTACTGAACTCCAAGTTGCAGCTTCTAAAATTTCCTTGGTAGGGACCCCTCTGAGAAAGGCTGTAGAGGTAGCTGTTGCCCTGGTAGAGTGGGATCTAATGGTAGTAGGAACTGGTTTTCCATGATGGGTATAACAGAACCATATGCAATGGCCTATCCATTTAGAAATGGTTTGTTTGGATATAGCCCTCCCTTGAGAAGCTGTAGCATAGGATACAAAGAGCTGGTCAGTTTTTCTGAAAGCCTTAGTTTTGTCCAAGTAGTAACGAAGCTGCCTGTGAATGTCCAAGGAATGCAAGAGTCTCTCACCTTTGTTCTGTGGATTGGGAAAGAGGGTGGGTAGATGGATGGTTTGATTTAAAGCTACACTGGAAACCACCTTAGGCATGAAGGAAGGATTAGTTCGTAGAGAAACTCTGTCGATGGAAAATGAGGAAAGGTTCCACTGCCATTAGTGCCTGTAATTCTGAGACTCTCCTGGCAGAAGTTATTGCCAGGAGCAGGGCAGTCTTCCAAAATAGGAACTGAAGGTCTGCAGAGAAAGCTGGTTCAAAGGGAGGTAACGTTAGTTTTTCCAGAACAAAGTTGAGGTCCCATGTTGGTGTAGGAGCTCTTCTAGGTGGTCTAATGTTTTTTGCCCCTCTGAGGAACTGCTTTAGAAGAGGATGTGAAAATAAAGGTGGATTCGTGTCGTAGTGAGCTGAAATAGCTGAAGCATGGATTTTAATTGAGGAGAAGGAAAGTCCTTTGTGCAACATCTCTGCTAAATACTGCAGAATGTGAGGCATATGAGGCTGAGTTGTGTCTTGGCCTTTAGCTTGGTTCCAGGCAGAAAATCATTTCCATTTGTCTGAGTAAGCCTTCCTGGTGCCTGGCTTCCAGAATAACATCCAGAACTGCTTGTGAAAGAGGGGCTGGTTGGATGTTTAAAAGATTCGCCATGCAGCCAGGTTTAAGGTTTTTAGCTGGCTGTGTAGAATCTGCTCGTTTTGCTGCGTGAGCAAATGAGGTATTTGAGGCAATATCCATGGTGGGCTATGAGCCATATTCTTCAATAGCGGGTACCAGTGCTGGTGTGGCCAGTCTGGGGCTATGAGAATCAGTCGAGGTTTCTCCTTTTTGACCTTCAAAAGAACCTTTGTGAGAAGAGGTAATGGAGGAAAGGCATATGCTGTCAGGTTTTTCCAACTGAAGGAGAGAGCGTCCACTTTCCAAGCTTGATGGTGGAATGTCCTTGTACAAAATTTTGTCAGTTGGTAGTTTTGAGGACTGGCAAACAGGTCTATATTTGGTAGGCCCCATTTTTGAGTAATCATTGCAAATACTTGTGGATCCAGTTTCCACTCATGGGGATCCATGATGTTTCTGCCGAGGTCATCTGCCAATGTGTTCTTTTTTCCTGGCAGGAATTCAGCTTGTAACTGAACTTGGTAAGCCAGAGCTGTGTTCCACAAGGTCATTGCTTGCCTGCATAGAGGGTAGGAGTGTGTACCCCCTTGTTTGTTTATGTACCACATTACTGTGGTGCTGTCCGTCCTTATTGTAAGTTGTCCTGGATGTAATAGATTCCTGAAGGCTGTCAGAGCATTCTGTACAGCTAGCATCTCTTTTTGATTGATGTGCAGATTCCTTTGATCTGCAGTCCATATGCCTTGAACGCACTGTCCTGCCATGTGTGCTCCCCCCCAGGCGTAGTCCGCTGCATCTGCTGTCATAGTTTGCCTGGCTGGGGGTAAGGTGAAAGGCTGACCCTTGTTGAGGTGACATGCCTGTGACCACCATAGAAACTCCTGTTGTAGGCAGGGAATGAGATATTACTGTGTCCAAGCTGTGGCTGTGTTGAGACCATACACTTTTTAGGTACCACTGTAATTTCCTCATATGCAGCTTTGCAAATGGTATTAGTAGTATGCCAGATGCCATGAAGCCCAAGGCCTGCAGAATTTTTCTTGCAGGTAGTTAGGTCTTTGTTGCCATTGTTTTGAAATATTGAGTCAGCTGTAGTTGTTTGTCTGGCGTCAGGTAAGCCTTCTGGGCCGTTGCATTCAAGCTGGCACCCAGGAATGTCATATTTTGAGGGTACTAGTTTTGATTTCTTTTTGTTTACTGTGTACCCCAGGCAACTTAGAAGATGTTTTACAAAAGCCAGATGTTGTAAGAGGATGTCCTTGCTTTCTGCTTGAATGAGGCAGCCATCCAGGTATGGGTATATTTCAATTCCTCTTTGTCTGCAGTATGCAATTACTGGTGCCAGGCATTTTGTGAAGACCCTGGGCGCAGTAGATAAGCCAAAGGGCAGTGCAGAGAATTGGTAATGGGTTGAACCTGCAATGAAGCGGAGGTATCTTCTGCAACTTTGTCTGATAGGGACATGCAGGTATGCCTCCTTGAGGTCCAACGTTACTAGCCATGCTTTCTTTCCCAACATGGGAAGAAGCTGCTGTAGTGTTAGCATCTTGAATTTGGGTACTTGTAAGAAGGTGTTTAGAATTCAAAGGTCCAGAATTGGTCTCCAGGCATTGTCCTTTCTGGGAACTAGAAAGAGTCTTGAGTAAAATCCTTGGCCTTGCTCTCGAGCAGGTACCAGTTGAATGGCTCTCATGTCCATGAGAGCTGTAATTTTTGTGCCTCTGCTCTTGGATTTTGTGGCAGGTTTGGCATTCCTCTTTTCATTGGCAAGGTATGAAAATAGAATCTGTATCCTCGTGAAATTGTCTAGGACCCATTTGTCCTTTCTGACAATGTGCCAGTTGTCTGAAAAAAGTGCGAGTTTTCCTCCCAAGGGGGCTGTCAAGAGAGTGTTTGGCCAGATGAGGTGCAAGTCATTGAGTTTGCCTTCTGGTAAGTCTGGGACCTGTCTTCTCCTCCCTTGTGTTGCAGTGCCCCATTGTCGAGGTTTGTACTGGCCTTGTGGTTGTCCTCTGCCTCTTGGACGTCTGTATTTACCCCTCTGTGGTCTGTCAGTAACTGGAAAGGACCAATTTTTTGTTGGCCAATTTCTGCTGAAGCGAGGGGGCTGTACCTGTAGAAAATCTTTGACTGTCTGCATAGATTTTGCCTTATCCTCCATTTTCTTTAAGACTTCTGCTTTAACTCTAAAAAGAACATCCTGTTGTAAGGGAGCATCTAGAAGCTTTGCTTTAACATGATCAGGCAGAGTTTGTTCCTTTAATCAAGCATGCCTACGTATAACAGACCCAGTGACAGCTGATCTGCAGGAAGCCTCCAAAGAATCAAACCCACATTGTAAAGTATGTTTGCCCACCTGTTCAATTGCATGCAAGAGATCCTGCATTTCTTTCAATTCAGACTGCTGAGGGAGTGTGCTCATTTTTTGTTTTAACTGAGACATTAGAAATTGCTGATATTTTAGCATGTGGGATTGGCAATTTAGTGCCCTCATAGCTAGAGTGGCTGAGGTGTAAACCTTTTCCCCCCACCTGTCTAGTGCTCTGGAGTCCCTTTCAGTGGGTACAGAATTTTTTGCCATAGAAGCCTTAGCCCCTTTGGGACCCTGGGAGATGGTCTCTGGATCAGCAGCAGGGCTTTTATAAAGGAATTTGTGGGAATCGGGCACTCTATAGTATCTGTCAGGTTTGGCTGGAGCAGGAGGCAAAGAATCTGGGTTCAAACTGGATTCTAAGTAAACATCATCCACAATGTCTAAAACTGGGGGGATGGCAAGTGGTCTGTGCTGGGGGAGTACAAGAAACTCTCTGAGCCTTTTCTTTGAGTCAGAGTAGTCCTGACCTTCCCAGTGAAAATGTTCCCTCATAGTGTGTAAAGTTTCCCCAAAGGAGTAGTCTTCAGGAGGAGAAGCTGAGGGAATAGAATCCTCAGCATCAGAATCTTCATAAGGGGAGAAGGAGCAATATTGGTCCTCAGAGGAGCCTGAGGAAATAGACACTTGTTCAGAGGAGGCAATCTTCCTCTTGTCTAGGCCTTTTGTCGGGTGGGGGTTGGGAACCCCTGATTAAAGAAATCAAATCTTCAGCCATTTTGAGCATCTGTTTCTTAGGCATGGGGCCTTGAACTGGAGACTGAAGTGCAGTCTTTTTAGGCTTAATAGGAGTCTTAGTCTTAGGATACGTTTTTATGGTGAGCGTAGTCTGTCTGAAGACGCCTTCAGAAACCGAAGGTGTTTCTGCAGTACCGACATCTTTATCAGCAGTGTCGTCGGTAGGGGCTAAACAAAATGGCTGCGTCGGCCTAGTACTTTCCGACAAAAGCACCGAAGTGGTCTTGGGTTCCAGATCTGCGGTAGTCAGGGGCTGCGTCTGAGCCTCACTGAAGACCGGTGAACCGGAGACCGGATCAGCCGAGGCCTCGGAGTCTGACTTGGGTCTAGGCTGCCTGTCCTTATCCTTGCGTTTTTTGTGCACGCCGGTAGTCGGTTGCTCCGACAGGATAGTGTAGTTAAATTTTCTACCGAAGTAGTGTCGTGCAAAGTCAAAGCGTCTTTTAATAGTACGCTTATTAAACCTAGCACAAAAACGACAACCAGTGACGTCGTGGTCTGGGCCTAGGCAAGGTATGCAGTAAGAATGAAAATCCTTATGAGGTATTTGCTTCCCCACAAGAAATACAATTGTTAACTTTTTCTGACATCGGTCTGAGGCAAGAAAAGTTTCCCCAATGGGGTACTTAGCTTTATTGAAGACTTCGTATCTGAAATTCGACTTTGAAAATCTCAGGAGTCGGCTGACCGGCACTTGCGAACTGCTTCTGCTTCGGGCACCGCGCAGCAAGAAAGACTGGGAAAATGGCGTCGGATGCATTATATATACCCCTGGCACACTGTCAGGGAAGAAGCAAAGCAACCGACGCCGGACCAAGATTTTGGAATTCCCGCCAATTGCGGGACCGCCTGACGACAGGATAACCCAAGTGTGATGACTGCAGCAGGGTAACACGAACATCTGCTTCTGCTGCCCTGGCTCCTTCTCAGCAGGAAAAACTGGTGTAATGGTATCGGCTGCATGTTTTATACCCCTGACAACCCTTCTGGCGACAGCATCCGACTCAGAAATCCCAAGACTCTGGTATTCGGGCCGACTGAGGGCTACCTGCAGGCAGATAACCCCAGTGTGACGACTGCAAAAGTGAAAACACGAAGAACATCTGAAAGTGTTGAGATCCTGCCCTGAAGCAGACACTGTCTGCATGATTCCCTGATAGGAATGTGGAGGTAGCCCTCCTTTGGATCCAGGGTGGCTAGCCTAGCATCCTTGGAGAGCATGGGTAGCAGCTGCTGGAAGGTGAACATTTTGAATTTTGGGATCACCAGGAAGGTGTTTAGAATGGAGAGCTCGAGGATGGGGCGCAAGGGTGCCTTCATTTCTGGGCACTAGGTAAAGTCTGGAGTAGAAGCCTTGGCCTATTTGTTCTGCAGGAACGTGCTCCACTGCCCTCAGAGAGTGCATGGAATGGATTAGCTTTTGAGCCTCTGCCCAATGATTTGGCAGTAGATCTGGGAACTCTTTTGGGGTTGGAAGGGTGTAACAGGAGAATTCGTATCCCTGAGAGACAAAGTTCAGAACCCATTGGTCCTTGGTAATGGTGGCCCAGGTGCTGGAGTGAAAGGGGAGTTTTCCTCCTAGGGGTAAAGTGAAGGTGGTCAGAGGGGAGGTCTGGAGGAGGTGAGTCTTTGAGAGTTCTTACCATAAGTTGGAGCCTTAGAACTCCCTTGTTTTTAAGTGGAGGTAGTCCACTGCTTAGATCTCTGCATTCCCTGGGGCTGTTGGCTGGGGGGGTCCTGTTTCCACGGGTCCTAGGCTGGGCCTGTTTACTCGGAGCAGGAAAGGACCAGTGCTTGGAGGAAAAATGCCTGCTGAACCTAGGGGGCTGGACATGCAAGAAATCTTTAACTGCACAGATTTTGCTTTTTCTTCCATCTTTAAGACCTCTTCTGCCTTAGTGCCAAATAAGTTATCTTTGGGCAAGGGTGCATCCAACAATTTAGATTTGACATGGTCTGGCAAGGGGTTGTTCCTTAAGCCATGCATGTCTTCCAATGACAGACCCAGTGACTGCTGCCCTGCAAGAAGCTTCTAGAGCATCAAAACCACAGTGCAAGGTGCGTTTAATTACTTGACTAGCAGAATGCATCAAGTCTTGAAAATCTTTAGATTCTGCCTAAGCAGGAAATTACATTTTTGTTTAAGGAGTTCCAAGGTATGTTGCTGATATTAAAACATATGGAACTGACAATTTAGTGCCCTAACAGCAAGAGTAGCTGAGGTGTATACGTTTTTACCCTCATCGGTCCAATAATCGGGAATCCCTGTCTGAGGGGGTGGGATTCTTAGCAGAGGTTGCTTTAATCCCTTTTGGCCCTTAAAAAATGACCTCAGGGTCAGCTGTTGGATTTTTAAAAAGATATTTGAGAGTGTCAGGGCCTCTGTAGTACCTGTCTGGTTTTCTGGGAGCAGGAAGTAGGCAGTCAAGAGTCGAGCTGGATTCAAGGAAAACATCATCCACCAATTCCAGGACTGGGGGGACGGCCAAGGGACTGTGTTGCAGAAGATCTAGGAATTCCCAGAGTCTCTTTTTAGACTGAGGGTAGTCCTGACTCTCCCATTGGAAATGTTCTCTTAAAGTATGCAGGGTTTCCCCAAAGGAAAAATCCTCTTGGGTAGAGGCTGAAGGAATGGATTCCTCTGCATCAGAATCCTCATAAGTCGAGACAGGTTGCATGTCTTCATAGTCAGATGCATCAGATTCATCAGACTCTTGTTCGTACAAAACTACTGGGGACAGATCTCTTCCGTTTTGAAGGGGTAGCTTGGCTTCCCCCTGATCAGCATGATGAGGTCTTCTGCCATTTTAAGCATTTGAGAGCGATGCAAGGTAGCAGGTGCCAGAGAATGGGTAGTCGGTTTCTTGGGTGTGGTTTGAAACCTGGGCCTAAGGAAAGTACAGTTGTGTACACTTACCATAAATGTAGATGTAGAGTGTATTCACTGTTGCAGTCATTACATTTGGGTTATCTGCTTGCAGGTAGCCCTCAGTCGGCCTGATTAACAAAGTCTTGGGTCCTGCGTCGGTTGCTCTTTCTTCTGTAAGATCAGGTCGTCAGGGGTATAAAACATGCAGCAGACGTCATTATATCAGTTTTTCTTGCCCCAGATGTCAGGTGCACCCCTAATGGGAAGCAATTAAATCTATAAATATACAAGGTTATACCTCAAACAAAAAAAGCAAATACACCAAAAAGCTTTTAAGCATTGAAAAGGAGATAAGTATAGCCAAACGAAGTCAGGGGGCTGGAGGGAGGGTAACCAGGACTGCAACAGTGAATACACTCGAACATCTACATTTATGGTAAGTGTACACAACTGTACTATGTTAGTGTTTCACTGCTGCAGTCACTACATTTGGGTAGATTCCCAAAGCTAAGGATGGGAGGGGGAATTTAGATAGCATTAGGACCAGATATAAGGCCCTGTAAAACTGCAGTGGCAAAGCCAGCTCTGGATTTTGAGAAAATTGGCAAATGGTAATGCTTGGTTAAAGTATGTACAGAACTCCAGGTAGCAGCTTCTAAGACGTCCCTGGCAGGTACGCCTCTGAGAAAGGCTGCAGAGGTAGATGCAGCCCTGGTTGAGTGGGATCTGATCCCCTGTGGGATAGGTTTTCCATGGTGCTTATAGCAGAAGTGAATGCAATGGCCTATCCATTTGGAGACAGTTCGCTTTGAAATAGCCTTCCCCCCTGTCCCTGCAGCAAATGCCACCAGCAGTTGTTCAGATTTCTTTTGTGGTTTAGACCTGTCCAAGTAGAATCTAAGTTGTCTGTGCACATCTAAGGAGTGCAGTATCCGTTCCCCTTTGATCTGTGGATTAGAAAAGAAGGTAGGCAAGTGAGTTGACTGATTAAAGGCCACACTGGATACCATCTTTGGCATGAAAGAGGGATTGGTCCTGATGGACACCCTGTCCACATGAAAGACGATGAAAGGCTCCACTGCCATAACGGCCTGTAATTCAGATACCCTTTTTGCTGAAGTGATGGCTAAAAGGGAAGCTGTTTTCCAAGAAAGGAATGTAAAATATGCAGTAGTAGCTGGCTCGAAAGGAGGAAGGGTGATTTTCTCCAATACAAAGTTAAGATCCCAGGCTGGAGTTGGAACTCTCCTGGTGGGCTTAAACTTTTGGCCCCTCTGAGGAACTGCTTGAGCTGTGGAAGAGAGAAGAGGGGAGGTTCTGTGTTATGAGCTGAAATGGCTGAGGAGTAAAATTTTTATTGAGGAAAAAGAGGCCCTTGTGAAGCATCTCAGTTAAGTACTGAGAAATCTGAGGTAAATTGGGCACAGTTGTGCTCAACCCTTGAGACTGGTTCCAGGCACAGAATATTTTCCATTTTTCAGCATAAGATTTTCTAGTACTAGGCCTCCTTGCCTCTAAAATGAAATCCATCACTGGTTTACTGAGGGATGGTAAAGGAGAGCTTAGGTAATTAGCCAGGCTGCTATGTTCAGTGTTTGAAGCTGAGGGTGCAGAATCTGGTTCTCCTGCTGAGACAGCAGGGTAGGAGTCTGAGGCAGGTGACATGGGGCCAACAGTGACACACTGCGCAGGAGAGGGTACCAGTGTTGGTGTGGCCAGGCTGGTGCAATCAAAATCATCCTTGGTTTGTCTCGTTTGATCTTTAGTAGTACTTTGGAGAGCAGAGGCAGAGGAGGAAAGGCATAAACTGATAGGTTTTTCCAGCTGAAGGACAGAGCATCCACTTTCCAAGCTTGTCTGTGGGGAGTCCTTGCACAAAACTTTTCCAATTGATAGTTCTGGGGAGAGGCAAACAGATCTATATCTGGGCTCCCCCATTTGCTCGTCAACATGTTGAAAATCCTTGGTTCCATTTTCCACTCATGTGGGTCAATGAGGGTTCTGCTAAGTCCATCTGCCAGTGTATTTAGTTTTCCTGGCAGGAATTGAGCTTGTAGATGTACTTGGTAGCTCAAGGCTGTGTTCCTCAATGCCATGGCTAGTCTGCAGAGGGGGTAAGAATGTGTACCCCCTGTTTATGTACCATATAACAGTGGTGTTGCCCGTCTTTTACCATTAATTGTCCTGGAAGAATGTGGTCCTTGAAGGCTGTCTGAGCATTCTGTACAGCTAACATTTCTTTTTGATTGATGTGAAGGTGCATTTGAATTGGGTTCCATTTGTCCTGAATGCACTTCCCTGCCAGGTGCACCCCCACGCATAGTCTGATGAGTCTGTTAGGGTTTGGGCGGCAGGGGGTAGTGTGAATGGTAGTCCCTTGTTTTGGTGGCAGGCGTCTTCCCACCAAAGGAACTCTAGACGTAGACAAGGAATGATAGGAATCATTGCTTCGAGATCCTGAGAAAGTTGACACCATAGGCTTTTTAGATACCATTGTAGTTTCCTCATATGCAGTCTTGCATATGGAATTAGAAGAATGCAGGAGGCCATGAACCCCAAGGCTTGTAGTATTTGCCTTGCAGATAGCAGGGTTTTTATGACTACTTGTTTGAAGTAGGTTGTCAAGCGAATTTGTTTCGCTGGCGTGAGGAAAGCCATCTGGGAAGTTGTATTCAAGCTTGCTCCCAGGAATATAATTTGACAGGGTACCAGGTGTGATTTCATTACATTTATTGTGTACCCCAGACAAGTTAGCACCCTCTGTACAAAAGCCAAATGATTCAAAAGTATGTCCTGGTTTTCTGCCTGAATTAGACAATCGTCCAGGTATTGGTATATTTGAATATTTCTTTTGCCTGCAAAATGCAATGACTGGAGCTAGGCATTTTGTGAATACCCTGGGCGCAGTAGATAAGCCAAAGGGCAGTGCAGAGAACTGATAAGTGCATGCAACCTGCTTTGAAGCACAGGTATCTTCTGCAAGACTCCCTTATTAGGATGTGCAGGTATGCTTCCTTTAAATTTAGTGTTGCCAACCAGGCATCTTTGCTTAGCATAGGAAGCAACTGGTGAAGAGTCAGCATCTTGAATTTTGGAATTACCAAAATGATGCTTAGAGTAGGCAGGTCCAGGAAAGGACGCCATGAATCGCCTTTTCTGAGTACCAGGAAAATTCTCGAGTAGAACCCTTGTCCCTTTTTCTCTTCTGGTACCAACTGAATAGCCCCTATGCTTAAGAGGGAGAGTACTTGCTTTTGGGCCTCTGCCCACTGCTTTGGAGGTAGATCCGGCCAACCACTTGGAGTTGGTAACGTGTGGAAGTGAAATCTGTATCCTTGGGGCACTATATTTAAAACCCATTTGCCCTGGGTAATGAGTCCCCAGTTCTTTGCATGAAGTGCAATCTTCCCCACCAAAGGGGCAGTCAGTTGAGAAGTGCTTGGAAGTTTTAAAAAGAAGTCATTGAGACAGTTTACCATAGGGGGAGTTTTATTAATCCCAAATTTGGAAGTGGAGCCCCCCCCACTGCTTAGTCCTGTGCATCCCCTGGGACTGAACCCTGGGTGCTCTGCTGGATCTGGGTTTGGACTGAGGGTCTGGAAAAGGCAGGAAAGGACCAATTCTTAGAAGTCCAATGCCTACTAAATCTTGGAGGTTGTACTTACACAAAGTCTAACAGTTTGCATAGATTTAGCTTTTTCCTCCATCTTTTCAAGAACGTCTTCTGCCTTGTTGCCAAAGAGGTGGCCCTGATTTAAGGGAGCATCCAGTAATTTTGCTTTAACATGATCTGGCAAGGATTGCTCCTTAAGCCAAGCATGCCTTCTAAGTACAAACCCAGTTACCACAGCCCTGCAAAATGAGTCTCGTGAATCAAAACCACATCGCAAAGTATGTTTACCAACTTGTTCAGCAGAATGCATAAAATCCTGTAAATCCTTATTTTCAGCACAATCAGGAGTCAACATCATTTTCTGTGTAAGCAATCCAATAATATGCAGCTGATACTTTAACATATGAAACTGGCAATTCAAGGCCTTAACAGCCAAAGTTGCAGAAGTGTATACCTTTTTACCCCATCTATCCAGCACCCTGGAGTCTCTATCAGAGGGTGTAGGATTTTTGGCAATAGTAGCTTTAATGCCCTTGGGTCCATGTGAAATGGTTTCAGGATCCGCAGTAGGATTTTTGAGAGTCAGGAACCCTGTAATATCTATCATGTTTACTGGAAGCAGGAGTAGGGAGTCAGGGGCCATGCTAGATTCCGAAAAGGCATCATCAACAATGTTCAGTACAAGAGGTATAGCTAAAGGCCTGTGCGGGGGCAAGAGTAAGAAATCCCTAAGCCTCTTTTTAGAATCAGAGAAATCCTGACTTTCCCAACAAAAAAGCTCCCTGAAAGTATGCAAGGTTTCCCCAAAAGGGAAATCCTCTGGGGGGGGGGGGGAAGCAGAGGGAATAGAGTCCTCAGCATCAGAATCCTTATAGGTAGATCAGGGTAAATCCTGGTCATAAGAGGAAACAGAAATTTCAGAATCCTGGTCAGAAGTATCATAAGCAAACTCAGTCCTAGGTCAGAGGGGGAAGGTTGGCTTCCCCTGATTAAAGTAATAAGGTCTTCAGTCATTCTTATCATTTGTTCTTTAGGCATAGAGGCCTGACCATGCAGGTCTGGGCGCCAGTTTTCTAGGCATGGTTCGAATTTTAGGCCTTGAAGAAGATGGCGCCGGTTTAATATGCAAGTCAGCAGGCCTGAATACACCCTCAGAAGCCGGTGCCTGCACAGCGGCTCCGGACTCATCCAAGGTAGAGACATCCGGAGATTCCACAGTTGAAGCATCTCGCGGAATACCAGACTCCGAATGGGTCTCAGTAGAGGCCTGCGAATCTGAAGTAGCAGGTATCGGGCTGCAAAATCACCTCACTGAGTACCGGGAAACTGGGCGGCCTATCGTTATCTTCGCGTTTCTTTGGAATGTCGGTAGTCGGATGGCTTACCGAAGACATATCAGGATAATTGAACCAAACACCAAAAAATATAGAAGCGCAAATATACAGACGACAGATAGTTCGTGGTTTAAATAAGGCACAAAACCGACAGCGAAGTACGTCATGGTCAGGGCCTAATCAAGGAATACAGTACGAATTAAAATCTTTTTGAGGTATTTGCTTTCCACAAGAAATGCAATTATTTACTTTTACTGACCAGTTTAGAGCAAGAAAAAGTTTCCCAAATGGGGTACTTAGCTTTTAGTTGAAGACTTCGGTTTTGAAACTTGAAAATGAAAATGTCAGGAGTCGGCCGACCGGCACTTGCGAAGTGCTTCTGCTTCGGACACCGCAAGGCAAGAAAGACTTATGTAATGACGTTGGCTGCATGTTTTGTACCCCTGACGACCTGACGTCACGGAAGAGACAGCAACTGACGCAGGACCAAAGACTTTGTTAATCAGGTCAACTGAGGGTTACCTGCAAGCAAATAACCCAAATGTAATGACTGCAACAGTGAAACATGAAGAACATCTTGGTTGTTTCTGAAAGAACGGTAGTCGCGAAAGAAGACGTTAGTTTGTGTCTAGATTTTGAGGTGTGAAGGACTTCCTAGGAAGCCGGTGCCTGCTTAGTGGCTCTGGACCCATCCAAGGTAGAGATGGCCGCAGGATCCTTAGACAAAGAGTTTTGTGGCATACCAGACTCCAAAAGGGTCTCTGTAGTGGCCTGCGAATCAACTGAAGCGGGCATCAAGGGCTGCAAAAGCACCTGAGTACCGGAGGACTGACTACTAGCTTAACAGAAGCGTCATTGGAAGGTTTGGACCTGTGCGGTCTTGTCTATCTTTACGTTTTTCCAGAAGATCTGCTGTTGGACGACTTACCGAAGCCATATCGGAATTAGAGGACTGTAAACGTAAATACCCAGCCACAACAAGGGCACGACGGATAGTTCTGGTGTTAAAGCACAGAAGTGACAACGGGGGACATCGTGGTCTGGGCCTAGGAAAGTGATGCAGTAAGAGTGGAAGTCTTGGTGTAGTATTTGCAGTAGGAGTGGAAGTCTTGGTGTAGTATTTGCTTTCCACAGGCGAGACAATTAACTTTTTTCTGACATCGGTTAGTGCAAGAAAAAAGGAACCCTAATGGAGTACTTAGCTTTAGAAGACTTCAACTTCAATTTGGAAATGAAAAAGTACAGTTTTGTACCTACCATAAATGCAGATGTTCGAAGATCCACATTGCTGCAGTCCTAACACTTGGGTAGTCCGCTGTCCCAGTCGGCCCGAATACCAAAGTATATGGCTGACGTCGGTCAAGGCGCATTAGTCTGACGTCAGGACGTCAGGGTACAAATGCGCATGACCGACGTCATATCCTCAGTCTTTTCTTGCCCCAGATGACAGAAGACCCTAAAAAGATAAGGCCTAAACCAAAAAACACCAAACACTCCTGCACCACATATATATATATATATATATATAATATATACAAATTTACAAGAGTATAACCCCACCCACACAACCACCCCTAAACACAGAGGGGAAGGAGGGAGGGTAAATTGGACTGCAGCAATGTGGATCTTCGAACATCTACATTTATGGTAGGTACAAAACTGTACTATGTTCTTCATACCACATTGCTGCAGTCCTAACACTTGGGTAGAATCCCAAAGCAGAGGTAAGGGAGGCTGGCAAATCATAAAGAAGCAGGAGCTGTCAACATGCCCTGCAAAATAGCCGTGGCAAAACCAGCCCTAGATTTAGAGTAGAGAGGAAGGTGGTAATGCTTAGAGAAAGTATGCACTGAACTCCAAGTAGCTGCCTCCAAAATATCCTTAGTTGCCACCCCCCTTAGAAATGCTGTTGAAGTGGCAGTAGCCCTAGTGGAATGAGGCCTAATCCCAGCCGGAATCTCCTTGCCATGATGGGAATAACAAAATGCAATGCAAAACCCAATCCACTTAGAAATAGTTTGTTTTGACACAGGCTTGCCCTGAGAACTCAAAGCGAAAGAAACAAACAACTGCTGAGACTGCCTAAAATCCTTAGTCCTGCTTAAATAATAACGCAACTGCCTGTGTACATCTAAAGTGTGCAAAATCTTTTCTCCCTTATTTTGGGGATCTGCATAAAAAGTAGGCAAATGAATAGTTTGGTTCAAAGCCACACTAGAAACCACCTTAGGCATAAAGGAAGGATTAGTACGTAATGATACCCCATCCTTATGGAAAATCAAAAAAGGCTCAACCGCCATAAGGGCCTGCAATTCAGAAACCCTTCTTGCAGAAGTAATGGCCAACAAAAGCAGTCTTCCATGACAAATATTTCAACTCAGCAGTGGCCATGAGGCTCAAAAGGGTGTAGAGTAAGTTTCTCCAACACAAAATTGAGATCCCAAGCAGGAGTAGGAGCTTTACGTGGGGGTCTTATATTCTTTGCCCCTCTAAGAAATTGCTTGAACAAAGGATGAGAAAACAATGGTGGGTCACAATCATAGTGAGCTGAAATTGCTGCAGCATGAATCTTAATGGAAGAGAAAGACAAACCTTTGTCCAATAACTCAGTCAGATATTGAAGAGCCACACTCAAATTAGGCTCAGAAACCTCCAAATTCTTTGCTGCACTCCAAAATAAAAATCTCTTCCATTTTTCATGTACACTTTCCTTGTACTAGGTCTTCTGGCTTCCATAATCACATTCAAAACTTGATGAGGAAGTTGAGACCTGCTGTGTTTCAAAACAGAATATGCCAGGCTGTTAGATGAAGAGAGTGAAGCTTGACATTGAGTAGATGACCGTCCTCTGAGACAATAGGTGTGGAATCAAAGGTAAAGGCCATGGAGGCTTCCTTACCAGACTCCTCAGTAATGGGTACCAGTGTTGCCGAGGCCAATCCGGAGCTATTAAAATCATCCTTGGCTTGTCTTGTCTGACCTTTAGGAGTACCTTTGGGAGAAGAGGCAGAGGTGGAAAGGCATACACATGAAGATTTGTCCAACTGAAAGAAAGTGCATCCACTTTCCAAGCTGTGTGATGAAACCTTTTTGTGCAAAACTTTGGCAGCTGGTGGTTTAGTGGAGAAGCGAACAGATCTATGTCTGGAGTTCCCCATGACACTGTCAATTTCCGAAATACATGAAGATCCAGTTTCCACTCGTGGGGATCCATGATTTGTCTGCTTAACACATCTGCTAAGGAGTTCTGTGCTCGGCAGAAACCTTGCCTGAAGAGTTAGTTGCAAGCTGAGCAGTCTCCCATAAAATCATTGCTTGCCTGCATAGAGGTAAGAATGTGTTCCCCTTGTTTGTTGATGTACCACATGACAGTTGTGTTGTCTGTTAGAATCAACACCTGCCCTGGAAGAAGTAACTCCTTGAAAGCCATTAATGCAAACTGGACTGCTAACATCTCCTTCATGTTGATATGTAGATGCTGTAGTCTGGCAGACCACTTGTCTTGTATCCACTTTCCATTCAGATGAGCTCCCCAAGCTATGTCTGAGGCATCTGTCGTTAGAATCTGACTCGCCTCTGGCCGGGTCACAGAGAGTCCCTTGTTTAGGTGACATTCCTGAGCCCACCACAAAATTCCTTTTGAATGCAAGGTATTATTTGAATGACAGTGTCCAAATCCTGGCAGTGCTGTGTCCATACATTTTGAGATACCATTGCAGCTTCCTCATATGCAGTTTGGCATTGGGAAGCACCAGAATACAAGATGCCATGAACCCTAAGGCTTGAAGGACTGTCCTTGCAGTCAGCCCGGACTGAAGAGATAGTTGATGGAAGTAAAGGGAAAGATTCTTTTGTTTGTACAGGGTTAAATAGGCCATCTGGGTTGCTGTATTCAGTCTCACACCCAGAAAGCACATGTCTTGAGAGGGTACTAGACTGGACTTTATTTCGCTCACAGAAAACGCGAGGCATCTTAGCACTGCTATCACATATTTCAAATGCTGTAAAAGGTCTTCCTTTTCTTGAGCCAGAATCAGGCAGTCGTCCAAGTAAGGATAGATTTGTATTCCTTTTAGCCTGAAGTAAGCTATCACTGGAGCCAGAACCTTTGTGAATACTCTGGGCAGTAGATAAGCCAAAGGGCAATGCAGAGAACTGATAATGGGAATTCCCAGCTCGAAAACGCAGATACTTCCTGCAACTTAGTCTGATAGGTACATGAAGGTAAGCCTCCTTGAGATCTAAAGTTACCATCCAGTGATCCTTGCCCAGCAGAGGTAAAAGCTGTTGTAACGTCAACATTTTGAACTTGGGAATGTCCAGATAAGTGTTGAGGATAGATAAATCCAAAATTGGTCTCCACGTGTTCCCCTTCTTTGGTACTAGGAACAGGCGAGAATAAAATCCTAGGCCCCTTTCTGGCACAGGAACCGGCTGAATGGCCCCTATTTGGAGTAACAGAAATTTGCTTGTGAGCCTCTTTTCTTTGTAGAGGAGGAATGTCTGGCATGCCTTTGAAAGGAGGCAAGGTATGGAAATAAAACCTGTAACCGTGGTGAATGATATCCAATACCAATCTGTCTTGGGTAATTAAACTCCAATTTTCTTTGAAAAGTGCCAGCCTTCCTCCCAAAGGTGCTGCCAGACGAGAAAGCACTGGCAGCTGAAAAGGCAGGTCATTGGGTCTGTTTACGAAAGGACTGACCCCTGCCCTCACCAGAAGACTGAGCAGGTGAACTCCCTGTTCTAGGCCTAAAAGAACCTTGAGCTCTGCCCCTACCACGTCTAGACCTACCCCTAGACTGGGAATCATAAGCAGGATATGTCCATCCCTTAGTAGGCCAATTTCTACTAAACTGGAGGCTGAACCTGCAAAAAATCTTTAACAGTCTGCATAGACTTAGCCTTGTCCTCCATTTTCTTTAAAACAGCTTCCACAGGCGAACCAAACAACACGTCAGACTGTAACGGAGCATCCAAAATCCTTGTCTTAACATGCTCAGCTAAATTCTGATCCCTTAACCAGGCGTGCCTACGAAGAACAGAACCAGTGGCAGCCACCCTCGAAGAGGCCTGCACAGCATCAAAACCACATTGCAAGGAATGCTTACCCACCTGTTCAGACACATGAACTAAATCCTGCAACTCTTTACACTCAATACCTTCCGCCAGAGCATCTACCTTAGACTTCAATTGTGAAAGAAGATAATTTTGATATTTTAACATGTGGAACTGGCAATTCAAAGCCCTCATGGCTAAAGTGGAAGTATACACCTTCTTTCCCCATCTATCCAAAGCCCTTGCCTCTATCAGGAGGAACAGGATTTTTAACAACAGAAGCCTTAACACCTTTAGGCCCCTGAGAAACAGTTTCTGGGTCTGCCCTAGGACTCTTAAAAAGATACTTATGAGCCTCAGGCACCCTATAATATCTATCTGGTTTAACTGGGGCAGGAGGCAAAGAATCAGGGTTCAGGGAAGCCTCTGCAAAAACATCTTCCACCACATCCAGAACAGGAGGTATAGCTAAAGGCCTATGCTGGGGTAAAAACAAAAATTCCCTAAACCTCTTCCTGGAATCAGAGAAATCTTGGCCTTCCCATTTAAAATGCTCCCTCATGGAATGATGAGTCTCTGAAAAAGAGAAATCCTCAGGAGGAGAAGCCGAAGGAGTAGAATCATCCACATCAGAATCAGAATAAGGAGGATACTCCTGCAAGTCTTCAGCCGAAGACTCAGAAGCCTCCGAACACTGCTCAAAACTCTCAAGCTCAGGTTCCACCCTAGGCCTCTTATCAGAGGGGGCATAGAACCTCTAATCATAGTAATCAAACCTTCTGCCATTTTAAGCATATGTTTCTTAGGCAAAGATCCTGAAGAAGTAGGAGAGACCCCCACTGAAGATAAACCTGGCCTGCCTCTCAAAGAAGCCTTGGAAACAGAAGGGGAGGGCCTAACCACCTTAGGAAGAGAGGGAAGAACAGTCACCTGAGAAGCCCCTTCAGCCTGGCCTACCTCCAGAGAAGACACATCTTGTAACAGTAAAGTCTCTCCCTGAGACTCCAAAGAAACTTCTGGCAGAACCTCCGGCTCCACTGAGCCTTCTAAAGAACCGACGTCCGGGACTGACGGTTCTTCCAACCTAGGCTTTACTGCTTTGTCCTTGCGCTTTTTGGACGAAGCGGGCGTCGGAGCATCCGACGGCATTTTATAATTACAACGCTTCCCAAAAACTAACCTGGCACAGTCTAACCTTCTCTTTATAGTGCGTTTGTTAAATCTAGCACAAGAGCGACATCCAACAACGTCGTGCTCAGGCCCTAAACAAGGTATACACAAGGTATGGTAATCCCTATGAGGTATCTGTTTCCCACAAGAAATACAGTTATTCACTTTTTCTGACATCCGGTTAAATACTGAGGCAAGAAAAAACCAAAATATTCCCCAACGGGGTACTTAGCCAACTTTGATTCGGTCTGAAACTCCGACTTCAGAAAATTTCAGAACGCCAACCTGCACTCGCAAAACTGCTTCTGCATCGGACCATGCGGCAAAAAAGACTGAGGATATGACGTCGGTCATGCGCATTTGTACCCTGACGTCAGACTAATGCGCCTTGACCGACGTCAGCCATATACTTTGGTATTCGGGCCGACTGGGACAGCGGACTACCCAAGTGTTAGGACTGCAGCAATGTGGTATGAAGAACATCTCAGGTAGCGGCCGACCGGCATGCGTGCAAACTGCTTCTGCTTCGGGCTCCACGGCAAGAAAGACTGATGTAATGGCGTCAGCTGCATTACTTTATACCACTGACGACTTGACGCCAGTCCTCAAGCCACAGCAACAGACGCAGAAATATTAAGTCTCTAGTATTCGGGCCGGCCGAGGGCTACCCTGGCAGGGATAAGCTAAATGTGATGACTGCAACAGTGAAACACAAAGATCAAGGGGGTTCCCTATCCAGGTGGGGGAGGGTCCCCACACCACAGATGAAAAAACAGGACTTGCCCCCTAATCCCACTGACTTGAATACAGATGAGACCTTTTAAAAGGTGTCTTACCCACAGAAAGCTGGATCAGGAGTTGGAATGTACCACTCTAAGCCCCCTCAAGAACTGCTCTAAACTAAACAGAAGCAGGTGGCTTTCAGTTACTTGGACAAAGAGAGCAGTGGCCAGTTTCCTAGAAACCAGGGACTGTAAAGGAGCAGAGGTCTCTGTTTCCCCATGAATCGCTGGTCCCCCCCCGGCGTCAGCTAGCTGCACCAGTATAGCCTTGGTGGATGTGCTCTCGTCTGTGGATGGTGCGGCATCCTTACAGGTAGACGCGACCTCCACAAAAGTGGATCCGGAACATGGTCCTGAAACCAAGCCTACGTCGGCCAAAGGCTGGGAGTAGGGCGGATGAGGCTCAGCCGAAGTCCGTAAAGTTCTGGCCTTTTTCTTAGGCAGTTCTGGGGGAACGTTGGCAGGACCTTTCATTCCAAGTGCAAGACGCTTCAGGCGTTGGTTCTCAAGATACAAAATTTAACACGTGCAACTGGCTACGCAGAGTTTTCGGTAATAACGCCTGGCAAATCGGGCAGGCCTTATAGTCATGAGCTCTACCCTAAACAGAACACTTGTCGTGGGCATCCTTATGAGGGATCTGGTGTCCACACTGCCACTTTCCCTTGCTGGATGACATTAACAAGCAATGTTCCAGTAAGAAAGGACTGAAAAAAGGTTCCCCAACTGGGTACTTACCTCAAAAACAATCTCAACGTCAGCTGTAGCAGGAACACCTGGCGTACAAATGCTGGCTGAAAAGTTCTGAGGGCTGGTGCGTGCTGACATCACTTTTATGGCCCACATTCCTCTGCCTTGCCTGATGCACCAGAGAGGGACTGAAAGCTTTTGAATACTGGCAGTACGTACGTGAGAATGAAGGGAAAAACCCATATGTAAAATACTGCAACATGGGAATATGAGGACATCAGGAGATTGCCTCAAGATATGCACCTCCGCCTCCACCAGCTAGAACAGATGGCAACTTTTAAGAGGCCAGGCAGAAAATTTAACTTCCTATATAAAAACTGCAGAAGGATAACTGTCTTGGCAGCAAGGAATTTTACAAATTAAAGAAAATTTCATAATTTCAGTGCTCACTTCATTCCCTGAAAGACATCTTGTCACATTTTCTTATGCATAAAGCTTCCTAACAAATTCAGGAAAATGTTTACTGAATGGAGAAAGTACAGTTGTGTACACTTACCATAAATGTAGATGTTCGAGTGTATTCACTGTTGCAGTCATTACATTTGGGTAATCTGCTGGCAGGTTGCCCTCAGTCGGTCTGAACAACAAAGTCTTGGGTCCTGCGTCGGTTGCTGTCTCCTCTTCCATGAGGACAGGTTGTCATGGGTATAAAACATGCAGCAGACGCCATTTTAATTAGTTTTTCTTGCCCTAGATGTCAGGTGCCCCCTGAATGAGGAGCAAATATATATATAAAACTATAAACATATAAATGCACTTTTAGAGAACATAAAATTTACCTTCAACTAAAAGCAAACACAACACAAAGGCTTTTGAGTATAGTGAAGAAAAGGTATAGAAAGGGGGCTGGCGGGTGGGTAATCCAGACTGCAACAGTGAATACACTAGAACATCTACATTTATGGTATGTGTACACAACTGTACTATGTTCTTCGTGTTTCACTGTTGCAGTCATTACATTTGGGTAGAATCCCAAAGCTATGGATGGGAGGATGGAACTAAACAGCATTAGGAGCAGCTATAAGGCCCTGCAGGACTGCAGTGGCAAACCCTGCCATGGATTTAGAGAAGAGAGGTAAATAACGCTTTGTGAACGTATGAACTGAGCTCCAAGTAGCATCTTCCAGAATGTCTCTGGTAGGGACCCCTCTGAGAAAAGCTGCTGAAGTAGAGGCAGCCCTGGTGGAATGGGATCTGATCCCCTTGGGCACAGGTTTACCATGGTGCAAGTAGCAGAAAAGAATGCAATGGCTTATCCATTTAGAAATAGTCTGCTTTGATATAGCCTTCCCCTCTGATCCTGCAGCAAATGCTACCAGTAGTTGCTCAGACTTTCTTAGAGATTTTGTCCTGTTTAAGTAGAATCTTAGTTGTCTGTGTACATCCAATGAATGCAGAATTCGCTCCCTCTTGTTCTGCGGATTTGGGAAAAAAGTTGGCAGGTGAATGGTCTGGTTAAGAGCCACGCTGGATACCACCTTAGGCATAAAAGAAGGATTGGTCCTGAGGGCCACCCTGTCCGGGTAAAAAATAATGAAAGGCTCCACTGCCATGAGAGCCTGTAGTTCTGAAATCCTTCTAGCTGAAGTGATTGCCAAAAGAAAAGCTGTCTTCCAAGAAATAAATTTTATATCTGCAGTAGCTGCTGGTTCAAAAGGAGGCAGAGTGAGTTTTTCCAGCACAAAATTGAGGTCCCATGCAGGAGTTGGTGATCTTCTGAGAGGCCTTAAATTTTTGGCCCCTCAGATACTGTTTTAGCAGTAGGTGAGAAAAGAGGGGAGGCTCTGTGTTGTATTGAGCCAAGATGGCAGAGGAATGGATTTTTATTGAAGAAAAAGGTAGGCTCTTGTCAAGCATCTCAGTTAAGTGTTGTAAAATCTGAGGAATATTGGGCTTTGCTGTGTGTATTCCTTGTGCTTGGTTCCAAGCACAGAATTTCTTCCATTTATCAGCATAAGATTTTCTAGTACTAGGCCTTCTGGCTTCCAAAATGACATCCATCACAAGTTTACTGAGAGATGTGGTTTGAATAATTAGTTGATTAGCCATGCTGCAAGATTCAGAGTTTGGAGCAGAGTGTGCAGAATTTGATAGTTCTGCTGAGATAATAGATGAGGTGTCTGAGGCAAGTACCACGGAGGAAGGTGTGACATATTCCTTAGAGGCAGGTACCAGTATTGGCGAGGCCAGTCTGGAGCAATTAGAATCATTTTTGGTTTTTCCTGACTTTTAGTAAGACCTTGGAGAGAAGAGGCAAAGGGGGAAAGGCATAGACTGAATTGGCAAAGTATGGAAATGAAATCTGTACCCCTGGGATATTATGTTTAATACCCACTTGTCCTGGGTAATTAACAGCCAGTTTTGAGCATGAAGTGCTAGTTTTCTCCCCAAGGAGGCTGCCAGAAGATAACTGCTTGGAGATGGTAGAGGAAAGTCATTAAGACTGCTTACTGTAAGGTTGTGCTTTACCACCTCCAGATTTGGAGGTGGAGGCACCCCACTGCTTTGACCTTAAGATCCCTGTGACTGATATCTGGAGCCTTTTGTGCATCTGTGTTTGCCCTGAGTGGCTCTGTTGGACACAGGAAAGGACCAATTCTTAGTAGGCCAGAGCCTACTGAACGTGGGTGGCTGCACTTGCAAGAAATCTTTTACAGTTTGCATAGACTTAGCTTTGTCTTCCATTTTCTTTAAAACCTCTTCTGCCTTATTAAATAACAGACTATCACGCTATAAAGGGGCATCCAACAGTTTAGCTTTAACATGATCAGGCAGATTTTGCTCCTTGAGACAGGCATGCCTTCTTATAACAGACCCAGTTACGGCGGCCCTGCAAGAGGCCTCCAAGGAATCAAAACCACATTGCAAAGTATGCTTTCCAACTTGTTCTGCTGAATGCAATAAATCCTGTAACTCTATTTTCCACACAATCAGAAATCAACATCATTTTCTGTTTCAGTAAGCCCATAACATGCTGTTTATATTTAAGCATATGAAACTGGCAGTTTAAAGCCCTGACTGCCAAGGTTGCAGATGTATAAACCTTCTTACCCCATCTATCCAGCACCCTGGAATCTCTATCAGAAGGGGTAGGATTTTTGGCTGTAGAAACCTTAACACCCTTGGGACCCTGAGAAATAGTCTCAGGATCAGCAGCAGGATTTTTGAAAAGAAATTTGTGGGAGTCAGGAGCCCTGTAACATCTGTCTGGCTTACTAGGAGCCGGAGGCAGGGAATCAGGAGCCAGGCTTGATTCCGAGAACACATCAACAATGTCTAACACAGGAGGTATTGCCAAAGGCCTATGCTGAGGAAGAAGAAAATCCCTAAGCCTCTTTATTGATTCAGAGAAGTCCTGACTCTCCCAGTGAAAATATTCCCTTAAAGTATGCAAAGTCTCTCCAAAAGAGTAATCCTCAGGAGGAAATGCAGATGGGATGTGGATTCCTCTGCATTAGAATCCTCATAAGGGGAATAGAAAATTCCTGATCAGAAGAAATGGAAACCTGATCTGAAGATTTATAATCAGTACCTTGCCTAGGCCTTTTAGCAAGGGGGGAGGGGGGATTGGGAACCCCTGATCAAGGTAATTAAATCCTCAGCCATTTTGATCATTTGTATTTTAGGCAAAGGGGCCTGAGCACGTGGCTCATGCGTCGGTTTTTTAGACATAGAAGTCATTTTTGACCTTGTTTTTGTTGATGGCATTGGTTTAATAAAAAAATGTTGAGGCCTGAAAACACCCCCAGAAGCCGGTGCCTGCTCAGCGGCTCCGGACCCATCCAAGGGAGAGACATCCGCGGGTTCAATATTTTGTGAATCTCGCAGCATACTGGACTCCGAATGGGTCTCAGTAGAGGCCTGCGACTCAAAAGCGGGTATCAGGGGCTGTGAAAACACCTGAGTACCAGCAATGGATTAGGACAAGCTTCGTCGGTTTTGGACCTCGACTGTCTGTCTCCTTTTCCTTGCGTTTTTTGTGAACTCCGGTAGTCTGATTGCTAACAGACGACATTTCAGGGTAGTTAAATCTTGAACCAAAATATTTAGAAGCAAAAATATACAGACGCTTAGTGCGTTGGTTAAATTTTGCACAAATGTGATCATGGCCCAGGCAAGGAATACAACACAAATGAAAATCCTTACGAGGTATTTGCTTCACACAAGTAATGCAATTATTAACTTTTACTGACATCGGTAAGGAGCAAGAAAAAGTTTCCCCAACGGGGTACTTAGCTTTAGTTTGAAGACTTTGGTTCTGAAGCTCAAACAAAAATTTCAGGAGTCGGCCAACAGGCACATGCGAACGGCTTCTGCTTTGGGCACAGCGCAGCAAGAAAGACGGATTAAAATGGCGTCGGCTGCATGTTTTATACCCCTGACGTCATGGAAGAGGAGACAGCAACTGACGCAGGACCAAAGACTGTTATTCAGGCCAACTGAGGGCAACCTGCCAGCAGATCACCCAAATGTAATGACTGCAACAGTGAAACACGAAGAACATCAGTGTAAATGCTCTTTAAACTTTAAAAAAATTCACAATTTCTGTTTTAATCATATCTGATAGTTTAGAAAAAGTGGTTACTTTAACCTAGTTAAATTTACTACAAACATGTTAAAAGCAACCATCAACATAGCTATGGTTTATTCTTGAAAGCCACATTTACATTTGTCTGTTCTTTATGAATAGTAGCTTAAAAAATGATTTTTTCATGCCTCCTGTTTTCAGCTCTGCAGTTTTATAAAAAATAATGCTGTTAAGACAATTCAAGTGCCTGTGGCTCTTTTAAGGAGGACAAGATGGGAAATAGTATACATTGACCAGTTACACCCCCCAAACAGCCATATAACTAAACTTCTGAAGCTGAAAGGGTGGAACCCACTTTAACTGCCTCAGGGGCTCTAGGGAGTCCCACAAGAGGGGGAGCAGGAGACTGTAAAAAGGAGAATTGGCTTCAGGTTTGATGAGTCTCACCAAGCCTGAACAAGTCATGCCTCTAGAAAGGAAGACTCCAAACATGTGGATGGCTGAATCAGCTTTCCATAAACCTCCAGCTACCTGCAAAAAGCCATCCAAATTGAAAGGAAAGAATAGTTGTGTACAATCATACCACAACCATAGATATCCTCTTCCATGTTGCAGTAATTCCAAACCCTTGGGTTTTCCTCTCTTGTTACCTGAACATTCGGCCAGTATACAAAAAATTATAGTCACTGCAGGGTATGTGGGACATCTGACGTTGGCTAAGGTAATGTGAGCCATAAAAGTGACGTCTGCATGTACCAGACCTCCAAACTGAGTGCCCCAGTTGGACCCCAGTCCTAGTATAACTGCACAAGTCTAGTGCTATCCAAGAAGGGTCAGTTTAGCGGAAGAAGGGGGAAGGAAGGAGTACTAAAACATGGAAGAGGACATCTATGGTTACGGTAAGATTTTACAAAACTATTCTATGTCCTTCTATTCTCAAGTTGCAGTATTCCAAATCCTTGGGCGAGTGCCAAAGCTCAACGGGAAGAATAGGGTGGAGGCTTGGACCTATTTTCTATGAATCCATGAAGGATTGCCCTGGCAAATCCGGCCCTGGATTTGGAATTGTGATCCAATTTATAATGTCTGGTAAAGGTGTGGACAGAGGCCCATATAGTTGCTTCTAAAATGGTGGCAGTGTCCAGTCCTTTAAAGAAAGATCCAGATGAAGCCATAGCACTAGTGGAGTGTACTTTAATTTTAGACTCTTAAGGATTTCCCATGGTATGCATAGAAGGAAATTGCCCTGGAATTCCAGGCAGAAACTGTCTGCTTTTGTCACCACTTTCCCCAGAGCCCTGGCATGAAATGTGAGAGAGCCAGGTACTCTGTAGTACCTTGTCTGGTTTCCTAGGGGCAGGGGTAAAGACTGGACTCCATAAAGACATCATCACAACTTCCAGGACTGGTGGTATTGCTAAAGGCCTGTGTTGTGACAAGTCTAGAAATTCTCAGAGTCTCTTTTTGGACTGAGGATAGTCTTGGCATTCCCAGTGGAAATACTCTCTGGAAGTATATAAGGTTTCACCAAAAGAAAAATCCTCTGGAGGAGAGGCAGAGGGAATGGATGCCTTCGCATCAGAATCCTCATAAGCAGATAATGGCATGTCTTCATAATTAGAAACATCAGAGTCACTGGACTCTTGGTCTGTTAAAGCTGCTGGGAACTGGTCCCTTCTTCTCTTAGCAGGGGAAGGCTGACTTCCCCTAATCCACATAAGGTCTTCTGCCATTCTAAACATTTTATTTTGTGGCAAGGGAGCAGGTGCATGCACTTTGGTTGTCGGTTTTCTAGGCATAGTGAGTACTCTTGGCCTTAAAAACTTGGTAGTTTTAGACAGAACTGAAGTAGTGTGTCTAACATCGGTAGTACAAAGAACTTCCTCAGAAGACTGTGCCTACTCAGCGGCTCCGGACCCATCCAAGATAGAGACATCTGCTGGTTCCATAGTTGAAGAGTTTCCTGGCATACTGGACTCTGTGACCGGGTCTCGGTAGAGGCCTGAATATCCACTGAAGCGGGCATCAGGGGCTGCGAAAGCACCTCACAGAGTACCAGCAAACTGGCAACGAGCTTAACGGAAGCATCGGCACCTTTGAACCTGTGCGGTCTCTGTCTTTATCCTTACATTTTTTCGGAATATCGGTAGTCGGATGGCTTACTGAAGCCATTTCGGAATACGGAGATAGAGAACAAAAGTAGTTAGCGACAATAAGGGCCCGAAGATGAATGGTTCGGGCATTGAACAAGGCAGAAAACCGACTGCGAGGTACTCTGTGGTCTGGGCCTAGACAGGTGACGCAGTAAGAATGAAAATCTCAGTGTGGTATTTGCTTTCCACAGGTAAGACAATTTAACTTTTTCTGACATCAGTTAGAGCAAGAAAAAAGGATCCCCAAGGGGTGTTTAGCTTTAGAAGACTTGAAAGTTTTTTTTCAGTAATGGCAGGTAGTCACAGACTACCTGCCCTGCCCTGAAACAGAGGCTTCTGGGCCGGAGTGTGAGCTGGCCTGGAAGGGGTGTGTTGCTTCCTGGCACTCTTTCTACGCCTGGAAGGTGGGGGGGGGGAGCAGTGTGTTTCCTTATGAACTGAGGTTTTGAGGGGTAATTCCTGTGGAACTTGGGGATAGAAGAAACAAACAGGTGCTTTGGGTCTTGTAACTCCTTCCCCTTCTGTTGCAGAACTTTGAAAAACTCTGCCACCTTTGCTCCAAAGAGGGCAGAGTTATCCAGAGGAGTGTCCAATAATTTTGCCCTAATATCATCAGGTAAGAACTGTAACCTTAGCCAGAAATATCTTCTCAGGACTGAGGCAGATGCAGCAGATCTGACAGAAGCTTCAGGTGCATCACAGCTGCACCTAATGGAATGTCTAGTGACCTGAGAAGACAGGGATACAGGGCTGGATATCTGCGCCTTGGCAGGAGAGTCTGGGATCTCATTCAGAAGCTTAGTGGCTTGTCCTAAAAGGGCAAGGACACATTTAGACATACGGGTTTAACAGATTACTGCCCTGAATGCCAAGGTATAAAACTTTTTTCCAAGGTGCTCCATGACCTTGCTGTCTATATGTGGGGAGAACTGAAGTGGATGGAAGGAGCTTTGAGGCCTTATCATCAGAAACTGATATAGTGCCAGGGTCCGCTGCAGGGCACTTAAGGAATATGGCCCCTCAGGGACCTTGTAAAACCTGTCAGCCTTTTGAAAAGCAGGGGTCCGAGAGTCAGGATTAACAGATGCTGCATTAAATGCATCCAGAAAAGCTGGCAAGATTAGGGGTATAGCTGAAGGAGCAGAGGTGTCCATCTGCAGAAGTTCAAAGTATCTTTTCTGAGCTTCTGTCATCTCAGGAGTCCCACCTGAAATACTCCCTCATTTTGGAAATGGTCTCCTCAAAGGTAGGATCCTCACCTGGAGAATGTTTCTGAAAAATCTTCCTCTAGGGAGGCATAACCAAAGGGAAATGGTAACTGGGAGAGCCCCTCTGAAGAAAAAGAATCAGAGGAGTCCGCCGCTTCAGCTTGAGAAGTATCCAAGGACTGAGGCCTAGTGCTTATCACAGGAGTAGCCACTGGGGAGGATGAGGGCATAGCAGGCCTCAGAGCCATAACAACATTGAAAAGACTCTGAGAAAAGGCCTGCCAGTCTGCCTAGCTCTTTGCAGTTGAAGAAACCTGCTTTGTTTTTTTTTTTCTTTTTCTTTTTGCCTTCTGCTCTAGGGTCTGCAGCTTCCCCAACGGTACCCGCTGTACCCATATCGGTGGCAACCACTCATTTCTCCAAGCTAACATCAGCCACAAGAGGGATGGACAGGCGGAGGAGGTGCAGCAATGGATTCAGGCCTAGCAACTTTGGCTTTTTTCGTTGGTGGCTCAACGAGCTGACCAGACGGCCCCCTCTATAACTAAAGCTAAGCGCTTAAGGCGCTGATTTTCCAGGTAAATGTTCAAAGCGTGCAGACAGCTGCACAAGTGTTTTAGAAAAGAGGCCTGGCAGGTCATGTGTAGACCCTAAACAAAAAAGGCAAAGTTCGTGAGAATCTTTATGAGGATCTGATGAGCACCTACACTTTTCCTTCCTGGAAGACATGAACCTATACAGGCATACAGTGACTTAAAAGAACAAATGTCCCCAACGGGGTACTTATCTTTGAAAAGACGATCCAACGACCAGTACAGCAGGAACAGCAGAGATTTGACTGGTGGCAGTGAAGTTCTGAGGTCTGGTACATGCAGACTTCACTTTTATGGCCCACTTACCCTTAGCGAATATCAGACTGTCCATATACTCTGCAGTGACTACAAGCTTTTGTATACTGGCCAGATGATCAGGTAGAAAGAGGGAAAACCCAAGGGTTTTGAATACTGCAACAAGAAAAAAGGACATCTAAGCAGCAAAGGCCATCCAAGCCTCACAGCACCCTAAACCTCATATTCAGACCCTTGACTTTTCCAGGAGGGGATTCAAGCATTGACACCTGGTCAAATGAAAACTCCGCTCAGGAGAGAAAGTCTGGGTGTTTGGGTTTCTGCAGCCAGAGCAGAGCAGCTTCACAGAAGTACCACCACTGAAATCGATTCCCGCCACACCAGAAAATCTAGGAACTGGCAGCCAAAACAGATCACAAGCAAGATCCACTCCCATCAAGTTACTGCCAGCAGTGGAGCACTTGGACAGCTCTGAGGGACTACAACCAACAAACACGACCTATCACCCCCATGGGATACTTCAAGTAGAATCCCAGGGAATACATAACTCTCCCTGCTTGGCAGTGAAACACAGTGGTCATGGGCCAAGGAGAGTGAGTTATGCCTCTTGTCTTCCCATGAGAGGAACTGATTCGACCCCCCAGGATACAGGAGAGAAGCGAGGAAAGGGCATTGTAAACTTTGAAAAGTGCTGTACCATGTCTTCCTCCTTTATTTCCAGAAATGGATGAAAATCAGATGTCCCTCCCCGCCCACGTAGAAAACGAGCTACCACGTGGGCTGGAAACTTAGAAAGACCTTAAGAGTCCTTCACAGCTGAGGCAGTAGCAAACAGGACAGTATTAACTCTGTACCAAAGGAGTCTAGAAAGAAAAGGACTTTTCTCAAATGGCAAAGAACCTACAAAAAGAACACTGAATCTGAATGTTGAAATTTTATCTTAAATTTAGTAATCTTTAAAAATCTGTTCAAGCTACATAGGTCTAAGATTGTCTTTTTTTGTTTGTTTTATTTCTCCTACGGTAAACCGCGAAAGTAATTTCTGTCAGGGGCACATCCCTTTTTCCAAAACTAGAAAGTCTGAACAAAATCCATTTTTCTGTTGCTCAGACAGTAATGTCTAGAGTTCTGCAATGTAAAAGTAGAGCCAAAGAAGGGAGAAAAGGCCGTGAATTCTATTTAGTTGCCTTCCTTTATCATTTGCAAGCAGTTGGAAACTGTTTTGAAGGACAGCCTCTCTCCCAAAATGTGTGGAAAGTGGGGGTGGTTGTGGGGTTGGAAAGAGCTAGAAAGGAGTCTGAGGTGGAGAGGAAGGGGCAGTAGAAGTTAAAAAAAAATTAATTCCTGCATGTGCACAAGCACATAAAAACTCAAAATAATTTTGGTCATTACCAGCTCTTTATCTGGGGTGCCAGTTCTTAAATTTAGTAATCTTTAAAAATCTGTTCAAGCTACATAGGTCTAAGATTGTCTTTTTTTTTAAAAATTTAAGTAACTGAAATTACAAATAAGCAAATTTATGCAGTGAGGAATTTATGAAAATGCTCAAGGAAGCCAGGGCAAGTGCCTTCCCAGAAGGGTGAAGAACTGTACGTCAATGCATACAAAAGCTGCTCATACTGGAGTAAGAATCTCTTTGTACTGGAGCTTTTCCACACGTGTTGTAGCAGCAACAGACATTGGTATAACAATGTTGTTAATGTCGAAGGAACTTTCTCCCCTCCGTCGCCTTACCTGTTTGTCAGCAAAAAAAAAAAAAGTTAATTTCCACTGGTCCGATTTCAAAAGAACGTAAATCTGGTTCATCTAAATATAGCACATTAATGTAAATCTCAAAACACATCTCGAATGAGTATTTTTCGGGAAAGATCCAAGTTAGCTGTACTGACACAGTTCCCCTACTTTTTAAAGAACTAGGACTACCTAACAAAATATGCACTCACGTTAAGGTGATCTGTGAAAAGGCTATCTACAAGTAAACAAGTACTGGAATTTCTTCTGATATCACTATCTCAATACAATTCTGAAAGTTTTCCAGCTACAGTATGCAGGTATGAGCTCAGTTTGATCTGCAATTTTTCCTGCTGTTAGCACAGTTCAGACCATGACATAAGCATTACAGCATTAAGACGTCTTCTGCATTTAGTGTCTACAGACTTAACCACACCATTCCTGCAGCTAAGACCACAACCCGGGGCCCATACCAACAATCTGCACAGAAAGGGAGGTGCATGCAATGTAAACTGTTAAACTACCAAACCTTAAACCAGCCATCACCTGTAGTACAAAAGAATAGTTGTGCAAAGTCCTACCATAACCATGTATGTCCATCTCTTTTATGCTGCAGTATTCTTTACATATGGGTTGTATTCCACCCAACAACCAGATGTCCAGCCTGTATACAAAAGCTTAAAGCCATTATCTGTACGTGGGACATCGCACAAAGGCACAGATAACACTGTCCAAAAAATGGACGTCTGTATGTACAATCTTCAGAATAAGTTAGCCCCATGAGGAAAGGAAATCCAAAGGGAGCCTAAACAGTAGTCACCCTAGGAAAGAACAAGCTGTAGGGGGAAGGCAGGTGGGAAAGAATACTGTAACACAGAAGAGGAGGACATCTATGGTTATGGTAAGACTTTACAGAACTATTCTATGTCCTTCTATTCAATGTTGCAGTATTCATAAACTATGGGAGAGTGCAAAAGCTCCAAGGGAACACAGGGAGGAGGAGGAAACAAAGGAAGACTAAGCAGCATCATTTTCCACAAATTCATGTGGAAGTGCCCTGGCAAATCCTGCCCTGGATCTGGAGATAGCGTCCAACTTGTAATGCTTTGTGTAAACGTATGAACAGATGACCAGGTGGCAGCTTCCAAAATGGAGTTCGCATTTAGGCCTTTGAAGAAAGTGCCTGAGGAGGCAACTGATCTGGTGGAATGGGCCTTAACGCAAGTTAAGGATTTCCCATGACAATCATAACAGAACACAATAGCCTATAGAGATAGATGTATATATAGCTTGTTTATTAACGGGTAAACCCAGAATCCTGGAATGAAAGGACACAAAGTTGATCAGACTTCTGTCAAAGTAAAAATCCGAGTTATCTATGTACATCTAAGGAATGCAGAATCCTCTCTTTAAGGTAGTGAAGTGAAGGGAAGAAAGTAGGTAAACTGGATGGACTGATTAAGAGACCGCTCATTCACCACTTTAGGCATAAAGGATGGATTAGTTCTCAGACACACTGTCCTTATTGCAAACCAAAAAGTGGGGTGAAGCCATCAATGCCTGAATTTCATAGACCCTCCTAGCAGAGGCTAAGCCTACTGGGAGTACAGTTTTCCATGTGCAAAACTTTAGAGAGTTGGAGGCCACTGGCTCAAAAGAGGCCAGAATAAGCTTCTCTAACACACAGTTAAGATCCGAAGGAGGAGGAACTGGTTTCCTGGGAGGTTTCATGTGTAGGACGCCTTTAAGAAAAGGCTTAACCTCTAGCCTGGAAGCTAAGGGGGGAATTAATGGCAGGCAAGCAAATGAGACTTAACAGTGGACTTTGAGGAATAAGAAAGGCAACTGTTAAGCAACTCACCCAGCTAAGAAAGCACTAAATAAATATCCTCTTCCTTTTTTGGCACCAAATAGAAAATCTTGGAAATGTAAGATTTTCTAGTATTGAGTTTCCTGGTCTCCTGCAAAACCCGAAGCACGTCCTTATAAAATAGGTGCCTAAATCAAAGGTTGATCACCCACATGGTTATTTGCAGACATGACAGATGTGGGTGAATCAAGGATTCCTTGTCCTGACTGAGTAGGTCCACCTGGTGAGGTAACTTGTAGTGATGACCCTTGGCTAACTGCAGAAGAGTGAACCAGTCTTGGCAAAAAAGGGGGTCATTAAAAAGATTTTTGTTTTTTCCTGTAGAATTTTCAACAGGACTTTCTGAATTAAAAGGAAGGGGGGAATGCATAAACAAACATCCCTTTCCATGAAAAGGATACAGCGTCCACCTTCCAAGCCTGAGGGTGAGGGACCCTGGCACAAAGAAATTTCTCTGTTCAAAGGGGAGGCAAAGAGGTCCATTTCTGGAGTACACCATGGGTGAACTAGGTCCAGGAACACATCCCTGTGAAGCATCCATTTGTGGGATTGTGTCAAAGATCTGCTTAATATGTCTGCCACCAAGTTCTAGGCAGAGGGGAAGTACACAGTATGCAGTGTCACTTTGTACTGAACCACCAATTCCCATGCTTTGATGCCTAGGTGACAAAGTGCAGTTGTGTACACTTACCACAAATGTAGATGTTATTCACTGTTGCAGTCATCACATTTGGGTTATCTGCTTGCAGTAGCCCTCAGTCAGCCTGATTACCAAAGTCTTGCGTCCTGTGTCGGTTGCTGTCTATTCTTCTGTGACATAGGGGGTATAAAATATGCAGCAGACACCATTACATCAGTTTTTCTTGCCCCAGATGTCAGGTGCCCCCTTAATGGGAAGCAATTAAATATATAAAAATACAAGGTTATACCTCCAACAAAAAAGCAAATACACCAAAAAGCTTTTAAACATAGTAAAGGAGAATAGAGGTATAGCCAAAAGAAGTCAGGGGGGCCAGAGGGAGGGTAACCAGGACTGCAACAGTGAATACACTCGAACATCTACATTTATGGTAAGTGTACACAATTGTACTATGTTCTTCATGTTTCACTGTTGCAGTCATCACATTTGGGTAGATTCCCAAAGCTAAGGATGGGAGGAGGCATTTAGATAGCATTAGGACCAGCTATAAGGCCCTGCAAGACTGCAGTGGCAAAGCCAGCTCTGGACTTAGAGAAAATTGGCAAATGATAATGCTTGGTGAAAGTATGTACAGAACTCCAGGTAGCAGCTTCTAGGATGTCGCTGGTACGGATGCCTCTGAGAAAGGCTATAGAGGTAGATGCAGCCCTGGTTGAATGGGATCTGATCCCCTGTGGGATAGGTTTTCTATGGTGCTTATAGCAGAAATGAATACAATGGGCTATCCATTTAGAAATGGTTTGCTTTGCAATAGCCTTCCCTTCTGCCCCTGCAGCAAATGCCACCAGCAGTTCAGATTTCCTTTGAGGTTTAATCCTGTCCAAGTAAAATCTACGTTGTCTGTGCACATCTAAGGAGTGCAGTATCCGTTCCCCTTTGTTATGTGGATTAGGAAAGAAGGTTGGCAAATGAATGGACTGATTAAGAGCCACACTGGATACCACCTTGGGCATGAAGGAGGGATTGGTTCTGAGGGACACCCTGTCCACATGAAAGATGATGAAAGGCTCCACTGCCATAAGAGCCTGTAATTCAGATACCCTTCTTGCAGCAGTGACTGCTAAAAGGAAGGCTGTTTTCCAAGAAAAGAATTTTAAATCTGCACTTGCAGCTGGCTCGAGAGGAGGAAAAGAGTTTCTCCAATACAAAGTTAAGGTCCCAGGCTGGAGTTGGGGCTCTCCTGGGTGGTCTTAAATTTTCGGCCCATCTGAGAAACTGCTTGAGCAGTGGATGAGAGAGAGGGGTAGCTCGGTGTTATGAGCTGAAATGGGCTGAGGCATGAATTTTGATGGAGGAAAAAGAAAGGTGAAGCATCTCAGTTAAGTATTGAAGAATCTGAGATATGTTGGGCGCTGCTGTGCCCATCCCTTGAGATTGGTTCCAAGCGCAGAATCTTTTCCATTTTTCAGCATAAGATTTTCTAGTACTAGGCCTCCTCGCCTCTAAAATATCATCCAACACTTGTTTACTGAGGGATGAAAAAGGAGAGAATAGGTAATTAGCCAGGCTGCTAGGTTCAAGGTTTGAAGCTGAGGGTGCAGAATCTGGTTCTCCTGCTGAGACAACAGGGTAGGGGTCTGAGGCAGGTACCATGGAGCCAACAGTGAAACACTATGCAAGAGGGGGTACCAGTGTTGGCGTGGCCAGTCTAGTGCAATCAATATCGTCCTTTGTTTGTCCTGCTTGATCTTTAGTAGTACTTTGGAGGAGAGGCGACACAGAGGAGGAAAGGCATAAACTGATAGTTTTTCCCAGCTGAAGGACAGAGCATCCACTTTCCAAGCTTGTTTGTGGGGAGTCCTTGTGCAAAACTTGTCCAATTGGTAATTCTGTCGAGAGGCAAACAGGTCTATATCTGGGCTCCCCCATTTGTTTGTCAACATGCTGAAAATCTTTGGTTCCAGTTTCCACTTTTGTAGGTCCATGAGGTTTCTGCTTAGTCTGTCTGCCAGTGTATTTAGTTTTCCTGGCAGGAATTGAGCCTGTAGATGCACTTGGTAGCTCAAGGCTGTGTTCCACAGTGCCATGGATAGTATGCAAAGGGGTAAGAATGGGCACCCCCCTGCTTGTTTATGTACCATGACAGTGGTGTTGTCAAGTCTTTACCATTAATTGTCCTGGAATAATGCAGTCCTTGGAGGCTGTCAAAGCATTCTGTACAGCCAACATTTTTTGATTGATATGCAGGTGCATTTGAATTGGGTTCCATTTGTCCTGAATGCACTTTCCTGCCAGATGAGCCCCCCCATGCATAGTCTGATGCGTTTGTTAGGGTTTGGGCGGCAGGAGGTAGAGTGAATGGTAGTCCCTTCTTCTGGTGGCAGGCCTCTGCCCACCAAAGGAACTCTAGCGGCAGGCTAGGTATGATAGGAATCATTGCTTCTAGATCCTGAGAATGTTGACACCACAGGCTTTTAGATACCATTGTAGTTTCTTCATATGCAGTCTTGTATATGGAATTAGAAGAATGCAGGCGGCCATGAACCCCAAGGCTTGCAGTATTTGCCTTGCAGATAAGCAGGGTTTTTGTGGCCACTAGTTTGAAGTAGGTTTTCAAATGAATTTGTTTCTCTGGCGTGAGGAAAGCCATTTGGGAAGTTGTATTCAAGCTTGCTCCCAGAAATACAATTTATTGACAGGGTACCAGGTGTGATTTCTTTTTGTTTATGGTATACCCCAGACAAGTTAGCACCTTTTTTATAAAAGCCAGATGGATTCAAAAGTATGTCCTGGCTTTCTGCCTGAATTACACAATCGCCCAGGTATGGGTATATTTGAATATTTCTTTGCCTGCAAAATGCAATGTCTGGAGCTAGGCACTTTGTGAATACCCTGGGCACAGCAGATAAGACAAAAGGCAGTGCAGAGAAAGTACAGTTTTGTACCTACCATAAATGTAGATGTTCGAGTGCTCATACAGCTGCAGTCATTACAGATGGGTTATCCTGCCGTTAGGCGGGTCCTCGGTCGGCCGAATTCCAAAGTCTAGGTCCGGCGTCGGTTGTCGTCACTTCTTCCCTGACGTCAGTGCAGCAGGGGTATAAAAGAGGCAGCAGACGCCATTTTCTTCAGTTTTTCTTGCCCCAGATGTCAGGTGCCCCCAGAAGGAAGGCAAACAATGTTATGCAAACATGCAATATAGAAAAATCAAAAACTGCCTAATGTACACAGACAACCCTCTCCTCCTCCCAACAAATTCCAACACATGAGAGATGCAACCATATAGCCAAACTGGAGGCTAAGCTCTCTCAACTCAGTACTGGCGTAACCAGTCAGGAGGAGAAGGAAACCACACTCACTACAATTCCAGTCTCACATAGACCTACCACGACAGCAAACCAAACACACAAAAACATACTTGCAGGCTCTAAATAAAAATCTGCCTAAGCAGCAAAGACCTCCAAAGCAGACACCCAAGCAACCGCTACCCCAAACAAAACAAAACACATGCAACACATAGCTCACAAAGCCAGTGTGCCGAACAGTCACAGCCCTTAAGGCTAAACAACACACCTGATACACTTGTAATAGGTGACTCTATCATCAGGCACACTGACGTCCCGCTCACCAGGCTGAACAAGGAGAAGGTCACGGTGAGCTGCCTATCGGGTGCTAGGATCCGCCACATAACACAAGCACTCAGGTCACTCCAAGGCAAGTACAAATATGACTCAGTCATTGTCCATGCTGGTGTGAATGACCTGAGACTAACCTCCATGGACTACATGAAGAGACAGAGGAGCTCTCTGGGCATGTAGCCCAGGCCGGTATGACCCTGACCTTGAGTAGCATCTTACCCTCACCAAGAATGATGCCACAATATGAAGACAAGATCATCAATTTCAACAATTGGCTTAAGTATTGGTGTCATTCAAAGGGGATCCAATGCCTGTCAGCCTGGGATGACATGCTCGACAAGCCACGATGCTTCGCTAGGGACGGCTTGCATCTGTCACCCCTGGGCTTTCGGATATTGGCAAAGGCTCTTGCTACCCCCATAGTGCCTTTTTTAGGCAAGGCTCAAAAGACAAACCCACCTCCATAGGTATCACAAGGGATAAGAAACTAAGAGTAATGCTACTCAACGCCAGAAGTCTAAACCTCAAGATGCACGCACTTGAAACACTCCTTAGCATGGAGAACATCGATATCTGTGCAGTAACAGAAACCTGGTTCAAAGCTCTCGAGAGCACCCCAGCACTACCAGGTTATACCTCATACCATGCTTTTCGGCCCCAAAACTTGGACCGAACCACAAAAGGAGGGGGAGTATCAATATTCGTCAAAGATACCCACACCTCCAGGTTGGTGGCACAGCACGAAGCATCAGAGACTATCCATGTGCAACTAACAGTGGGTAAAACTGCCTTCCAGTTTATAGCCTGCTACAGACCACCCTCCCAAACCCAGGGACCCCATTCGGCCTTCCTGAGAACAATGGAAAATATGAAGGTCTCTCCAAACACCATTATATTGGGTGACTTCAACTACCCAACCATAGACTGGGAGCATTACTCTAGCTCCAACACCCTAGCCCAAAGGTTCCTAGAATTTATAAACTCAAATGCTATGGAACAACTTGTTACCACTCCCACAAGAGGGGAAAACACACTGGACCGGATCATCACCAACATGGGGACTCTATGCTCCAGACCAGAAGTGTATCCCTCACTGGTAAGATCAGACCATAAACTAATCTCGCTGGATATTCACATCCCGACCCCACCCCATGCCCAGAAAACCACAGTGAAAAACTTCTCTAAAGCAAATTTCACACTCCTCAAAACCGAGGTGGAATCCTTCAAAGCCCCCGGGCCTCTGGATAATACGGCCCAGACCAAAAAATCCTTTATAAACGCATTCTATGAACACCTTCAGGAATGCATGGATCATGCAATCCCAAATAAAACCAAGACCCAATCCTCCAAAGGCAGACGTCCTGTCTGGTGGACCCCAACCATAAACAAACTATACAATAGGAGGAGGAAGCTACTACATGACAGAGCAAAATCCCAAAAAGGGAAGGCATCTCTGATCAGTATTAGCAAAAAACTACGGGCACTCATAAAATCGTCTAAGGCCAGCTTCGAGAGAAAAATTGCACAGGACACTAAGGATAATCACAAGGCTTTCTTTAGTTATGTTAGGAACCTGGGTGGGAATTCCCAGATATGCTCAGAATTAGTCCAAAATGACAAAAATACACGAACCCACAGACATTGCCAACATCCTAGCTGACAGGTTCAGCAAACTCCCCACCAAAAGGGCTAATATCTATCCCAGCAGAGTGCTGCTCCTGACATCTCAGATGCTCAGGTAAGAGCTGCCCTCTCCAAAGCAAGAAACACAGCATCAATGGGACCAGACGGTGTCCCGGGCTGCCCTACATGAACTCCAAGAAGAGCTAAACCCAAACCTAAAACTACTGTTCAATCTCAGCCTTACTACAGGATATGTACCCAAAGAGTGGCGTGCAGCAACAGTGGTCCCTCTCCACAAAGGTGGTGCCTCAACACATCCTGGAAACTATCGCCCATAAGTCTGACTAGCTTGGTCTGCAAAGCTATGGAAAGGATCATCATGGACCTTTCTAAATAAAGATATTGGGGACCTACAGACACTGGATCCTACCCAGTTCGGCTTTGTTAAGGGCAGATCCTGCCTCTTAAACCTGGTCAATTTCTTTGAAACAGTCACCAAGGCCATTGACAAGCGGAAGGTGGTCCACACAGCCTACCTGGACCTCGCAAAAGCCTTCGATACAATACCCCACTCGGGCATTATAGATAAGCTCACCAGCTTAAATATAAACCCCATGTCACTAGATGGGTTGCAAACTGGCTCAAGGACAGAACCCACATGGTTAGAATAGCTGGAGCCATGTCAGACTCCAAACCAGTTACAAGTGGCGTCCCACAAGGCTCAGTCTTGGGACCTCTCTTGTTCGGTATATATTTCTTGGAGGTACAGGCCAACATGGAAGGACTGTGGCTGACCAAGTTCGCAGATGACTGCAAACTGGGCACCATAATAGACTCTCCAGCTGACACAAGCATCCTCCAAAAGGGCCTCATAGAAACAGACAACTGGTGCCAGAGCCATGGCCTCAAGCTAAATGCCAAAAGTGTATAGTCATCCCTTTGGCAAAACAAAGTGCCCACAAATTACCACATAGGTGGTAATCCATTAAGTACAGAAGAAGTAATTAGGGACCTGGGGACCCAAGTTGATAGCAATCTCTCATTTGACAACCACGTGGCCAAAGTGGTTAGAAAAACATTTTATATAGCCCACCTAATCATGAAGGGATTCACATCTAGATCAGGGAGGTCATCGTGCCTCTTTACTCATCCCTCATCAGGCCCATAATTGAGTACAATGCCCTTTTGGGATGTACCTTACCAGACACCTGCAACAACTGGAAAGACCCCAAAAGTACCTCACCAAGAGGATCAAGGGCTCAAACAGATGCCGTATGCTGCCCGGTTAAAGAAACTCCAGCTCTACTCAGTGGCATACCGCCTGCTCAGAGGCGATCTGTGCCTGACTTATAAAGCCATGTCCAACCCGGAATTAATGGACATGCTGCACCTCAGAAAATCCAAATCCCATCGAGCTACGCGCTCGAGGGACTTAAACCTCAGCACTGAAATAAATAGGACATGCTGGAGGGACAGATTCATAACCCAGAGGCTCCCTTCACTCTGGAATAAAATCCCAGTCCAGGTTAGGCAGAGTCCCTCATTGACTCTCGGAATCTTGATGAGTGGATGGGAGATCGTAGGTTTACCCCGGGTATCACTTCTGTGTCACTGTTAAGACAGAAGCGCAGTATACTAACCTCGAAAAAGGGCATAGCAAAATTAATTTAAAATGGGTGGCGAAAGCCATACACACTCTGGCTAGGCTTATAAATGCCCTAGGGCAGATAGCCTAGTATGAACCTATGAACCTAAAACCAGTAGTTGCAAGCAAATACACCATAAAAGAATACCCCAAATAGGTTGTATGATAAGGTGTTTGTCATAAGGCCTGTCCTAAGAGGGGACGGAGGGGGGGCAACCTGGACTGCAGCTGTATGAGCACTCTAACATCTACATTTATGGTAGGTACAAAACTGTACTATCTTCATCGTGCATACAGCTGCAGTCATTACAGATGGGAAGAATCCCAAAGCTAAGTAAGGGTGGTAGGCACTAAGTGGAACTAGGAGGAGCGAGGATGCCCTGCAAGACTGCTGTGGCAAAACCCGCTCTAGATTTAGAGTATAGTGGAAGGTGATAGTGCTTGGAGAAAGTGTGCACTGAACTCCAAGTGGCTGCTTCCAAAATGTCCTTGGTAGGGACCCCCCTGAGGAAAGTTGCAGAGGTAGCTGTGGCCCTGGTGGAGTGGGATCTGATCCATGCAGGCACAGTTTTTCCATGAAATGAGTAACAAAAGCGTATGCAGTGGACTATCCATTTTGAAATTGTTTGGAAATAGCCTTTCCTTGAGCACCTGTAGCATAGGACACAGAGTTGCTCAGATTTCCTGAATGGCTTTGTTCTGTCCAAATAATAACGAAGTTGTCTGTGAATGTCCAAGGAATGTAGTAGTCTTTCCCCTTTGTTTTGTGGATTTGGATGAAAGGTAGGTAAGTGGATAGTCTGATTCAAAGCTACACTGGATACTACCTTTGGCATAAAGGTAGGGTTGGTTCGTAAGGAAACTCTGTCCTGATGGAAAATGATGAATGGTTGCACAGCCTTGAGGGCCTGTAGCTCCGAAACCCTGCGTGCTGAGGTGATAGCCAGAAGAAAGGCTGTTTTCCATGACAAGTATTGTAGTTCTGTTGAAGAAGCTGGCTCAAAGGGGGGAAGGGTCAGCTTTTCCAATACGAAGTTGAGGTCCCAAGCAGGGACTGGTGGTTTCCTTGGGGGTTTTATATTTTTTGCCCCTCTGAGGAACTGCCTTAAGAGAGGATGTGAGAATAAAGGAGGATCAGTGTTGTATTGTGCAGAAATGGCTGAAGCGTAGATCTTGGAGGAGAAGGAAAGTCCACTGTAACATCTCAGCTAGGTACTGTAAAATTTGAGGTATATTTATTACCCAAGGATTCTGGCCCTTTTCTTGACTCCAGGCACAAAATCGTTTCCATTTGGCGAAGTAGGCTTTTCTAGTAGAAGGTCTTCTGGCCTCCAAGATGACATCCTGCACCTCCTTGGAGAGGAGAGTCTGCTGGGAAATTAAGGAATTCTCCATGCAGCTAGATTTAGGGTTTTGAGCTGGCTGTGAAGGGTTTTGTAGTTGTGCTGGAACAAAGAGGTAGGATCCATGGTGGGGAATGTCAGGCTCTTCAGGAGCGGATACCAGTGTTGTCTTGGCCAGTCTGGAGCAATGAGAATCATTTGCGGCCTCTCTGCTCTGGCTTTTAATAGAACTTTGGTCAGTAGAGGAAGAGGCGGGAAGGCATAAACTGTCAATGTTGTCCAATTGAAAGAGTGCGTCCACTTTCCAGGCCTGTGGATGATAGGTCCTTGAACAAAATTTTTTCAACTGGTAATTTCTGTGGGTAGCAAATAGATCTATGTCTGGCTGTCCCCATGCCTGAGTTATCTTTGTGAAAACTTGAGGATGCAACTTCCATTCGTGTGGATCTGTCATATTTCTGCTTAGGTTGTCTGCCAGTGTGTTTTCCTTCCCTGGCAGGAATTGTGCCTGTAGTTGAATTTGCAATTCCAATGCTGTGTTCCATAGGGTCATGGCTTGCCTGCACAGGGGGTATGAATGAGTTCCCCCCTGTTTGTTTATGTACCACATCACTGTGGTGTTGTCTGTCCTTATCAATAACTGGCCTGGATGCAGTAGGTCTTTGAAGGTCATAAGAGCATTTTGCACGGCTAGCATCTCCTTTTGGTTGATGTGTAGGTGCTTCTCTTTTTGGGACCATTTTCCCTGAATGCACTGATCTGCCATGTGTGCTCCCCAGGCGTAGTCTGATGCGTCTGTTGTGATGATTTGAGTTGCTTGAGGTACACAGAAAGGGAGACCTGTGTTTCTTTGGCATGCTTGAGCCCACCACAAAATTTCCTTTTGAAGGCATGGAATGAGTGGTATAATTGTTTCTAAGCTGTGGCTGTGTTGAGACCATAAGTTTTTTAGGTACCATTGAAATTCTCTCATATGCAGCTTTGCACATGGGATTAGTAGGATGCAAGATGCCATGAATCCCAGAGCCTGCAGGACTTTCCTTGCAGTTCACCTGGTGAAAGTTGCCATTTTTCTGAAGTATTGAGACCGTTGCCCTTGTTTGTCTGGCGTGAGGTAGGCCATCTGGGTGGTTGTATTCAAGGTGGCACCCAGGAAAATTATCTGTTGAGAAGGTATTAGTTTTGATTTCTTTTTGTTGACTGTGTATCCCAGGAAGTTTAACAGTTTTATTACAAACGCCAGATGCTGCAATAGTATGTCCTTGCTGTCCTCTTGGATCAGGCAGTCATCCAGATATGGGTAGATTTGTATTCCTTGTAGTCTGCAGAAGGCGATTACTGATGCCAGGCATTTCGTAAACACTCTAGGCGCAGAAGATAAGCCAAAGGGCAATGCAGAGAATTGGTAATGGGTTGAACCTGCAAGAAATCTGAGGTATCGTCTGCAATCTTGTCTTATAGGGACAATGCAGGTATGCCTCCTTGAGGTCCAATGTTACCAGCCAAGACTCCTTGCCCAGCATGGGAAGAAGCTGCTGTAATGTGAGCATCTTGAATTTTGGCACCTGTAGATATGTGTTTAGGATGGATAGGTCTAAGGTCTCCAATCTTTGTCTTTCCTCGGTACCAGGAATAGTCTGGAATAAAAACCTTGACCTTGTTCTTTTGCAGGTACCTCTTGAATCACTTTCATGTCCATGAAAGTGGAAATTTGTCTTTGTGCCTCTGCCCTTTGATTTTGTGGCAGGTTTGGCATGCCTCTCATTTTTGGAAGAGTGTGAAAGTGGAACCTGTAGCCTTTGTCTATAATGTCCAGAATCCATTTGTCTTTTGTAACAATATGCCAATTTTTTGAGAATAATGCCAGTTTTCCACCCAAAGGTGCTGCCATTAAAGCTTTGCTTGGCAGGTATAGGGGGAAGTCATTGTGTCTGTTTTCTAAATGACTGTGATCTATCTTCTCCACCTCTTGGGGTTGGTGCTTGCCACTGTCTTGCTCTGTAAGATCCTTGAGGTTGTCCTCTACCCCTTGGGCGTCTGTATCTGCCCCTTTGAGGCCTGTCCGTGGCTGGAAAGGACCAATTTTTTGAAGGCCAGTTTCTGCTGAAACGTGGAGGTTGTACCTGCAGGAAATCTTTCACTGTTTGCATTGATTTCGCTTTTTCCTCCATTTTCTTTAGTACCTCCTCAGCTTTAACACCAAACAATACATCTTTTTGAAGTGGCGCATCTAATAATTTTGCTTTGACATGATCTGGTAAGGTTTGCTCTGAGCCAAGCATGTCTATGTATTAACAGACCCCGTAACAGCAGCTCTGCATGAGGCCTCTAAAGCATCAAAACCACACTGCAAGGTATGTTTACCCACTTGCTCTGCACCATGCAACAAATCCTGCAACTCTTTCAAATCTGGTTGTTCTGGTTGTGTCATTTTGCTTTTCAACTGAGATAACAAAAACTGTTGGTACTTTAACATATGGAATTGACAGTTTAATGCCCTCATGGTTAAAGTGGCCGAGGTATACACCTTTTTCCCCCACCTTTCTAATGCTCTGGAATTTTAGCAGTAGAGGCCTTAATTCCCTTGGGACCCTGTGAAATAGTTTCTGGGTCAGCAGTATGGCTTTTATATAGGAACTGGTGAGAATCAGGAACCCGGTAATACCTGTCTGGTTTAACAGGAGCTGGAGGTAAAGAATCTGGATTAAGGCTGGCTTCTGTGTACACATCATCCAAAATATCTAAAACAGGAGGGATAGCCAGGGGCCTATGCTGGGGGAGCAGTAGAAATTCCCTAAGCCTTTTCTTGGAATCTGAGTAATCTTGGCCTTCAAAGTGAAAGTGTTCCCTCAATGTATGCAGGGTTTCCCCAAAAGAGTAGTCCTCGGGGGGGGGGGGGGGGACTGAGGGAATAGACTCCTCTGCATCAGAGTCTTTGAAAGGGGAATAGGTGTAATCCTGGTCCTCAGAGTGTTCTGAGGTAATAGAAGCCTGATCTGAGGAAGGGTAGTCTTCCTCTAATCTGGGTCTTTTGTCAGAGGGGGGTTGAGAACCCCCTGATAAGAGTAATCAAATCCTCAGCCATTTTAAGCATCTGTTTTTTAGGCATGGGGCCTTGAGAGGAGGTCTGAGGACCCTGTTTTTTGGTTTTCATGGCTGCTTTAGATTTAGTGAAAGATTTAATAGAGAAAGTGGAAGGCCTGAAGACGCCTTCAGAAATGGCAGGCCTGTCTAAATTCTGAGTTTCCCCGCCAAGAGTGGCGTCGGTATCTGCAGTAGAAATGGGGACCGAGGAGCCTGCGACCTCGGGTACTGAAGTCACCGGTAATGTAGTTTCATCGGTACTCAGGGGCTGTGTAGGTGCCTCGCTGAGAACCGGAGAAAGTACAGTTTTGTACCTACCATAAATGTAGATGTTCGAGTGCTAATACAGCTGCAGTCATAACAGATGGGTTTTCCTGCCGTCAGGCGGGTCCTCGGTCGGCCGAATTCCAAAGTCTAGGTCCGACGGTTGTCGCCGCTTCTTCCCTGACGTCAGTGCGACAGGGGTATAAAAGAACCAGCCGACGCCATTTTCTTCAGTTTTTCTTGCCCCAGATGTCAGGTGCCCCCAGAAGGAAGGCAATACATAAATTTATGTAATAATGCAATGCAATATAATCAAAAAACAGTAGTTGCAAGCAAATACACCATAAATGAATACCCCAATCAGGTTGTATGAGTAGGTGTTAGCCAATAGGCCTGTCCCAAGAGGGGAAGGAGGGAGGGAAACCTGGACTGCAGCTGTATTAGCACTCGAACATCTACATTTATGGTAGGTACAAAACTGTACTATGTTCATCGTGCATACAGCTGCAGTCATAACAGATGGGTAGAATCCCAAAGCTAAAAAAGGGGTGGTAGGCACTAGGTGGAACTAGGAGGAGCCAGGATGCCCTGCAAGACTGCAGTGGCAAAGCCTGCTCTAGTTTTGGAGTATAATGGTAGGTGATAGTGCTTGGAGAAGGTATACACAGAACTCCAAGTGGCTGCCTCCAAAATATCTTTGGTAGGAACCCCTCTGAGGAAAGCTGCAGAGGTAGCTGTGGCCCTTGTGGAGTGAGATCTGATGCCTGCAGGTACAGTTTTACCATGAAAAGAGTAACAAAAGCGTATGCAGTGGGCTATCCATTTCGAGATTGTCTGTTTGGAAATTGGCTTCCCTTGAGCTCCTGTAGCATAGGACACAGAGTTGTTCTGATTTTCTGAAAGGCTTTGTTCTGTCCAAATAACGCAGCTGTCTGTGGATGTCCAAGGAATGTAGTAGTCTCTCCCCTTTGTTTTGAGGATTAGGGTAAAAGGTAGGTAAGTGGATAGCCTGATTCAAAGCTATCCTGGATACTACCTTTGGCATAAAGGACGGATTGGTTCGTATGGAAACTCTGTCCTGGTGGAAAATGATGAAAGGCTGCACAGCCATGAGGGCTTGTAGTTCCGATACCCTGCGAGCTGAGGTGATAACCAGAAGGAAGGCTGTTTTCCAGGACAAATATGGCAATTCTGTTGAGGCAGCTGGCTCAAAAGGAGGCAAGGTCAGTTTTTCTAGAATGAAATTGAGGTCCCAAGCAGGTACTGGTCGTTTCCTTGGGGGTTTTATATTCTTAGCCCCTCTGAGGAACTGTCTTAAGAGGGGGTGAGAGAATAAAGGAGGATCAGTGTTGTATTCAGCAGAAATGGCTGAGGCATGAATTTTGATGGAGAAGTCCACTGCTTAGCATCTCAGCTAGATACTGTAATATTTGAGGTAAATTCAGTATTCCAGGATTCTGGCCCTTTTTCTCATTCCAGGCACAAAACCGTTTCCATTTTGCGGAGTAAGCTTTTTTAGTAGAAGGCCTTCTGGCGTCCAAAATGACATCCTGCACCTCCTTGGAGAGTAGGGTCTGTTGTGAAGTTAAGGAATCTTCCATGCGGCCAGATTGAGTGTTTTCAGCTGACTGTGAAGAGGTTTGAAGCTGTGCTGAGTCAGAAGAAGAGGCATTAGAGGTAGGGTCCATGGTGGGGAATGCGTCAGACTCCTCAGGAGTGGGTACAAGTGTTGTCTTAGCCAGTCTGGAGCAATGAGAATCATCTTTGGTCTGTCTGCTCTGGTTTTTAATAGAACTTTGGGCAGCAGAGGAAGAGGTGGAAAGGCATAAACTGTCATTGTTGTCCAGAGTGTGTCCACTCTCCAGGCCTGTGGATGAAAAGTCCTTGAGCAGAATTTTGCCAATTGGTGATTTTTGTGGGAGGCAAAGAGATCTATGTCTGGCCTTCCCCATGCTTGAATTATCTCTAAAAACTTGAGGATGCAACTTCCATTCGTGTGGATCTGTCATATTTCTGCTTAGGTTGTCTGCCAGCGGGTTTTCCTTGCCTGGCAAGTACTGTGCTTGAAGTTCGATTTGTAATTCCAGAGCCATGTTCCAAAGAGACATGGCCAGCCTGCATAGGGGGTATGAATGGGTTCCTCCCTGCTTGTTTATGTACCACATTACTGTGGTGTTGTCTGTCCTTATCAATAGTTGACCTGGATGCAGAAGGTCTTTGAAAGCTATAATAGCATTTATTACTGCTAGCATTTCCTTTTGATTGATGTGTAGGTGCTTTTCTTTTTGGGACCATTTGCCCTGAATGCACCGATCTGTCATGTGCACCCCCCAGGCGTAGTCCGAGGCGTCTGTTGTGATGACTTGATTTGCTTGAGGCTTGCAGAATGGGAGACCTGTGTTTCTTTGGCATGCTTGAGCCCACCACAGAAATTCCTTTTGAAGACATGGAATCAGTGGTATTATTGTTTCCAAACTGTGGCTGTGTTGAGACCATAGGTTTTTCAGGTACCATTGAAGTTTCCTCATATGCAGCTTTGCACATGGGATTAGTAGGATGCAAGATGCCATGAATCCCAGAGCCTGCAGGATTTTCCTTGCAGTCAGCCTGGTGAAATTTGCTAGTTTTCTGAAGTATTGAGTTAGTTGCCCCTGTTTCTCTGGCGTGAGGTAGGCCATCTGGGTGTTTGTCCAAGTTGGCACCCAGGAAAATTATTGTTTGAGAGGGTATTAGCCTTTATTTCTTTTTGTTGACTGTGTATCCCAGAGAATTCAACAACATTATTACAAAAGCCAGATGTTTCAGAAGTATGTGTTTGCTGTCCGCTTGGATCAGGCAGTTGTCCAAATATGGGTATATTTGTATCCCTTGAAGTCTGCAGTAGGCAATTACTGATGCCAGGCATTTCGTGAATACTCTGGGCGCAGTAGATAAGCCAAAGGGCAATGCAGAGAATTGATAATGGGTTGAACCTGCAAGAATTCTGAGGTATCTTCTGCAATCTTGTCTGATTGGGACATGCAGGTATGCCTCCTTGAGATCCAATGTTACCAGCCAAGATTCCTTGCCCAGCATGAAGAAGCTGCTGTAATGTGAGCATCTTGAATTCTGGCACGAGTAAAAATGTGTTTAGGATGGATAGGTCCAAAATAGGTCTCCGATCTTTTCCCTTCCTTGGTACCAGGAATAGTCTGGAGTAAAAACCTTGACCTTGTTCTTGTGTAGGTAAACCTCTTGAATAGCTTTCATGTCCATGAGATCTGAAATTTGTTTTTGTGCCTCGGCCCTTTGATAGCGTGGCAGGTTTGGCATGCCTCATTTTTGGAAGGGTGTGAAAATGGAATCTGTAGCCTCTGTTTATAATGTCCAGGATCCATTTGTCTTTTGTGACAATATGCCAATTTTTTGAAAATAATGCCAGTTTTCCGCCTAAAGGTGCTGCCATTTGAGCCTTGCTTGGCATGCAAAGGGGAAAGTCATTGGGTCTGCTTTCTGAATGGCTGTAAACTATCCTCACCACCTCGGTGTAGGAGCTTGCCATTGTCTGCCTCTAAACGATCCTTGCGATTGCCCTCTGCCCCTCGGGCGCCTGTTTCTACCTCTTTGGGGTCTGTCCGTGTCTGGAAAGGACCAATTTTTGGAAGGCCAATTTCTACTGAAACGTGGAGGTTGTACCTGTAGGAAATCTTTCACTGTTTGCATTGATTTAGCCTTTTCCTCCATTTTCTTTAATACCTCCTCAGCTTTAACACCAAATAATACATCTTTTTGCAGAGGGGCATCTAGTAATTTAGCTTTGACATGATCTGGTAAGGTTTGCTCTTTGAGCCAGGCATGTCTACGTATGACTGATCCTGTAACAGCAGCTCTACATGAGGCCTCTAAAGCATCAAAACCACATTGCAAGGTATGTTTACCCACTTGTTCTGCACTATGCATCAAATCCTGCAACTCCTTCAAGTCTGGTTGTTCAGGTTGTGACATTTTGTTTCTCAACTGTGAGAGCAGAAACTGTTGGTACTTTAACATATGGAACTGGCAGTTTAATGCCCTCATGGTTAAGGTGGCCGAGGTATATACCTTTTTCCCCCACCTTTCTAAAGCTCTGGAATCTCTCTCTGAAGGTAATGGATTTTTAGCAGTGGAGGCCTTAATTCCCTTGGGACCCTGTGAGATGGTTTCTGGGTCAGCCGCATGGCTTTTGTATAGGAATTGGTGTGAGTCAGGAACCCGGTAATACCTGTCAGGCTTGACTGGGGCTGGAGGTAGAGTCTCGGTTAAGGCAGGCCTCCGAATACACATCATCTAGAATGTCTAAGACAGGAGGTATAGCCAGAGGCCTGTGCTGAGGGAGCAAGAGAAAATCCCTAAGCCTTTTCTTGGAGTCTGAGTACTCTTGGCCTTCCCAGTGGAAGTGTTCCCTCAAGGTATGCAAGGTTTCCCCAAGAGTAATCCTCAGGGGGGGAGACAGAGGGAATGGACTCCTCTGCATCAGAATCTTCAAAAGGGGAGTATGAATGTTCCTGGTCATCAGAATGCTCTGAAATAATGGAGGCCTGGTCCGAGGAGGGGGATTCTTCCTCCACTCTGGGCCTTTTGTCCGGGGGGGGGGGGGTTGAGAACCCCTGATAAGAGTAATCAAATCCTCAGCCATTTTGGGCATCTGCTTTTTAGGCATGGGGCCTTGAGAAGGGCCCTGTGGAGCTCGTCTCTTAGTATGCATGGCTGCTTTAGACTTAGTGAAAGCCTTGATGGGAAAAGAAGAGGAAGGCCTGAAGACACCTTGAGAGGTGGCAGACCTGTCTAAACTCTGAGTTTCACCGCCAAGAGTGGCTTCGGTATCGGTAGTCGGGGTGTGGGCCGAAGAGCCTGCGACCTCGGGTACAGTAGACACCGCCAATGAAGTGTCGTCGGTAGTCAGGGGCTGCGTAGGCGCCTCACTGAGAACCGGACCACCTGTAGTCGGCTTTGGCGTGGTGTCGGTAGAAGCCGCGGACCTCGTATGTCGGTCCTTATCTTTGCGTCTTTTACTCAAAACTGGAGTCGGAGTATCCGACGACATAATGTAATTAAATTTTTTGCCAAAATAGTGTTGGGCGAACTCCGCCCGACGCTTAATGGTGCGTCTGTTGAATGTAGCACAAAAACGACAGGCCGAGACGTTGTGGTCTGGGCCTAAACAAGGAATGCAGAGGGAATGAAAATCCTTATGCGGTATTTGCTTCCCACAAGAAATACAATTATTAACTTTGTCTGACATCAGTCTGAGGCAAGAAAAGTTTCCCCAACGGGGTACTTGGCTTTCAAGACGACTTCGGTTGCAAAATATTTGTAATCTCAGGAGCTGGCCGACCGGCACTTGCGAACTGCTTCTGCTTTGGGCACCGCGTGGCAAGAAAGACTGGAGAAAATGGCGCCGGCTGGTTCTTTTATACCCCTGCCGCAATGACGTCAGGGAAGAAGCGACGACAACCGACGCTGGTCCTAGACTTTGGAATTCAGCCGACTGAGGACCCGCCTGACGGCAGGATAACCCATCTGTAATGACTGCAGCTGTATGCACGATGAACATCAGATAGTGCATGTAGCCTGCTTTGAAGCATAAGTATCTTCTGCAAGATTCCCTGATTGGGATGTGCAGATATGTTTCCTTTAAAAAGAGTGTTGCCAACCAGGAATCTTTGCTTAGCATAGGAAGCAACTGGTGAAGAGTTAGCATACTGAATTTTGGAATCACCAAAAACGTGTTTAAGGTAGACAGATCCAGGATAGGACGCCATGAGTTGTCTTTTCTGGGTACCAGGAAAAGTCTCGAGTAGAAACCTTGTCCCTTTTCCTTTTCTGGTACAGTATGAATAGCCTTTATGCTCAAGAGAGAGTGTACTTGCTTTTTGCCTCTGCCCACTGATTTGGGGGTAGATCTGGCCAACCGTTTGGGGTTGGTAACGTGTGGAAGTGAAATCTGTATCCTTGGGAAAATAGAAGTTATGTTCTTACCATAACGTTCCATGTTAGTTGTCTTCTTCTCGCCTTCTTCTTGCTGGATGGGTTCGGAGCCGACCTCGACTCGCCACTCTAAAAGCTCGAGAGTTGGTTCCACCGGCTCGAGGCTCCCCTTATATCCCACAATGCTAGGCGAGAGTTACCTCAGATCTCGTTTGTAAGCTAACCCCAGCTTATATAGTAACAGTATAACTATAAACAGAGTCCACCTCTAACAGGAAGAAAGAAGGGTGACCTACATCCTGATCCAGAAAATATGCCCAACAGCATATGTCTTAAGAAAGAGGTGGTAGAAAGAGAGGTCACGATCACAACTCCTCTAGGTCTGTCCAGGCCAGGGGGAAGGAGGGTGGGCAAGAAGAAGGCGAGAAGAAGACAACTAACATGGAACGTTATGGTAAGAACATAACTTCTATATGTTAAGTTGTCTATCTCGCCTTCATTCTTGCTGGATGGGACCGTCCCTAGCACCTTGTCCCGGTGGCCTAACGGAACAGACTCCTGAGAACAGTGGAACCAAAGTTAGCTCTATGCCTAGAAGCTAAGTCCAACTTATAATGAGAAATGAAAGTGTGAGGAGTAGCCCAAGTAGCCACTGCACAAATGGTGTCAATAGGCAGTCTGTCTTGGAAAGCTAAAGAAGTAGCCAAAGCTCTGGTGGAATGAGCCTTAGGTTTATCAGGCAGCTTTTGATGTCTAATCTCATATACAAGGGAAATCAATGATGTTAGCCATCTGGATAATGATACCTTTGAAACTGAAAGTCCCTTTCTGCTCTCCTCAGATAGGAGACAAACAGCTGATCAGATTTTCTGAACTGTTTAGTTCTATCCAAGTAGTACCTCAATTGACGGTGAACATCCAGGCAGTGTAATTTTTGTTCAGACCTATTGGAGTATTCTGGAAAAAGACTGGTAGATCAATGGATTGATTCAGATTTGATGCAGATACCACTTTAGGCAAAAGGACGGGTTAGTTCGTAAGGATACTCTGTCCTTATGAAACAAAAGATAAGGAGGACGACAACTGAGTGCTTGAAGTTCTGAAACTCTTCTAGCTGATGTAATAGCTACCAGAAAAGGAGTTTTCCATGATAACAATTTTAAGGAACAGGAAGCTGCAGGTTCGAAGGGGAAGAATCAAAGAAGCAAGAACTAAATTTAGGTCCCAAGGAGAAGGAGGATTTCTTATAGGAGGTCTGAGAAGAAAAACTCCTTTCAAAAAGGCTTTGCAGAGTTTGTGGGACATTAGGGCAGATTCAGCAATACCCACATGAAAGTTAGAAATAGCTGCCAATTGAACTTTAAGTGTAGAGGGAGATGAACCTGCATGGAAGAGTTCAGCTAGAAAATCAAGGACTAGTTGGATGGAAGCGGTGAAAGGATCTATGTCCTTTCCTTGTGCCCAATATGAGAAGCGTTTCCACTTACTCAAATAAATCTTTCGAGTGGAAGACTTATGGGAAGCTATCAATATATCTCTAACAGAGTGAGATAATTGAGGAAGCCTGGCTAAGGTAGGAACTGGAGGAACCAAGCAGTGAGGTTCAGAGAGGGGAGGGAGCGATGAAACTGACCCGACTGATGGATCAAAAGATCTGGAACTAGGTCCAGCTTCCACGGTCGCTCCAAGAGAAAACAATGTAGAAAGGGGAACCACACCTGTCGAGGCCAGTAAGGAGCAATGAGGATCAATGAGGCCTTCTGAGCGATAGCTTTCTGAATTACTTGAGAGATCAGTGGGAAAGGAGGAAATGCATACAGAAGTCCCGGGGCCAAACTTGGACTAGAGCGTCTCTGCTGGGTTGGCCTGGTAAAGGGAACAGAGTGAAAAATTCTCTGCACTTGCTGTTTTGGGGAGTAGCAAAAAGATCGCAGCAAGGCTGACCCCACTTGAGAAAAATTTCTCTCACCACAGAGTCTTTCAGAGACCACTCGTGAGGCATGAGAATAGCTCTGCTCAACTTGTCCGCAATATGATTGGACTTCCGGGATGTGCGTTGCTATCAGAAAACGCTGAGAAGAAATCGCCCATTGCCACAGTCTGAGTGCTTCTCGACACAGGGGTATGATCTGGTTCCGCCTTGTTTGTTGATGTACCACACTACAGACATATTGTCTGTCTGGATTGCAATTGTTCCCAAGGGAAGAGAGTCTTGAAGGGCTTGCAACGCTAAAAGCACTGCTCTCATCTCCAGAACATTTATGTGCAAGTGGCATTCGTTTGGTTGCCATGTGCCCTGGACTGTCCTGCCCTGATAATGCCCCCACCCGATCAGGGAGGCATCCGTTGTCAGTGTAGCAACCGGAGGAGGTGGCACAAAAGGTCTTCCCGACAGGAGATGGGGGGAAGACATCCACCACATGAGATGCTTTTGCACTGCGTGATCACAATGGTGTGAGACATTGGAAGTTCCTGGTATGACCATTGAGTAAAAGCATCCACTGAAGGATCCGCATGTGGTATCTGGCTAATGGAAGGAGAGGTATGGCGCTGCCATAATTCCCAACACCTTTAGAACTAACCTGGCTTTGATTCTGTTGTTGTTGAGAAGGAGTGATACCAATTTGTGAATGTCTGATATCCTTTGATGTGTTAGCCTTGCAGACATGTTTATCGTATCTAGATTTGCGCCTATGTAGGTAATAGTACGACAAGGCGACAAAACAGACTTTTCGCAATTTATTGAAATACCCAGTTTTTGACAAACGCGAAAAGTGTAATCTCTGGCCATCAGAAGGAGATGCTTGGTGGGAGCTGTGAGGAGCCAGTCGTCCAAATATGGAAACACCTGGAATCCTTGTCGTCTCAGGTGAGAAGCTACCACTGCCATGCATTTGGTAAACACCCGTGGGGCAGTGGTGAGACCAAAGGGCAGGGCCCTGAACTGAAAATGACTGGTTCCCAGCCTGAAGCGGAGGAATCTTCTGGAGCGTCTGTTCATTTTATGTGATAGTACGCATCCCGAAGGTCTATAGAGCACATCCAGTTTCCTTTGCCCAAAAGGGGAATAATGGATTGCAGCGTGACCATCCGAAATCTTGTTTTCTTGACTGATTTGTTCAAGACACTGAGATCCAAAATCGGTCTCCAGTCCCCTGTTTTCTTTGGAACTAAAAAGAACCTTGAGTAGATTCCGGATCCTTGTTGGTCTACTGGCACTGGCTGAATTGCTCTTTTTGCAAGCAGTTTTGAAATTTCCAAAGCTGCTAGATCCCTTTGAGCGGGTGGAACATCTGGAAGGGATTTTTGACTGATTTGGAAAGCGAAGAAAGGGGATAGAATAGCCTTCGGAAATGATGGACTGTACCCATTTGTCTTGAGTCAGGGATAGCCAGGCTTCTGGGTACAGTGACAATCTTCCCGACTGCCTCGAAGATGGGCAGTCGGGCAACACCTCAGGGATGCTGAAAGGGCTTGTCAGGAAGGCTTCCCGATTGCCCTGGTTCTGGACCCCCTGCCCCTAGGGCGGCGTCTACCATTGTTATTCCCACCTCTGCCTTTGGTAGGAAAGCGACTCTGTCGTCAGGCGAAGTCCCTTGAGATTGTTTACGGAACCACATCTTTCCACCCTTCTGGCCTTTGGGGTAAGGCCTAGAAGGGGTCAAAACGGACTCCGTCGGCAGAAAGGGTCTTGCCATCAGTCTCGCACCTAGTCAGGGTTTCTTTCACTTGAGGACCAAAGAGGGATGGATCCATCAAAAGGGGAGTTCGTGAAAGATGTCTTGAAAGGGTCCGCAAAATTGCATAGCCGCATCCAGGCGTGCCTACGTAAGGCCACACCTGTCCCTGCGGCTCTGCTCGCTCCATCAGCCGCGTAAGAAAGGAGGCGCATGGAGGAGTTGGATATGGAATTAAGGGTAGCCAGCTGCGTGTTCATCTTGTCTTGGAAACCCGCAGCTGTAGGATCCTTTAACATTTCACTCGCTTCCTTGATCAGATCCCTTTGAAGGCAGTAAAATGGCACAGGTAGTTCAGCGACGCATGGTAAATGTCGCTGAGGAGAACATCCGCTTCCATTACCTATCCATGGACCTAGATTCCTTGTTAGGTGGATGGACAGGTACTGAAGGATCAGCTAGTTCCTTCTTTGTGGCAGCAGCTACCACCATAGCATCCACAGAAACTCCTTTTGTTAGAAATTGCTTGTCTGCTGGAGCTGTTATGTACTTAGAAGGTCTCCTGGGAGTGGGGTCCACTGAATCAGGAGCCGTCCATGCCTTCTTAGCAACCACCTGCATGAGGGGGTCGAAGGGGGACACCCAGGAGGTGGAAGGACAAGAGCCAACGCCCCAAGATACACAGATTCGTCCTCCGAAGGGTTGAGGGCTGGCCAATTTCCCCTCTGTTTCAGGATCTCCAGAATGTCTGCAAATGAGACATCTTCAGAAGGGGAACGGGGAACCCTCAGAATCATCCAAATCTGTGTCTGGCGTGATGGACTCAGGTGAGTCAATGTGTTTCCTCTTACACTTCCTCTTCCGAGGGGCTCTTCTGCCAAATCAGGAGAGGCCTCGAAGAGGATGAAATCCCACAGGGGTTTCCTGAGGAGCTGGCTCTCTGCGGTCCGGGATGAGGGAGTGAGTCGACTTACCCTGAGGCACCATAGAGGGAGGGGACGGAGCCGACTGTGGAGTACAGCCAGGCTCTAACACACTCCGCATGACCTCGAATGCACCCCTGTCAGGCAGAGCCAGAGGTCCCCGCTCCGAGGAGCTAAGAACCCCTCGGCACCGACAGTGATGGCTCGAGGCCGATGTTGGAGCCGAACTCACCAGCGCGAAGCCCGAGAGGGAGAGGGGTCGGACAAGGGTCCGATGCCACTCACCCCCTCGGAGCCGACGAGGGAAGTCCGGTGCCGAGATTCCTCCAAAGAAGAAAACGGAGCCGACGATGGAGCCGAAGACAATTGTATCGGCTCCGACGTAATCACAGTCTCGGTTCCGACACGACCCGGCTCCGAACTCAAAAGAGTCGAAGGAGGAAAATGTTGATGGACCGGGGCAGGCATCGACTGATGAGTCGGGCTCTGAAGCATCTGGGCCACTGCCTCGGACTTAAGTAGTCGACTCACTACCCTCTGAAGGTCATGATCCGACAGCCTCGATGACCTAGAGGGGTGAGACCTTTGGCTCCGTTCAGACAGCAGGGGAGATCCTGGAGCCGAATGAACGGAGCCAAGAGATGGTGACCTAGACCTCTTCCTAGTTGTCGGCTCCGAAGGTCTGGTCGGAGCCGACACGGGAACTTCTATAACCTCGGCTCCAGCCGGAGCCGAGGGAGCCACAGAAACTGTGGACTGAGACTTATCGGCTCCAGCCGGAGCCGATAAAGGCAAAGGTTGAGAAACCTGAGGTCTCGGCTCAGAAGCCGGAGCCGAAGACCTTGCCTTAGAGGGCTTCCTGTTGAAACAGACAGGGAATCCTCTGGCTTAAGTAAGCCTCTAAGAATCAGTTTATTCTTTCTTTCCTGCAGGACCCTGGGGCTGAAGCCATGGCACACAGCACAGGAGTCCTGCAGGTGCAAAGGCCCCAGACAATATACACAAGAAGTGTGAGCGTCTGTCAGAGACATTTTCTGACAGCACGCATCACACTTCTTGAATCCGGAGACCTTTGCTTCTTTAGACATTTTTGTTATAACAGGTGTACACAAACATGCACACAGACACACTAGTTACACCCTGTCAAAATTAACTTATAATAAAAAACAGTGCTAGAATTTTAATAAAATAATGCACAAACACTCCACTAGGGAAGGAAAGGCCAAAGGCCCAAGGGAAGAACCTAAGGTTCTTGAGGGAAAAAAACGGAAAATTTTTGGGAAGGTATAAAAAGTTTTCTAACTACACTAAACTAAGAAAAAAATATTAAATTAAAGGGGTTTAAAGACTGATTTCACTAAGAAATAGTACTTACCAGGAACCGGTAGAAAAACCAACCTCGAAGCTGTAGCGGCAAACAAGATCTGAGGTAACTCTCGCCTAGCATTGTGGGATATAAGGGGAGCCTCGAGCCGGTGGAACCAACTCTCGAGCTTTTAGAGTGGCGAGTGGGCCGAGGTCGGCTCCGAACCCATCCAGCAAGAATGAAGGCGAGATAGACAACTTAACATCTATATTTAAAACCCATTTGTCCTGGGTAACGAGTTCCCAGTTTTTTGCATGCACAGCAATCTTTCCCCCCAAAGCAGCAGTCAGTTGAGAAGTGCCTGGAAGATTTAAAGTTAAGTCATTGAGACAGTTTACCATAAGGGGAGTTTTACTACTCCCAGATTTGGAAGTGGGAGGCCCCCACTGCTTAAGTCCTGTGCGTACCCTGGGACTGAAGTCTGGGTGTTCTGCTGGATCTGGGTTTGGACTGAGAAGACCTGGAAGAGGCAGGAAAGGACAAATTCTTAGAGGGCCAACGCCTACTAAATCTTGGAGGTTGTACTTCATCTAACAGTTTGCATAGATTTAGCTTTTTCCTCCATCTTTTTAAGAACTTAAGAACTTCTGCCTTGTTGCCAGACGGTCCTGATTTAAGGGAGCATCCAGTAATTTAGCTTTAACATGATCTGGCAAGGATTGCTCCTTAAGCCAAGCATGCCTTCTAAGTACAGACCCGGTGACAGCAGCCCTGCAAGATGCCTCTAGTGAATCAAAATCACATTGCAAAGTATGTTTTCCATCCTGTTCAGCAAAATGCATTAAATCCTGTAAATCCTTATTTTCAGCATAATCAGAAATCAACATCATTTTCTGTTTAAGTAATCCAGTAATATGCTGCTGATACTTTAATATATGAAACTGGCAGTTTAAGGCCCTAATGGCCAAGGTTGCAAGTGTACACCTTCTTACCCCATCTATCCAGCGCCCTGCAGTCTCTATCAGAGGGGGTAGGATTTTTGGCAGACGTGCCTTAATTCCCTTGGGTCCCTGTGAAATGATCTCAGGATCCGCAGTAGGATTTTTGAAAAGGAACTTGTGAGAATCAGGAACACTGTAATATCTATCAGGTTTTCTGGGAGCAGGAGGTAAAGAGTCAGGGGCCAAGCTAGATTCCGAAAAGGCATCAACGATGTCTAGTACAGGAGGGATAGCTAAAGGCCTGTGCTGGGGCAGGAGTAAGAAATCCTTAAGCCTCTTCTTAGAATCAGAGTAAATCCTGACTTTTCCAAAGAAAATGCTCCCTGAGAGTATGCAAGTTTTCACCAAAAGAGAAATCCTCTGGGGGGGGTAAGCAGATGGAAGAGAGTCCTCAGCATCAGAATCCTCATAGGTAGATAAGGGTAAATCCTGCTCAGAGGAAACAAACTTCAGAATCCTGGTCAGAAGCATCATAAGCAAAATCAGTCCTAGGTGAGGGGGAAGGTTGGCTTCCCCTGATTAAAGTAATATGGTCTTCAGCCATTCTTACTTGTTTTTTAGGCATAGAGGCCTGACCATGCGGTCTGGGCGTCTTTTCCAAGCATGGTTCGAGTTTTAGGCCTTGAAGAAGATGGCGTCAGTTTGATATGGAAGTCAGTAGGCCTGAATACACCCTCAGAAGCCAGTGCCTGCACAGCGGCTCCAGACCCATCCAAAGTAGAGACATCCGCAGGTTCCACATTTAAAGCATCTCGCAGCATACCGGACTCTGAATGGGTCTCAGTAGAGGCCTGCGAATCTGAATTAGCGGGTATCAGGGGCTGCGAAAACGCCAGAGTACTGGCGAACCGGCGACAGGCTTAGAAGCATCGTCGGCATCTTTGGACCTAGGTGGCCTGTCTCTATCTCTGCGTTTTTTCAGAATGTCGGTAGTCGGATGGTTTACCAAAGACTAATTGAACTGTGCACCAAAATAATTAGAAGCGAAAATATACAGATGACAGACAGCTTGTTTACATAAGGCACAAAACTGACGAGAGGTACGTCGTGGTCAGGGCCTAGGCAAGGAATACAGTATGAATGGAAATCATTATCAGGTACTTGCTTTCCACAAAAAATACAATTATTTTTACTGACATTGGTTTAGAGCAAGAAGTAGTTTCACCAATGGGGTAGTTAGCTTTAGTTGAAGACTTTGGTTCTGAAACTCGAAAATGAAAATTTCAGGAGTCGGCCGACCGGCACTTGCGAACTGCTTCGGATACCGCACGGCAAGAAAGACTGAGGTAATGGCGTCGGCTGCATGTTTTATACCCCAGATTATCTGACATCACGGAAGGAGAGAGAGCAACCGACACAGGACCCAAGATTTTGTTAATCAGGCCTACTGAGGGCTACTGCAAGCAGATAACTCAAATGTGATGACTGCAACAGTGAAACACGAAGAACATCTATAGTTATGGTAAGATTTTACACAACTTTCCTATGTCCTTCTACTCCAATGCTGCAGTATCCTACTAGTGGGCGAGTACCAAAACTCACTATTGACTAGGAGTTGACCTGGAAGAGGACTGCAGGAATCCATGCAGGATAGCCCTGCCAAACCTTGCCCTGGTCTTGGAGATATGGTCCAGTTTGTAGACTGGTGAAGCAGGTGTGTACAGAGGACCAAGTAGCTGCCTCCAGAATGGAATTAGTGTCTAGGCCTTTAAAAAAAGGCTCCAGAAAAGGCCATAGCTCTTGTAGAATGGGCCCTGACATTGCCTTGCAAGGTCTTCCCATGGCGTGAGTAGCAAATAGCAAAAGGAAATAGCCTTGGAAATCCAGGATGAAATTGTCTGTTTGCTCACCGCTTTCCCCAGAGCCCTGGGGTGAAGAGAGACAAACAGTTGGTCTGACTTGCGAAAAGGTCTGGTATTATGCAAATAAAATCTGAGTTGTCTGTGAACGTCTAGCGAATGAAGGACTCTCACCATCTCCCTGTGGGTTAGGGAAAAAGGTAGGCAGATGGAAAGCCTGATTCATGGAAAGTTTGACCACCTTGGGAATGAAGGAAGGGTTTGTCCAAAGGGTGACCCTGTCCATATGAAAAAACAGAAAAGAGGATGTAGCCATAAGGGCTTGAAGCTCTGAGACCCTTCTGGCCGATGTCAAAGCTACTAACAGTACAGTTTTCCATGTGCAAAACTTTAAGGGGACCTTGTCAGGTGGTCCAAAAGGTGCCAGAATGAGTTTTTCTAACAAAATTACGATACCAGGGAGGAGGAGACCGTTTCCTGGGAGGTCTTAGGTGCAGAACACCCTTGAGGAAATTTTGGCTGGGAGTCGGGATTGCAAGCAGGGGGGGGGATCCATAGGCAGGCAGAGATGGCAGACTGGTATGCTTTTAAGAAGGAGTAGGACAAACCTGACTGCAATAGCTCACACAGCTAAGACAGAATCAGAGGAATATCGCTGTCCAGCAGATCCTTCTTTTATGATACCAGATAAAAAACTTTTCCATTTGGAGAGACGGGATTTTCTTGTGCTAGGTTTCCTGCAGGACTGAAAGCACATCCTCATTGTACAGGTGTCTGAAGGGAATCAGAATCCTATCCACCACATGGTGAGGTGCAGAGACTGCCACTGTGGGTGTATCTGTGTCCCCTTGTGCTGTGTGAGTAGGTCCACTGAGGGGGGGGGTAACTTGTGGTGATTGCCCTTGGACAGATGAAGTAGAAGGAACCAGTGCTGCCTTGGCCAGCAGTGAGTCACCAGCAAGATTTTTGTTGAGTCCTGCTGAATTTTCAGTAGGACCCTCTGAATTAATGGGAAGGGGGGAAATGCATAAATAAATTTCCCCTTCCATGATATTGAGAAGGCATATGTTTGTAATGCTTTCGGGTCGTATGTCCTGCAGCAATAGCTTTGGAGTTGCCTGTTTGTGGCAGAGGCGAACAGGTCTATCTGTGGAATACCCCCACCTGTGGACCAGATTTAGAAACATCTCTTGACAGCATCCATTCGTGGCTGTCTGATTTGGCTCGGTTTAGTGAATTTGCTTGTGAGTTATGCTGGGACGGGATGTAGGCTGCCTGGAGGGTGATTCCCTAAGAGGTAGCCAGCTCCCATACCTGTAGAGCTAGTCTGCACAGGAGGTAGGACTTGCTTCCTCCTTGCTTGCTGAGGTACCACATAACTGTGGTGTTGTCTGTGAAGATCTTTAGGCGGCCCTGCTGGAGGTAAGGTTGGAAGGTATGCAGGGCAAGGAGGATTGCTCTCATTTCCCTAACATTTATGTGCTCGTTTGTCCACAAACCTTGCACTATCCTTGGACCCACAGCTGCCCACCAGCCCAGATCTGAGGCATCTGTGTGCATGGTTCTGGGAGGGGGAAGGCATTTGAAGGGGTAAGTCCAAGATTCTGTGATTCCTCAGCTAACCACCATTTCAATTCTTGGTGAAGACAGGGGAGGAGTGGGACCCTGAACTCGAGAGGATGACAGTGTTGGGTACACACAGAGCGAAGGTACCACTGAAATCTCGTGTGTAACCTCACTACGGCCAGCATGGGGATAGTAGCTGCCATGTACCCTAGTAGTTTCAGGAATTCTCTCGCAGTCGTTTCTAATGAATGAAGGGGAGAAAGAAGGTGGTGGGAACGAGATACCACTTTTTTCCCTGGAAGGGAGGCCATCGTGACGTCTGCACTGATTCTGCATCCCAGGAAGACAATGTCCTGTGCAGAATCGAGTTGAGACTTTGGGGAAATTCATCATCAGGAACCTCGAGACTGCAGCAGGAGCATGAGGTCTTTAGTGTGATGAAGAAGGGTTTGTCTGCTGCCTGAATTAAGAGGTTTAGGTACGGGATTATTTGTATTCCCTTGCTTCCTTGCTAATGCAGTAGGCAATAAGCGGAGCCAGGTATTTTGTGAATACCCTTGGGGCAGTGGAGAGCCCAAAAGGCAAGGCACAGAACTGAAAATGAGAAGAGCCTGCTATGAATTAAATATTTCCTGAAGGCAGGCTTTATGGGAATGTGGAGATGGGCCTCCTTTATGTCCAGGGTTGCCATGAAGGCCTGAGGAAGAATGAGGGGAAAGTGTGGGTAGAATGAGCATCCTGAAGGTGGGGACCTTTAAGAGTAGGTTGAGGCTGGTGAGGTCTAAGACAGGTTCTCCATGGTCCTTCCTTCCTGGGGACCAGAAATATTCTGGAGTAGAATCCTTTCCCCTGAGGAGGAGGGGGGACTGATTCTACGGTGCCTTGAAGCAACAGGTTGTTTAAGACCTGATGGAGAAGAGACAGTTGAGATACAGGCGGTTGTGGCATGGCCCGTCTTGGAGGAGGGGTGATCCAAGTCATAAAGTAACCCTCCTGCAGGATGGACAAAACCCACTTGTCTGATGTCACGAGGAACCACGTAGAGAGACGGTGAGCGAGTCAGGCGGACAATGGAAGGGAGGGAGGTGGAGCAGGAAGTTGTGGCAAGCAGTCAGACACTGCCTACCCTGTCAGGAAATGGAAGCCTCTGGCTAGCAGGCTGAGGTGTCCGAGGCTGAGCGGGCTGTCTTCTGGGGGGGGGGGGGTCTTCTAGACCTAGGAGGGGCTGAGGGCCTGGAGGTCTTTCTTATAAATTGTGTTTGTCAGGTCGTTCCTCTGGAACTTAGAGATAGGAGAGACTAGGAGATGCTTGAGGTCCTGTAGTTCTTTCCCTTTTTGTTGCAGAGACTTAAAGAGGTCAGCCACTTTAGCACCAAAGAGGACTGAATGGTCCAAAGGAGTGTCCGGGAGCTCGGCTCTGAAATCATCACGGAGGGGCTGCAGGCACAGCCAGGAATACCTCCTTAACACAGATGCTGATGCAGCTGACCTAGCTGAGGCCTCAGCTGCATCGTATCCACACCTAAGGGAGTGCTTGTTCACCTGAAAGATCAGCCCCATGAAGGAAGTCAGGGATGCTTTTGCAGCACAGTCAGGTATGTCATTCAACTCCTTGAAGGCTTGTTCCAGCAGAGCAAGAGAGTATTTAGACATGTGAAACTGGTAATTTGTTGCCCTAAAAGCCAGGGTGGCAGAAGTGTAAATCTGCTTTCCCCACCTCTCCACAGCCTTGCTGTTCTTATCTGCAGGGAGGACAGTGGTGGTAGGAAGGAGTTTGGATGCTCTGTCAGTAGAAATCGAGATAGCGGCAGGGTCTGCCGGAGGGCACGTGAACAAGAATTTGTCTGAGTCAGGGACCTTGTATAATCTATCCGCCCTACGAGGAGCAGGTGGCTGGAAATCTGGATTAATAGATGCCGCAACAAATGCAACCAAGAAAGATGGTTGAACAGGTGGAATTGGCGAAGGGTTTGGAGATTCCAACTGTATGAGATCATAAAATCTCTTTTGTGCCTCAGTCATGTCTGAGCATTCCCACTTGAAGTGGTCTCTCATCAAGTTAACAGTCCCACTGAAAGTTAAGTCTTCCACTGGGGAATCAGGCTCTGCAGAGACTTCATACCACACAAAAGAAAGGCAAGGAAATCCACCATCAGGACATATGGTTCTTTATTACAATCATTCTAGTACCTCGGCTTTTCGCCTTCTGCTGGAACATTTACAGCTTCCCAATAAGTCCCTTTATATACCATTTTAAACTGACAAATAAATTTAACTACCTTAATTACATAATTAAATAAATACTTCATCATACAACCAGTTTTCTTTGGGAGATTACAGCATTACAGGAAGTACTTCAAAAAGACACTCCCGGTCAAAGGTACAAACAACTAATTGAGCAAGTTAATTCCAATGTGCAGAAAGTTGAAAATAATGTCATCGAAAGGAAAAAAAAAAACAAAAACTGAAGAGAGATATTAAAGACTTTCAGAATGGTACAATCTATGTTCGTTCATGAAGGGGGCGTGTCAGCAACCATCGGAATGGCTCTGGGGTCCGTGATTCATCCGTTTTGTCGGGTGAACAAGTTTTGGGAAAAAGCATTTCTTTTGAGGTCGTCCGCTCACAAGACACTGGAAACAAAAAACTATGCAGAAGGACACGGGCCAGTACAACAGCAGTCAAAAGCCAAAACTACAAGAGGGAGAGGCGGCAGAAAGAACAGAAGGAAGTAAAACAGTTGTACTCGAATGAGTGCAGGTAATACGTTCTCTACTGACTGACTTAAAAAGTTGTTTTTCTTCTCACCATGTGGTGAAACATGTCAACAATGTAACCAGTGAACAAAATGTATTTTTAACATCTGAACAAATATGTGAAGCAATGCAAATGACAGGGGAAATGTTAAATGTAAATGCTAAGCATGTAAGCGATGTTGCCAGTTTGCACAATGCTGGTAATGGAGTAAATAATTTGAGTTTAATGCAATATGATTCTTCTGAGTTGTGTGATGTATGACAGTTTCAGAATCTGAAAAAAATACAATTATTTTTTTTTAACATTAACACTGCCATTGCTGAGAATATTTGTGATACAGTGGGGGTTGATGAAGTTTTGAAGGCAAAACAACAAATGGGTTTGCATAGTGGAAAGATGGTAGGGACTTCTGGAGTCTCTGAAGCTGTAAAATGTGGAAAAAATCACAGATGCAATTCATGATGTGGATTCTGATACTGACATGTTTGTAAAATTGTTAGAGGCTTCACAGATTTCGGAAGTTCCAGCATGTAAAGAAAATGTTTTGAATTTAGATCATAGTATATGTGGATAGTGGAAAGTCAAATGCATTGGAAGAAAATGCTTTGAAAAAACATTAATCTGACCGATATACTGTGATCTCAGACTATGCTAGCAAGGTATTGCTTAAAGGTGCAAAATTTGTTCTGACCAGAATCCCATCTTTGGCTGATGTGATTACAGATGTCAAAAAATTCTGCCAGAAATTGAATCTTGAGTATTTTTTCAAAAATCAGATGTACCTCTTATTGATGGGGGGATGTATATGATAAGGAATCTTCTGATGAAGATGAGTTACTAAATCTTAGTATTTATGACAATTAAATATATGAGGCATGTAAAATTTGGATGAAGTTAATTCAGATGGGAATTTGAGAAAAAACAGTGGCATATCTGAGCCTTTTTTTACTGGATATGGTTGTTTGGAAATGCCCAGATTCAAATCAGATAGTAATTTCATGCCCCCCCAAAAGTAGTCCAGCCATAAACATTTTCGAAAATTTAGTGTGTAAAAAAAAAAGTGGAAAATGCTCATGCTTATTTTGTTAGGAATTTTGAATCGTATAATTTAACTAAGAAAGAATGGATGGCTTTACAAGAACTTCAATGCAATTTGAATAAGACACTATATAAAACAGCTAAGGGAGATAATTGGGTGGTTATGAATGTGTTGCAATATGAGGAAATGGTTTCTAATATAATATCAGAAGAGGGATATGTTGAATTGCAACACAACCCATTACATACATTCAAGATTGAGTTGCAATATATTTTGGAACATGGTGAAAGGCTTGTTTTTTTGAAACATAAGGACGTACAAAAACTGATGGTTAAAACACCTAGACATCCATTTATGTATGCGATTCCTAAAGTTCATAAAAGCATGTCAAAACCTCCTGGAAGACCTATTATTTCTGGGGTGGGTTCTTTTCTTGAAAATGTTAATACATTTTTGGATTTTCATTTTAAAAAACAGTTTGCCACAATTCCATCACATGTTAAGAACACCCAACAAGTTTGTCAGGAATTATTAAATTTGAAACGGGAAGATTACTTCTGGGCAACAGTAGATGTTAATGCATTATATTCTAACATTAACATTAGATGGGGTATCGGAGCAATGGCCAAAAAACTGGGTGAAGGACCACATTCCTTTTGAATTTGCTTGAATATTGTCTTACACAATTATTTTATGTGGAAAAACAAACTCTTCCTGCAAACTAGGGGTACTGCGATGGGGGCAGCTTTTGCCCCTTCGTATGCCATAGTTTATATGGGAGAATTTGAAAATCAGTTTATGTTATGGCAGGATTACTTTATGAAAAGCGTAATATACTATAAGAGATACATAGGTAATTTACTATTTATATGTAAATGAGAAAAGGCAGAATTTGTAAATTTCATGGGACTCAAATAATTCACATGAGTTGAAATTCACCTGGGAAACTGGTGGGGATAGCATTTCATTTTTGGATGTCACTTTTTATGTTGATGGAACAAAAAGGGTACAATATAAGCCTTACAGGAAGCCTACTGCAGTTTATTTTTATGCAACCAGTATGCATCCCCTTCATTTGATCAGTTCTCTGCCTTATAGTGAATTTAAGACAATTTTTACCAACACTTCTGAAATAAATTTAAAGGAAAAGAATTTGGAAGATACATTCACTAGGTTACAGAAAAGAGGGTATAGTGAACACATACTGCTAAAGGCTAGAAATAAAGTCATGAACACTGGTGGTATGAGGAGTATCAATGAATGTTATTCACATGGCAGTGGAACTGGAAACATTGAACAGCATGATAGGATGGAAGATGGGTTATTTTTTGTTACTAGATATTCTAATTTTTCGCACATTCTGGAGAGCATAGTTAGACAAGCTTGGGAAATAGTGATTCATGACACTTCCATTGGATGTTTGTTTCCAAAGCATATAACTTTTTCCTATGGCAGACATCGTAATATAAAAGAATTTTTAAATATTAAAGATTCAAAATCTAGATATTTTCATGCCATGGGGAAGAGAGTAGGATCACATGGTTGCAGAAAGTGTTCAATTTGTCATAGGGTCAAAAACATAGATGGAACTAAGACCAATGGCAGACTGTACAGGGCAAATGAATACAACTATGACGGTCGTGGTGTGACTTACATTATAGGGTGTAATTGTGCCCTATTTTTTGGTATATTGGTCAAACCAAGAGGAAAGTTAAGGTGCGCGCATCATGGAACATCTTAGTGATGTGAGAAGGAAAAAACCTGAAAGTCCAGTGGCCATGCACTTTTTGTCAAAACACAAAGGGTTGGAAGATAGTTTATTTTTTAGTATTCTTGCACGCCCCACGTCTTTAAGTGGTAATTTTAAACATCAGCTGAACAAGCTGGAAAGTCGAAGGATTATTAATTTTCATTATACCCCCAAGGAATGAATTTGGAAAACAATCTTAATATTTGATACAGCTTAGTAATGCATTTGAATAAGAAGTTATGTACTCACCATAACGTTCCATCAGAGTACGTAAACTTCATTTGTCAGCAACCTATGGGTATCGAATTCGAGCCGGCAGCTTCAAACAGCTAAGATCCGAGCTCCAAGCTCCTCCCCTTTACCCATAAACCCTGCTATCCCTTCCTGACGTCAGATCGAGTTTGCTTATCAGCATAAAAATATAGAACACCAAAGAACCACCTCCAAAATCTAACCTAAAGACAATCCGCAATGACAAGCAGGATTCCTTTGAGTATCCATATGGATCAGGGGGATGGAGGGGGGGTCGGTTGCTGGCAAATGAAGTTTACCTACGCAGATGGAACGTTATGGTGAGTACATAACTTCTTAATCTGAAGTAGTTAACTTAATTTGTGCATCAACCTATGGGACAGAGTCTCCAGCTACCTAATTCTTGGGAGGTCCTCATGGAAGGATATTCCGGAGCACTGCAGAGCCGAAGGATGCTCTCCCTCTAGAGACAAAATCCAATTTGTAACAGTTTATGAATGTATGAGGTGAATCCCAAGTGGCTGCTGAACAAATGTCATCCAACGACACGACACCCTAGATCGAAAAGCAGCAGAGGTAGAGATCGATAGAGTAGAGTGGGCATGGACATCTTGAGGTGCAGACCGGCCAGAACTCTCATAAGCCAAAAGGATACATTGTGAGATCCATCTGGACAAAGTGACTTTTGATACATGTTTTCCCAAAGTGGGTTTAGCAAAGGATACAAAAAGCTGGTCTGATTTCCTGTTATCAGCTGTCCTGTGCAAATAAAACCTCAGTTGCCTATGTACGTCTAGAGAGTGTAGCGTGTATTCACCTTTATTCTGGTAATTTGGAAAGAAGACTGGTAAATTAACAGATTGGTTGATATTAGACTCCGAAGCAATTTTGGGCAATTGGTCCTGAGTGAAACTCTATCTTTGTGAAATATTAAATATGGTGGCTTGGCACAAAGGGCTTGAAGTTCCGAAACCTTTCTGGCCGAAGTGATGGCAACAAGAAAAACTGTCTTCCAAGATAAGTATTTCAAATCCACTGAAGTTGCAGGCTGAAAGGGAGGAGCTGTCAGAGACTGAAGAACAAGGGTTAAGTCCCAAGGAGGGACTGCATGCTTAACCGGAGGCCTTAAAAGGAAAGTGCCTTTTAGGAAGGTCTTACATAATTTAGACGAAGTCAAAGGGCCGAGATCACTCCCCAACATGATAGTGAGAGATTGCAGCCAGCTGGACTTTGACCGTAGAAGAGCTAGCAACTTGGTCGAATAAGCCTGATAGAAAATCTAACACTGCTGGCAGCGGAGCTGTAAAGGGATCTAAGTTTTGACGCTCCGCCCAAATAGAAAAACGCTTCCATTTGCTATTATAAACCCTTCTCGTAGACAGCTTGTGAGCGGCTACTAGTATAGCCTTGACAGGGGACAAGATACCGGGAGTCCTAGCTATCAGTGGAACTGGATCAACCAAGCTGTCAGCTTGAGGTTGTCCAGGTTCAGAATTGACAGGCCTGATGGGTGAGCGATTAGATCCAGGATGGGATCTAGAATCCATGGGGGATTCACTAGATGAGACCATAGATAAGGGAACCAAGGTGGACGAGGCCAGAATGGGGCAATGAGGATTATTCTGCTCCCCAACCGTCTGGCTTTCTGTAAGAACTTTAGCATCAGGGGAAGAGGAGGGTAAGCATAAAGTAGACCGGGTGGCCAAACATGCACCAGAGTGTCTCTGGGGGATTCCCCGGATGGGGGAATTAGAGCGAAGTAGTCGCTGCACTTTGCATTCAAAGGTGAGGCGAAAAGATCGCAGCGAGGTTGACCCCACTTGGAGAAGATTAACTTCGCTACTCTGGGGTTCAGAGACCACTCATAGGGTGAGAGAATGGTTCGACTCAGCCTGTCTGCCAAGATGTTGGACCTTGCCTGGAAATGTGCGTCGCTATGAGAAAGCGGTTGTTGGATATCACCCATTACCACTCTCTCATGGCCTCTCAACAAAGTGGATAGGACCCGGTTCCCCCCTGTTTGTTGATATACCAGACAACCAACATATTGTCTGTCTGAATCACAATTGTCCCCAAGGGAATAAGGCTGTGAAGTGCTTGCAACACCAAAAGCACCGCTCTCATCTCTAGGACATTGATATGCAAAAAGGTCTCCGAATGGGTCCACGTGCCTTGGACAGTCCTGCCCATGCAATGCCCCCCCCACCTGAGGCGAGAAGCGTCCGTGGTCACCGTGGCTAGAGGAGGGGACAGAGAAGGGGCGCCCTTTCTGGAGGTCCGGGGACTGGAGCCACCATAAGAGGGCTTTCCTGCAGACCGTGCTGAGGGGAACAGGGAAGCTCAGGGGATGTCGCAGGAGGGACCATTGTGCTTGCAAGGTCCATTGAAGAACTCTCATATTCAAGCGCGCCAAGGGGAGAAGGTTGATAGTTGCCGCCATAGAGCCTAACGCCCTCAGGACCAATTCCGCAGAGGGAGCTGGGGATTAAAGAAGGGCCAATATGTGGAGTTTTAGAGTTCGAAGCCGGTCCGGAGTCAAGAAGGCTAGATGCTGGTTTGTGTTCAATCTGGCTCCAATGAAATCTAGGATTTGGGTTGGAAGAAGGGAAGATTTTTTGATGTTGATCGTGATCCCCAGCCGGGGAGGTAGATGGAGAAAGTCTCTGGCTGCACATAGTAGATGCCTGGTGGGGGCGGTCAGGAGCCTGTCCAGGTACGGAAAGACCTGAATTCCCTTGAGTCTCAGGTGGGCCACTACAACTGTCAAGACCTTAGTGAACACCCTGGGGGCTGTGGTGAGACCAAAGGGAAGGACCCTGAACTGGTAATGGCTGGATCCCAGCCGGAAGCGGAGAAACCTCCTGGATCGTCTGTCCATCAAAATGTGGTAGTACGCATCCTTGAGGTCTATGGAGCACATCCAGTCGTTCTCCTACAGAAGTGGGAGAATGGATTGGAGAGTGACCATCTGGGACTTTTCTTTGGCTACTGACAGGTTTAGGAAGGACAGGTCGAGGATTGGTCTCAAGTCCCCCGTCTTTTTTAGCACCAAGAAGAACCTGGAGTAAAAGCCTGATCCGGACTGCTCTGGGGGGACGTGCTGGATTGCTCTTTTTTCTAGCAGCTGGAGGATTTCCTCGCCTGCCGCCACCCTTTGATTGGGTGGGACATCGGGGAGGCTCTGGGGAGTGGGAGGGGGATTGAGAAAAGGGATCTTGTAGCCTCTGGATATGATCTGAAGCACCCAGCGATCTGTTGTAATGGACTCCCAAGCTGCTAGGTGCCACGAGAAATGCCCCCCGACTTCCTCCAGAGTGGAGCAGTCGGGTAAACCCTTCAGGGTTGCTGCGTGGGCCGATCAGAAAAAGGTTCTCTGGACCCGAAGTTCTTCGGACCCCCTCTGCCTCTAGGGCGGCACCCACTCTGTCCTCCTCTGCCTCTGAAGGACGAGGGGTCCGGAGCAAAACGGGATTGTTGAGACTTCCGGAACCACATCTTCTTCTGTCCCTTTTGGTTCCTCGAGAAGGACCTCTGGGGAGCAGAGAAGCGGACTCTGACGGCAGACGTCTTCCCGTCTTTCTCGCTCTGGACCAATGTATCGCGTACGGTTTTGCCAAAAAGGGCAGAACCATCAAACGGGGCATTTGCGAATGACACCTTGAAGGGTTCTGCGAAATCACAGTGACGGAGCCACGCCTGTCGCCATAGGATGACGCCCGCTCCGCTGGCTCTAGCGGCTCCTTCCATGGCATGGGATAGTAACCGGATAGAGGTATTAGAGATAGATTTGAGAGTGGCCATTCGGGTTGAGAACACTTTCTTAACCTCCGCCGACATGGACTCTGGGGGCGACCCCGCATATTCTTTAATGAGATCCCGCTGGAGTCTTATCACGTGTGCCATATAATTCAGCGACCTCACAGAGAAGGTGGCTGAAGCGAACACCCGCTTCCCCAAACGGTCCATCGTCCGAGACTCCTTGTCTGGAGGATGGACCAAGGAACTCTCCTGGGCCAGTTCCCTTTTGGTGGCGGCCGCCACCAACATGGCATCTACCGGGGCTCCTTTGCTCCAACATGACTTATCCGAAGGGGGGCTAAGGATTTTGTCAGGCCTCTTTGGAATGAGCTCCACAGTGTCCGGTTCCTTCCACACCCTGGTAGTAATCAGGCCTACCAGGGGGTCGGCGGGAGGGGACACCCAAGAGGTAGACGGGCCTGCATCAAACGCCTCCAGAAACGCATTCTCGTCAGAGGAAGGTTTTGGGGCTGACCACCCGCCTCTGATCCGAAGCATCTCCATGATGTCTCCCGAAGGAGACTTCTTCGGGGGGGTTACCTTGGGGAACCTTCCCCTTCCTCCAAGTCTGTGTCCTCTGTCAAGGACTCAGGTGAGTCCAAGTGCCTACTTTTGCACTTGCATTTGTGTGGACCCTCCTCGGGGGGGCTGTTCGAGGAGGCCTCACCAACTACATTCTGTTCCGGCAAGGGAACAATCTAGGACATTTGCGCAGGCTGTCCCTGGGACCGGGTGATGGAAGGTAGACCCGTCAGAGGGAGTGCAGGGTGGAGCTGTAGCCAAAGCCAGGGGCTTGGAGTCCCTCGACAATACCCTCGCCACATCATCGAACGCCGAAGGAGAGCTGCTCCCTATCGAATCAGAGAGCAGACCCCTCCCTAGGATCCGATGTGCGGATCGGGGCCGGCGCCAAGGCGGTCGGATCCATAGGGCCAGCATGCTCCGACTGCGACGGATCCTAAGTCATACTGACACCTCTGGATCTGAAGCTCAGCTCTCGGCTCCGAGAGCTCGGATCCGAAGAAAAGGGACCCGATAGACTCGAGGGTGCCATCGGAGCTGAAGTACCAGACACTATCGGCGCCGATGCTCACCCGGCTCCAACACTACCCAGCTCCGAAAGCTCCGTGCCCCGATAGTGGGTCGGAGGAGCAGCGATTGGGGCGAAAAAGGGGGTAGAGTCCCCCCCCCGGTGGGGGGTGGGGGGAGGCAGGAGCACTCCCATCTGCATCTGGGCCTGGAGGAACCTACGCATCATCCGGTCCAAGTCTGCATTGGAGATGCTACGGGTAGACCTCGACGAGGCCACTGAGGCGGGCCAGGAATGCCGCCTCAATGACGTCGAAAGCGACCGGGTCTCCACCTCCTCCGGCGAGAAACGGGGAGATCGGAGCCGGGAAGGAGAAGATCCGGAGGCCATAGGCAGAGAAGCTCGCTTTGATGGCAGTGCCAAGGAAGAGGTCTCGGCCTGCCTCTTGTGATGCTTCCACTTCTCCTTCCTAGCTTCCCTCTCCTCTTGGCCAAGGGTGGGAAGGTGAGTCCCGGCCAGAGGGAGAGAAGGTGGCGCTGCCGAAGCCTCGGCAGAAGCCACAGAGGGGCCGGAGGACAAAGTCGAGTCCGAGGCAACAGTCCTGCCAGAATCAGCTTCGACCTCCTGTCCCTGATGGCCCTGGGGTTGAACGCTGCACAAATAGTGCAGCCCGAAGTGAGATGTTCAACCCCAAGGCAAATAACGCGAGTGTGGCCATCTGCTGGGGACAGCTTATGGCCACACTCAGTACATTTAGAAAAGAAAGATTTGGGCGCCTCAGACATTGAACCCACACACTAGGCCCCAAAAACGGACACACCTTAACACACACACACACACGGGGAGGGAATACACTAACATTGACTAACAAAACAGAGGTACGATAACCTAACTAGGAGAGATAACACGCACACAATTTTTTTTAAAGAAAAATGTAAAAAAAGAGAGATTTGTCTCACAAAACTCCTACGCTACGCCTGGAAGCTCGTTCAAAGCTGCTGTTGAGAACCGCGGCAAACGAGATCTGAGGTCAGGAAGGGATAGCAGGGAGTTATGGGTAAAGGGGAAGAGCTTGGATCATAGCTATTTGAAGCTGCTGGCTTGGATCCGATACCCATAGGTTGATGTACAAATTAAGTTAACTACTTCAGATTTACTATTAAAAGTTAAAATATCAAGTTGAGAAATAAAGTTTTTAGAAATCAGGTTTAAAAGCATGTATAATGTTTTAAGAATTCACATTTGGTATGTGTATTAATTTATGATATATTAAAAGTGAATGTTTTTAAATTTGGAAATATTTGTTATGGATGTACACAATCTTGTATATTTATGTATTTGTAGATATTAATTTGCATAAAAGGTATCAGTCACATTTAAATATTATCATGAATTAATTTGTTGCCAACGGGGGTATTGTTTATATGTTGAACATTTCCTTTAAGAGTGTTTGCAACTTTTCAAAGAAAACTGGTTGTATGGTGAAGTACTTAATTATGTAATTAATGTAATGAAGATAGTTTACATTTATTGTTAGGTTTAAAATGGTATATAAAGGGACTTATTGGGAAGCTGTAAATGTTCCAGGGGAAGGCGAAAAGCCGAGGTACCAGAACGGTTGTAATAAAGAACCATATTGTCCTGATGGTGGATTTCCTTGCCTTTCTTTTGTGTGGTATGAAGATTTGGTCCTTTTATGTTTCTGCAGATACTTCCTCAAGAGATCCATACCCCAGGGGGCGAATGAGATCTAGGAAAAATAGGAAAAGGAGTCCTCTGAGGAGTCAGACAACTCCTCCTCTGCTGGTTGACTCACAGTCCTTTCAGGTATGGAAGGTCTGGGACTGAGAAAAGGTGGAACAGCACGAGCAGCTTCAGTGGAACGCCTAAGGGCCATGAAGGCACTGTATAAACTTTGGTCAATGGCCTAAAATAGGGTAAGGTCTCTGGTGCTGGAGTAGGATCTCTAGTCTTATTTCTTTTTTGTAAGGCCTAGCAGGCGTCTGGCTGGTGGTAGGCCTAGGAGTAATTGGTGGAACGGCTGAGGCAGAGTCAGAAGCACCCATCGAAAGCACGTGTCATCCACTCTAGATTGTGCCGCCTCCTTAAGGTACCTGCTGTATCTGCTTTAGCGGATGCCAGGTCCTTAACCAGGCTGATGACACCTAGAGGCTGAGGAGCGGCAGAGGGAGGCGCAGTGGAAATAGGCTGCATGGACTTGGCCCTCTTCCTTGGCGGTTCGGACAGGGCGTCGGAGCCAGCCTCCATACCTAGCGCAATCTGTCAAACTCTGACTCATAAGGTACAAATTAAGAACCTGTAAACAGCGACTAAGGGTCTTTGGGATGAACAAATGAAATAATCGTGTTCCCTACCCAAACAGAAAAGACACTGGTCATGGGTGTCTTTATGGGGAATCTGGAGACCACAGTTGCACTTACGTTTACCGGACATGAACAGACTATAAACTATACAAAAAGAACCGAAAAGAATCCCCAGTGGGGTACTCAGCTTTGTTTAGATTCAGATCAGACATCTGCGAGTAGCAGGAACACATGGCGTATGGCTGGCGGCTGAAAAGTTCTGAGGGCTGGTGCATGCAGATGTCATTTTTATGGCCCACGTTCCAGCAGCCACATCAGACGTCCGACGCACATAGAGGGACTGAAAATCTTAGGAAACCTGGCCGGTAGAACTGGAGAGGAAAAAGTGTAAACTCACTAACAGAATACTGCAACATTGGAATAGGACATCTAGATTTACTTTAATAATCGAGCTAACTGTGAGGAGCAGACAAGAGAGTCACTGACCGCCTCTGAATCAGGTAGTAGGGAGACAGCCTAGCAAGGCCAAAGAGTACAGGGACATGCGTCTGGTAGTTAAATAACTCTGATAGCCAAGGTGAAAGTGGTACAGACCTTCTTCCCCAACCTTTCCAAACTTTTACTTTCCTTGTCAGAAGAAAGCAACTTTATAGGAGGAGATACACAAGATGATGTGTCAGAAGTAATGGAGACCACAGCTGCTGAAGGACATTTAAAAAGTAACTTACAATCCTCGGGGACCTTATAAAAACAGTCAGGCCTTTTAGGGGCAGGAGCTCGAGTGTCTGGGGTTTTAGATGCAAATGCAAAAGCATCTAAAAAAGCTGAGAAAACTGGAGAAACTGCTCAAGGAGTAGGGGCCACCAACTGGATATCGCATCTTTTTTGCTCCTCTGAAATTTGAGAGGAATCCCACTTAAAGAATTCCCTCATTTTATTAATAGTTTCCCCAAAGGAAAGCTCTTCTATGGGGGAATCTCCCCATTAGACTCTTGCTCTTAAGAAGCATACTCCAGAGGGGAATGAATCTGGGTTGAGTATGCTAAAGAGTGTTCATCTGAAGACTCCTCAGAATCATGAACCTGAAATTCCCCAGCCTGCACAGAAAAGGACCCCTGAGACCCCGATAACAGTACAAGTAACAAACAAAAAGCAGACAATGAAATAGGAGAGGCCAAAGCAGGGGGCCCCAAGGCCATCAGTGCCTTAATGAGACCCTGTGAGAAAGCATCCCAATCTAGTGGAGATGTGGAAGGAAAGAAGAGTTGTGTAAATTCTTACCATAACCATAGATGTCCTCCTCTTCCATGTTGCAGTACTCATACGGTGGGATTTGCAGGCCTCAGGCGGCATGACGTTGGCTCCTATACAAAAGCTTCAGCCTGGCTGCCGTAGGTGCGTGGGATATCACACGTAGGGCCATAAAAACCATGGAGTATAAATGTAACATCTGCATGCACATACCTCAGAACTTTTCAGCAGCAGACTACGATAACCAACTGTTTTGCTCCTATGTTGGAAGACTTAGTACCCCATTGGGGGATGCCTTTTTCACTCTTACTTAAGCTTGGTTGCTGTAGTTTTTCTATTAGCCGATGTCAGAGAAAAAGAGTAAATATAGTTGCGGGGAAAGATTCTGCACAAAGACTCCCACGACTGCCGTCTCTTTTGCCCAGGTAGAGAGCACGACCATAAGCCCTGCACTATTTGTCAATCCCTTGTACCAAAGACCTTACGCAGCCGTATGGCTGCGTTAAATTTGCATTTAGAAAATCAAAGGCTTAAACGCCTCGCACATTGAATGGATCCCGAGTTGGCCAACCAAGCTGAACAACCTAGGAATAAGGCCAAGGTCTGGCCTTCTCCAGATGCCGTTCTGCCTTCGGATGTTGCGCCAACTACCATTCTAGGGGCTGAAGGACACCTGACTACTCAGACGGTTCCTCTGGAAGAGGCCGTGTCAGTAGCCATGGAAAACACGTCAGCGGAGTTGATACAGACATCGCCCATAATAAGTTATGTACCTACCATAACGTTCCATGTTAGTTGTGTTCTTCTCGCCTTCTTTCTTGCTGGATGGGTTCGGAGCCGATCCTCTGCTCCAACTCGGCCTATACTATAGCTCGAGAGCTATTTTTTACCGGCTCAAGGCAGCCCTATATCCCACAATACCATGCGCTAACTCCCCAGATCTCGTTTGGCAGCTAACACATAGCATGGAATTTTTTGTTACCAACAAAAAACCAATATATATATATATATATATATATATATATATATATGTGAACAGTCTCCCTGGCTATAGTAGTCATGATATGGGAACCTTGGAAAAAGGGGCAACGTCATGAAACAGAAGGATCTCAGAACCTTCAAGTCTGTCTAGGCTAGGGGGCAGGAGGGAGGGACGCAAGAAAGAAGGCGAGAAGAAGACAACTAACATGGAACGTTATGGTAGGTACATAATTTCTTAATGTTAAGTTGTCATTCTCGCCTTCATTCTTGCTGGATGGGACAGCGCCCCTAGCACCTTGTTCCTGGGTGTCTCAATGGAACAGACTCCTGAGTACAGTGGAACCAAAGTCAGCTCTATTTCTGGAGGCTATATCCAGTTTGTAATGGGTAATAAAGGTATGTTGAGAAGCCCACGTAGCTGCTGCACAAATGGCATCTAAAGGTAACCTTGCTTGAAAGGCTGTTGAAGTCGATAGCGCCCTAGTTGAATGAGCCTTAGGGTTTTGAAGGAAGTTGTTTATGTCTCAACCCATAGACAAAGGTAATGATGGAAGCTAACCATCTAGAAAGGGTTACCTTTGAAACTGGAAGTCCTTTCCTCCCGTCAGCATAAGAAAGGAAGAGTTGTTCTGACTTCCTGAATTGTTTTGTTCTGTCTAGATAATACCGCAATTGGCGATGAACATCCAAGGAATGTAGTTTCTGTTCAGCCCGGTTTGAATAATTTGGGAAGAAAACCGGCAAGTGAATAGTGTGATTCAGATTTGATTCAGAAGAAACTTTAGGTAGAAAGGAAGGGTTTGTTCTGAGAGCTACTCTGTCTTTATGAAAGACCAAATAAGGTGAACGAGTAGACAAGGCTTGAAGCTCCGACACTCTGCAGGCAGAAGTTATAGCCACTAGAAACAGAGTCTTCCAAGAGAGGAGCTTGAGAGAACAAGAAGCTGAAGGCTCAAAGAGAGGAAGAATTAGTGAAGATCACACTAAATTCAGGTCCCATTGTGGTGGAGGATCCTTAATGGGAGGTCTGAGTAAGAAAATGCCCTTGAGGAAAGCTTTACAGAGTTTATAGGACATAATACTGGTTTCCGAAAGACCTACATGGAAATTGGCAATGGCCGCTAGTTGAACTCTGATAGTGACTGCCGATGAACCTGCATGTAAAAGCTCTGCCAGAAAATCAAGAACTTTGTGAATTGGAGCATTAAAAGGGTCTAAGGACCTAGCTTGTGCCCAGAAGGAAAAACGCTTCCATTTGCTCGCATAAGTCTACCTGGTATTAGACTTATGGGAGGCAAGAATAATGTCACAGACAGGAAGAGAAATGAGGGGAAGCCTGGCTATAGTTGGAAGTGGAGCAACCAAGCTGTGAGGTTGAGGGACTGAAGAGACTGGTGCAGCTTGCCCGTCAGATGGGTCAAAAGATCTGGAAATTGTTCCAGATGCCAGGGCTGTTCCAGAAGGTATCGGTGCAGGAACGGAAACCATACTTGTCGAGGCCAGTAAGGAGCAATGAGGATCATTTTGGATCTCAATGCGGTTGCTTTCTGAATAAACTTGGGGATTAACGGAAAAGGGGGAAAAGCGTATAGAAGACCCCGAGGCCAATCGTGGACTAGAGCGTCTCTGGGGGGTGGCCTGGTAGGGGGAAGAGAGTGAAGAAGTCGAGGCACTTGCTGTTTTGAGGTGTTTCAAAAAGGTTGCAGCAAGGCTGGCCCCACTTCTGGAAAATTCTCTCTACTACCGCTTGATTTAGAGACCACTCGTGAGGCATGAGAATTGTTCTGCTCAATCTGTCCGCTATGACGTTGGATCTCCCGGGGATGTGCGTTGCTATCAGAAACCGTTGAGAGGAGATCGCCCACTGCCAAAGTCTGAGTGCTTCTCGACATAGGGGGTAGGACTTTGTTCCACCCTGCTTGTTTATGTACCACACTACGGACATATTGTCCGTTTGAACTGCTATAGTGCCCGTGGGAAGAGAGTCCTGAAGGGCTCGCAACGATAAAAGCACTGCTCTCATCTATAGGACATTTATGTGTAGGTGGCATTCTAATTGTTGCCACGTGCCCTGGACAGTCCTGCCCTGATAATGCCCCCCCCCACACCTGATCAGGGAGGCATCCGTTGTCACTGTGGCAACTGGAGGGGGAATAACAGGGTCTGCCCTGATGAAGTTGAGGGGAGACTATCCACAAGACGAGGTGTTTCTTGCAAGTTGGGGTTATCAAGATGTTGTGAGTCATCGGAAGTTGTTGGTAGGACCACTGAGAGAAAAGCATCCACTGAAGAATTCTCATATGGAAGCGGGCTAAGGGAAGAAGGGGAATCGCCACTGCCATGAGGCCCAATGTTTTCAGTACTAACTTGACTTGAACTTTGTTGGACTGAATCAGAAGGTGGACATTCTGCCGTATATCTATCACTCTCTGAGGTGTTAAAGTTGCAGACATTTCTGTGGAGTTTAACACGGTGCCTATGAAGTTTATACATTGACAAGGTGACAAGAAGGATTTTGCAAAATTTATGGAAATACCTAACCTGTTGCAAATGTGAATGGTGCAATCCCTGGTTATGATAAGATGCTGCTTGGTGGTAGCGGTAATGAGCCAGTCGTCTAAATATGGAAACACCTGGAATCCTTTTTGTCTCAGGTGAGCCGTGACCACTGCCAAACATTTGGTGAACACCCGGGGGGCTGTGGTGAGACCAAAGGGCAGGGCTCTGAATTGGTAATGACTGGCTCCCAGCCGAAAGCAGAGAAACCTCCTGGAGCGCCTGTGTATCTTTTATGTGATAGTCTGCGTCCTGTAGGTCTAACGAGCACATCCAGTTGTGTCTGCCCAAGAAGGGCAGAATGGACTGCAGCGTTACCATCCGAAATTTTGTCTTCTGCACAGATTTGTTCAGTCTGCTGAGATCCAAAATGGTTCTCCAGTCTCCTGTCTTTTTTGGTACCAAAAAGAACCTGGAGTAGATTCCAGATCCTAGCTGGTCTGCTGGGACTGCCTGGATGACTTTTTTTAACAGCTTTTCTATTTCCAGCTGTGCCTGACCCCTTTTGTCCAGGTGGTACGTCTGGGAGGGGTCTTGGCAATTGGTTTGGAGGGGAAATGAAGGGGATTTTGTAAACCTTGGATATAATCAACTGTACCCATTTGTCTTGAGAGGGATTGCCAGGCTTCCGGGTACAGAGCTAATCTTCCCCAGACTGCCTCCGAAGGTGGACAGTCGGGCAGCTTCTCAGGGATGCTGAAAGGGTTGGTCAGGGAAGGACTTCCCTGGAACCCTGGTTCTGTGGACCCCCTCTGCCCCCCTGGGGCAGCGTCTATTGTTATCCCCCCCCCTGCCTCTAGGGGGAATTTCACCACGTGCGGCAGGCGCGACTCCCTGTGGTTTACGGAACCACATCTTTCCACCCTTCTGACCTTTGGGGTATGGTCTAGATGGTGTGGAAAAATAGACTCCCATGGCAGAGAGTCTTACCGTCTTGCCCGCACCTGGTGAGGGTATTCTTCACCTGAGGTCCAAACAATTCTGAACCATCAAAGGGGGTGTTGGTGAAGGACGCCTTGAAGGGACCAGCAAAATTAAAGAGTCGCATCCAAGCATGACGTCTCAACGCAACACCTGTGCCTGCGGCCCTACTCGCTCCATCGGCTGCATAAGAGATAAGCCGCATGGAGGAATTGGCAATGGAATTCAGGGTAGCCAGCTGGGAGTTAATCTTGTCCTGATACCCCGCAGCAGAAGGATCCTGTACAGTTTCACCCAGTTCTTTGAGCAAATCTCTCTGAAGGCAGGTGAAATGACAAATAGTTCAGCGATCACATAGCAAAGGTCGCTGAAGCAAATGTCCGCTTACCGCACCTGTCCATGGTCCTAGACTCTGTTAGGAGGATGAACAGGTACAGAAGGATCAGCTAATTCCTTCTTAGTGGCAGCTGTTACCACCATAGCATCTACCGAAACACCTTTGGTGAGAAATGACTTGTCTGCCAAAGCAGAAATAAATTTTGAAGGCCTCCTAGGGGTAGGTTCCATGGAGTCAGGAACTGCCCATGCCTTTCTAGCCACCACTTCCATCAGTGGGTCGAAAGGGGGGGAACACCCAGGAGGTGGAAGGGCGAGATCCAAAGGCATCAAGGTAAACAGACTCGTCCTCGGAGGGTTTGAGTGTGGACCAATTCCCCCTCTGTTTCAGGATCTCTAGTATGTCTGAAAAGGAGACATCTTCAGAGGGGGATCTGGGGGAGCCCTCCGACTCATCCAAGTCGGTGTCCGAGGTTACAGACTCAGGGGAGTCTACGTGCTTCCTCTTGCACTTTCTTTTCCTAGGTGGCTCTCCTGAAGCTTCAGGAGAGGCCTCGGAGGAGGATGAGACACCCAAAGTGGGTAAACTATGCGTTGGATCTCTGCTATCAGTTGCAAGAGGATGGCCAGAGACCGTAACAGGCACTGTGAAGGGAGGAGCTGAAGAACCCAACCTTGGAGCGGACACTGGATCCAGCACGCTCCTCATCACCTCGAAAGCCCCCCTATCAGGCACCGAAGACAGTCCCAGCTCCGAAGACACCAGAACCGCCCCCGGCACCGACAGAGAAGGCTCCAAAAATGATGTCTGAGCCGAACTAACCAGAGCCGACGCTCCGAGAGGGAGAGCGGGGACGGACAAGGGTCCGATGACACTCGCCCCCTCGGAGCAGACAATGGAGTCTCGGCGCCTGGACTTCTCCACGGATGGTGCCAACGACGCCGGAGCCGAAGGTGGAAGTATCGGCTCCGACGTGGGCAAGGTTACGGTTCTTACAAACTCCGGCTCCGAACTCGACTGGAGAGTCAGAGGAGGAATCGAAGGCGGCACCGAGGGAGCCACAGTCTGGTGAGATGGGCTTTGGAGTATTTGGGCCAGTGCCTGAGATTTTATAAGTCTACTGACCACCCTCTCAATATCGTGGTCGGAAAGCCTAGACGACCTGGAGGAATGAGTCCTATGACTCCGCTCTGATAGAAGCGGTGATCTTGGAGCCGATCGGATGGACTCTAATGACAGGGATCTAGAGCGCTTGCGCGCTGATGTCGGCTCCGATACAGGTTTCGGGGCGGGTACGATCTTGCTCACCTCTGCTCCGACCGGAGCCGATGTCGGAACAATCTCAGTTTCACCAGCCCTCTACTCAGAAGCTGGAGCTGAGGGCTTGGCGGGCTTAGACGACTTCCCCGAGCCAGACTTGGACAGGGCGTCATTGGGCTTCAATAAGCCCCTCAAAATAAGTTTATTACGACGCTCCTGCAGGACTCCAACTAAATCCGTGGCAGACGGAACAAGAGTCCTGCAGGTGCAAAGGTCCCAAGCAGTAGACGCAAGAAGTGTGACCGACTGTCAGAGACATTTTCTGACAGCACGAGTCACACTTCTTGAATCCCAAGACCTTAGCTTCTTTAGACATAGTTACCCTAAAAAACAGTAACAGTCAGCACACCCACTCACTCGACTTTCACACCAAGGGGGAGTTAAGGGGCTGACTAAGACAACAACTCGCACACACAATAATGGGGGAGAGTAAAGAAAACTAAGCCTGTAGGCCCGAATAGAAAATTAAACTAAAGGGGTGGGTAGGGCTTAACGAAAAAATTACTAATAGGTAATTTAGGTAAAACTGTATCAATGGGAACTATCTGACAAAAACTAACCTGAAGTTTAGAAGAATTTGCTAAATTTTCTTTTACTGACCTGAGCCTGCAAAAAAAGGCAACCTCGCAGCGAAGCGGCAAACGAGATCTGGGGAGTTAGCGCATGGTATTGTGGGATATAGGGCTGCCTCGAGCCGGTAAAAAAATAGCTCTCGAGCTATAGTACATGCCGGGTCGGAGCCGAGGATCGGCTCCGAACCCATCCAGCAAAAATGAAGGAGAGAATGACAACTTAACATCAGACGTCGGGGGGGGGGGGAGCTTACAGTTATGTACACTTACCATAAACGTAGATGTTAGAGTGTATTCACTGTTGCAGGCATTACATTTGGGTTATCTGCTTGCAGGTAGCCCTCAGTCGGCCTGATTAACAAAGTCTTGGGTCCTGCGTCGGTTGCTGTCCCTTCTTCCATGACGTCAGGGGTATAACACATGCAGCAGACGCCATTACATAAGGTTTTCTTGTCCCAGATGTCAGGTGCCCCCCTAATGGGGAGCAAATAAGTATAAAAGTACAATGATATACCTCCAACAAAAAAGCAAATACACCAAAAAGGCTTTTAAGTATAGTAAAGGAAAGTAGAGGTATAGCCAAAAGAAGTTAGGGGGCTGGAGGGAGGGTAACCAGGACTGCAACAGTGAATACACTCTAACATCTACATTTACGTTAAGTGAACACAACTGCACTATGTTCTTTGTGTTTCACTGTTGCAGTCATTACATTTGGGTAGATTCCCAAAGTTTTGGTTGGGAGGAGGAATTTAGAAAGCGTTAGAACCAGCTATAAGGCCCTGTAAGACTGCAGTGGCAAAGCCAGCTCTGGATTTAGAGAAAATTGGCAAATGATAATGCTTGGTGAAAGTATGTACAAAACTCCAGGCAGCAGCTTCTAGATGTCCCTGGTAGGAACGCCTCTGAGAAAGGCTGTAGAGGTAGATGCAGCCCTGGTGGAGTGAGGTCTGATCCCCTGGGGGATAGGTTTTCCATGGTGCTTATAGCAAAAATGAATGCAATGGCCTATCCAATTAGAAATAGTTTGCTTTGAAATAGCCTTCCCCTCTGCCCCTGCAGCAAATGTTACCAGCAGTTGTTCAGATTTCCTTTGAGGTTTAGTCCTGTCCAAGTAGAATCTGACTTGTCTGTGCACATTTAAGGAATGCAGTATCCGTTCCCCTTTGTTCTGTGGATTGGGAAAGAAGGTCGGCAAATGAATGGACTGATTAAGAGCCACACTTGAGACCACCTTGGGCATGAAGGATGGATTGGTTCTGAGGGACACCCCGTCCGCATGAAAGATGATGAAAGGCTCCACAGCCATAAGGGCCTGTAATTCAGATACCCTTCTAGCTGAAGTGATTGCTAAAAGGAAAGCGGTATTTAAGAAAGAAATTTTGAGTCTGCAGTAGCAGCTGGCGCAAAAGGAGGTAGAGTGAGTTTCTCCAAAACAAAGTTAAGGTCCCAGGCTGGGGTAGGAGCTCTCCTGGGTGGTCTCAAATGTTTGGCCCCTCTGAGGAACTGCTTGAGAAGTGGGTGAGAGAGGAGGGAGGGGTTCTGTGTTATGAGCTGAAATGGCTGAGGCATGGATTTTAATGGAGGAAAAAGACAGGCCCCTGTGAAGCATCTCAGTTAAGTATTGTGAAATCTGAGGTAAATTGGGTGCTACTGTGCTCATCCCTTGTGACTGGTTGCAGGCACAGAATCTTTTCCATTTTTCAGCATAGGATTTTCTAGTGCTAGGCATCCTTGCCTCTAAAATGACATCTATCACAGGTTTACTGAGGGGTGGTAAAGGAGAGATTATGTAATTAGCCAGACAGCAAGGTTCAATGTTGGAAGCTGAGGGGGCAGAATCTGTTTCTCCTGCTGAAACAGGGAAGGAGTCTGAGGCAGGTGACATGGGGGTAACCGTGATACTGCACAGGAGAGGGTACCAGTGTTGGCTTGGCCAGTCTGGAGCAATCAAAATCATCTATGGTTTTTCCTGTTTGGTTTTTAGTAGTACTTTGGAGAGCAGAGGTAGAGGGGGTGGAGGCATAGACTGATAGATTTTTCCAGCTGAAGGACAGAGCATCCACTTTCCAGGCTTGTTTGTGGGGAGTCCTTGTGCAAAATGTGTCCAATTGGTAGTTCTGGGGAGAGGCAAACCGGTCTATATCTGGGCTCCCCCATTTGCTTGTCAACATGTTGAAAATCCTTGGTTCCAGTTTCCACTAGTGTGGGTCCATGAGATTTCTGCTTAGTCCATCTGCCAGTGTATTTAACTTTCCTGGCAGGAAATGAGCTTGTAGGTGCACTTGGTAGCTCAAGGCTGTGCTCCACAATGCCATGGCTAGTCTGCAGAGGGGGAAAGAATGTGTAACCACTTGCTTGTTTATGTACCACGTAACAGTGGTGTTGTCCGTCTTTACCATTAGTTGTCCTGGAAGAATGTGGTCCTTGAAGGCTGTAAAAGCATTCTGTACAGCTAACATTTATTTTTCATTGATTTGCAGGTGCATTTGACTTTGGTTCCATTTGCCCTGAATGCACTTCCCTGCAAGGTGAGCCCCCCATGCACAGTCTGATGGGTCTGTTAAGGTTTGGGCGGCAGGGGGTGGTGTGAAGGGTAGTCCCTTGTTTTGGTGGCAGGCATCTGCCCACCAAAGGAACTCTAGGCGTAGGCAAGGTATGATAAGAATCATTGCTTCTACATCCTGAGAATGTTGACACCATAGGCTTTCTAGATACCACTGTAGTTTCCTCATATGCAGTCTTGCATATGGAATTAGAAGAAAGCAGGAGGACATGTACCCCAAGGCTTGCAGTATTTGTCTTGCAGATAGCAGGGTTTTTGTGGCCACTTGTTTTAAGTAAGTTGTCAAATGAAGTTGCTTCTCTGGTGTGAGGTAGGCCATCTGGGAAGTTGTATTCAAGCTTGCTCCCAGGAATATAATTTGTTGACAGGGTACTAGGTGTGATTTATTTTCGTTTATGGTGTACCCCAGACAAGTAAGAACCCTTTGTACAAAGGCCAGATGATTCAAAAGTATGTCCTGGCTTTCTGCCTGAATTAGACAATCGTCCATGTATGGGTATATTTGAATATTTCTTTGCCTGCAAAAATGCAATAATGAGCTAGGCACTTTGTGAATACCCTGGGTGCAGAAGGATAAGCCAAAGGGCAGTGCAGAGAACTGATAGTGCATATAGACTGCTTTGAAGCGCAGGTATCTTCTGCAAGACTCCCTGAATGGGATGTGCAGGTATGCTTCTTTTAAATCTAATGTTGCCAACCAGGCATCTTTGCCTAGCATAGGAAGTAATTGGTGAAGTCAGCATCTTGAACTTTGGAATCGCCAAAAAGGTGTTTACAGTAGACAAGTCCAGGATAGGACGCCATGAATTGTCTTTTCTGGGTACCAGGAAAAGTCTTGAGTAGAAACCTTGTCCCTTTTCCTCTTCTGGTACCAGCTGAATAGCCCCCTTGCTTGACTTGTTTTTGGGCATCTGCCCAGTGATTTGGGGGTAGGTCCGGCCACCAGCTTGGAGTTGGCAACGTGTGGAAGTGAAATCTGTATCCCTAGAACACTACATTTAAAACCCATTTGTCCTGGGTAATGAGTTCCCAGTTTTTTTGCATGAAGAGCAATCTTTACCCCCAAAGGGGCAGTCAGTTGATAAGGGCTTGGAGGTTTTAAAAGGAAGTCATTGACACAGTTTACCATAGGGGGGAGTCTTATTACTCCCAGATTTTTAAGTGGAGGCCCCCCACTGCTTAGTCCTGTGAGTCCCCCGAGACTAAAACCTGGGGTTTTTGCTGTGTCGGTTTGGCTTGAGAAAACCTGGAAGGGGCCAGAAAGGACCAATTCTTAGAGGGCCAGTGCCTACTAAATCTAGGAGGCTGAACTTGTAATAAACAGTTTGCATAGATTTAGCATTATCTTCCATCTTTTTAAGAACTTCCTCAGCCCTGTTGCCAAACAGGCGGTCCTGATTCAAGGGAGCATCCAACAATTTAGCTTTAACATGATCAGGAAAAGATTTCTCCTTAAGCCAAGCATGCCTTCTGAGCACAGACCCAGTAACAGCGGCCCTGCAAGAGGCCTATAATTAATCAAAACCACACTGCAAAGTATGTTTTCCGACTTGTTCAGCAGAATGCATCAAATCCTGTAATTCCTTATTTACCACACAGTCAGGAATCATCATCATTTTCTGTTTAAGCAATCCAATAACATGTTGCTGATACTTTAACATATGAAGCTGGCAGTTTAAAGCCCTAATGGCCAAGGTTGCAGAAGTGTAAACCTTCTTACTCCATCTATCCAGCGCCCTGGAGTCTCTATCAGAAGGGGTAGGATTTTTAACAGTAGAAGCCTCAATGCCATTGGGCCCCTGTGAAACTCTCTCTGGATCCGCAATAGGATTTTTAAAAAGGAACTTGTGTGACTCTGGGACCTTGTAGTATTTGCCGGGTCTTCTGGGAGCAGGAGGCAAGGAATCAGGAGACGAGCTAGACTCCAAAAAAAGCATCATCAACAACGTCTAGTACAGGAGGAATTGCTCAAGGGCTATGCTGAGGTCAGAGTAAGAAATCCCCAAGACTCTTTTTTGAATGGAAATGCTCGGAGTGTGTAAGGTTTCCCCAAAAGAAAAATCCTCTGGAGGGGAAGCAGAGGGAATGGAGTCCTCTGCATCAGAATCCTCATAAGTAGATGAGGGCAAATCCAGATCATCAGAAAAATCAGAAAAAACAGAATCCTGGTCAGAAGATTCATAAACCACTTCAGTCCTTGGCCTCTTAGAAAGGGGGGGCGGGGTTGGCTACCCCTGATTAGAGTTATTAGATCTTCAGCCATTCTTATTTGTTTTTTAGGCATAGAGGCCTGAGCGTCAGATTTTTAGTCATGGTTCGAGATTTAGGCCTAAGAGAAGGAGGAGGTGTTGGTTTAATATGAGAGTCTGTAGGCCTGAATACACCCTCAGAAGCCGGTGCTTGCACAGCGGCTCTGGACCCATCCAAGGTAGAGACATCCGCGGGTTCCATAGTTGAAGCATCTCGCGGCATACCGGACTCCAAATGGGTCTCAGTACAGGCATGCGAATCGGAAGTAGCGGGGTATCATGGGCTGCAAAAGCGCCTCACTGAGTAACGGCAAACTGGCAACTGGCTTAAAAGTGTCGTCGGCAGTTTTGGACCTCGGAGGCCTGTCTCTGTCTTTACCTTTGCGTTTTTTCAGAATCCCGGTAATCGGATGGCTAACCGCCGACATTCCTGGATAATTAAACCAAGAACCAAAATATTTAGAGGCGAAAATATACAGACGGATAGTGCACTGATTAAATAAAGCATAAAGCCGACTGCAAGGTACGTCATGATCAGGGCCTAGACAAGAAATACAGTATGAATGAAAATCCTTATGAGGTATTTGCTTTCCATAAGTAATGCAATTATTAACTTTTATTGAAATCTGTAAGGAGCAAGAAAAAGTTTCCCTAATGGGGTACTTGGCTTTAGTTGAAGACTTTGGTTCTGAAACACGAAAACAAAAATTTCAGGAGTCGGCTGACCTGCACTTGCGAACTGCTTCTGCTTCGGACACCGCACGGCAAGAAAGACTGATGTAATGGCATCGGCTGCATGTTTTATACCCCTGACGTCAGGGAAGAAGGAACAGCAACCGACGCAGGACCCAAGACTTTGTTAATCAGGCCGACTGAGGGCTACCTGCAAGCAGATAACCCAAATGCAATGACGGCAACTGTGAAACACGAAGAACACGTCTTCCTTCCCATCCTGCAACCAGGGATACTCCACATTGTGACAGACAACACTACTGCTATGTGGTACCTAAACAAACAAGGAGGGACAAAGGCATACCAGTTATGTCGGATAACCCTGCAAATTTGGGAAATGCCAGCAAAACACGACCTCTTCCTGAAAACTTCATACATCCCCATCTCAGGAAAAAAAGGAAGTGGACTTGCTCAGCAGAACCTCCTCTCTGCAACATGAATGGATGTTGCACAGGGATACCTTTCTACAAATAGCCCACCAGTGGGGCACACCTCAAATGGATCTGTTTGCCTCCTCGCAGAACAGACAAATTTTGCAGCAGGACTCTCACCACTAGCGTTTCGAGTGGATGCCTTCAGCTTTACATGGCAGGGAATGTTCCTATATGCCTTCCCAACCTTCCCTCTCATCCAAATAATTTTCTGAAAATCAAGAAGGAACAACCAAATATCATGCTGGTGACTCCCTACTGGTCAAGGCAACACTGGTACCCCATTCTGCTTTCCCTAGCCAAAGGCAATCATTACAAGATACCCCACAAGGTGGACCAACTAATGCAGCAAAGTACAGTTGTGTACACTTAACAAACGTAGATGTTAGAGTGTATTCACTGTTGCAGTCATTACATTTGGGTAATCTGCTGGCAGGTTGCCCTCAGTCGGCCTGATTAACAAAGTCTTGGGTCCTGCGTCGGTTGTTGTCCCTTCTTCCATGCCAGGAGATTACCCAAATGTAATGACTGCAACAGTGAAACACGAAGAACATCTTTGGAGAGCAGAGGCAGAGGGGGAAAGGCACAGACTGACAGGTTTTTCCAGCTGAAGGACAGAGCATCCACTTTCCAGGCTGTTTTGTGAGGAGTTCTTGTGCAAAATTTGTCCAACAGGTAGTTCTGGGGTGAGGCAAAAAGATCCATGTCTGGGCTCCCCCATTTGCATGTCAACATGTTGAAAATCAGTGGTTCCAGTTTCCATTCGTGTGGGTCCATGAGATTTCTGCTTAGTTCATCTGCCAGAATATTCAGCTTTCCTGGCAGGAATTGAGCTTGTAGTTGTACTTGGTAGCTCAAGGCAGTGTTCCACAATGCCATGACTAGTCTGCAGAGGGGGCAGGAATGTGTACCCATGTACCACATAACCCTGGTGTTGTCCGTCTTTACCATTAGTTGTCCTGGATGAAGGTAGTCCTTGAAGGCTGCCAGTGCATTCTGTACAGCTAGCATTTTTTTTTGATTGATATGAAGGTGCATTTGATTTGGGCTCCATTTGACCTGAATGCACTACAGTCAGAGATAACATCTATCTGAGGTTGCAGGAGAGTTCCTTTGTCTTTTGATAGTAGGTCCATCTTGTAGGGTAACGAAGTGATTGCCCTTGGCTAGTTTGTGAAGTAGGGGGAACCAGTGCTGCCTTGGGCAGTAGGGAGTCGCTAAGAAGATTTTTGGTTTGTCCTTCCGAATTTTCAGGACGACTTTCTGAATCTGTGGGAATGGGGGGGGGGGGGGGGGGGGACGACTTCGCCTCCCAAAAGATGCTGAAAGTGTCCACTCTCCATCCTAGAGGGGAGTGGGTTTTTAGCAGAAGTTCTGCGGTGGTCTGTTCTGGGGAGGCAAACAGGTCTCTTTGTGGAGCACCCCACGGGTGGACTATGTCGAAGACCACCTCACTGTTCAGCATCCATTCGTGCTGAGGCGAAGCGGTCCTGCTCAAGAGATCTGCTTGGTGGTCGTCTTGAAAGGGGATGTAGACCACCTGCAGGACTAAGTTGAGCTGGGAGGCTAAGTCCCATATCAGCAGGGATAGGCTGCACAGCTGACAGGCCTTTGTCCCTCCCTGCTTGTTGAGGTACCACATCACCGTGGTGTTGGCTGTGACAATCTGGAGCACCCCTGGAACCAGAAAGGGAGGGGGGGTGAAGGTCTGTAGAGCTAAGAAAACTGCTATTTCCCTGATATTGATGTGTTTGGCCTAAAGAGAGGGATGCCATTTTTCCTGAATCTTTAAGAGGCCAGAGTTGCTCCCGAACCTGAATCCGAGGCATCTGTATGCATAACTTGGGTTGGGGTGGGGGGCTGCCATGGCAGCCGTGGGTTAAATTTCACTTGCTGGGTCCAGTTTTCAGACAGGGAAGGAGGGGGATGGCCTGCTCTAGGGGATGTAGGTGCTGGGACCAGGTGTTCTTCAGGAACCACTGCAGCTTGCACATGTGCATTCCTGCCAGAGGTCGCATGGGGATGGGTTGCTGCCATCAAACCCACGAGATGAAGAAAATGCCTTGCAGTCACCATTTGGGATAACAGAGCTTCCTGGAAGTGGAAAGTTAAAGATAGAACCTTGTCGTGAGGTAGAAAGACCTTCACTGTCACTGTTCTGATTTGGCAGCAGAGGACAATCTTGTCCTGGTTTGGGATCAGAGAGGATGTGGGGAGGTTGAGGGTGAATCCTAGGTTCTGCAGAAGGGACACTGTGAAATGTAGATGCTTTAACAGAGCATACCTAGACTCTGCCAGAATCAGGATGTCGTCCAAATAAGGGTAAAATTGTATCCCTCGAGTTCTGCAGAAGGCAATGCTGGGGCTAGGCACTTTGTAAAGACCCTGGGAGGTGTGGATAAACCAAAGGACAAGGCAGTAAATTGGAAATGACAGGAAGGGCCAGAGAAATGTAGGAATTGCCTGAGGGAACTCCTGATGGGTATATGCAGACAGGCTTCTTTTAGGTGTAGGGTGACCATGAAGGCCTTGGCTGGAATGAGAGGCAGCAAAGTGAGGAGAGAGCACTTTGAAGGAGGGTATCTGAAAATGTAAGTTTAGAAAGGACAGATCTAAGATGCGTCTCCAGGGGGCATCTTTTTGGGGACCAGGAAGAGATGGGAGTAAAAAGTACAGCTGTGTACACTTACCATAAATGTAGATGTTCGAGTGTATTTACTGTTGCAGTCATCGCATTCAGGGTTATCTGCTTGCAGTAGCCCTCAGTCAGCCTGATTATCAAAGTCTTGGGTCCTGCGTCGGTTGCTGTCTCATCTTCCATGACGTTAGGTAGTCAGGGGTATAAAGCATGTCCCAGATGTCAGATGCCCCCACAAAGGGAAGCAATTAAATATAAATATGCAAGGTTATACCTCCAACAAAAAAGCAAATACACCAAAAAGGCTTTTAAGCATAGTAAAGAAGAACAGAGGTACAGCCAAAAGAAGTCAGTGTGTTGGAGAGAGGGTAACTAGGACTGCAACAGTGAAGACACTCTAACATCTACATTTATGGTAAGCGTACACAACTGTACTATATTTTTTGTTTCACTGCTGCAGTCATCACATTTGGGTAGATTCCCAAAGCGAGGGATGGGAGGAGGAATTTAGATAGCAGTAGGACCAGTTATAAGGCCCTGCAAGACAGCAGTGGCAAAACCAGCTCTGGATTTAGAGAAAACAGGCAAATGGTAATGCTTAAAGTATGTACAGAACTCCAGGTAGCAGCTTCTAGGATGTCCCTGGTATGGACACCTCTGAGAAAGGCTGTAGAGGTAGATGCAGTCCTGGTTGAGTGTGGTCTTATCCCCTGTGGGACAGGTTTTCCATGGTGCTTATAGCAGAAATGAATGCAATGGCCTATCCATTTAGAAATGGTTTGCTATGAAATGGCCTTCCCCTCTGCCCCTGCAGCAAATGCCACAAGCAGTTGTTCAGATTTCCTTTGAGGTTTAGTCCTGTCCAAGTAAAATCTAAGTTGTTTGTGCACATCTAAGAAGTGCAGTACCCGTTCCCCTTTGTTCTGTGGATTAGAAAAGGTTGGCAAATGAATGGACTGATTAAGAGCCACACTGGATACTACCTTGGGCATGAAGGAGGGGTTGGGTCCTGAGGGACACCCTGTCCGCATGAAAGATGAAGAAAGGCTCCACTGCCATAAGGGCCTGTAATTCAGATACCCTTCTTGCTGAAGTGATTGCTAAAAGAAAGGCTGTTTTCCAAGAAAGGAATTTTAACTCTGCACTTGCAGCTGGCTCAAAAGGAGGTAGAGTGAGTTTTTTCCAATACAAAGTTAAGGTCCCAGGCAGGTGTTGGGGCTCTCCTGGCTGGTCTTAAGTTTTTGGCCCATCTGAGCAACTGCTTGAGCAGCAGATGAGAGAGGAGGGGTGGTTCTGTGTTGTAATAAGCTGAAATGGCTGAGGCATGATTTTTGGAGGGAAAAAAAAGGCCCTTGTGAAGCATCTCAGTTAAGTACTGAAGAATCTGAGGTAAATTGGGCGTTGCTGCGCCCATCTCGAGTTTGGTTCCAGGAACAGAATCTTTTCCATTTTTCAGAATAAGATTTTCTAGCACTAGGTCTCCTTGCCTCCAAAATGACATCCAACACTTGTTTACAGACAGAGGTCAAGCAATTAGCCAGTTCAGGGTTTGAAGCTGAGGAAGCAGAATCTGGCCCTCCTGCTGGGACAGCAGGGTAGGAGTCTGAGGCAGGTGCCATGGTGCCAGCAGTGACACTGCACAAGAAGGGGTACCAGCACTGGCGTGGCCAGCCTGGTGCAATCAGAATCATCCTTGGTTTGTCCTGTTTGATCTTTAGTGGTACTTTGGAGAGGAGAGGCAGAGGAGGAAAGGCATAAACTGATAGATTTTTTCCAGTTGAAGGACAGGGCATCCACTTCCAAAGCTTGTTTGTGGGGAGTCCTTGTGCAGAATTTGTCCAACTGGTAGTTTTGGGGGGAGGCAAACCGGTCTATATCTGGGCTCCCCCATTTGTTTATCAACAAGTTGAAAGTCTTTGGTGCCAGTTTCCACTCGTGTGGGTCCATGAGATTTCTGCTTAGTTCGTTTGCCAGTGTATTTAGCTTTCCTGGCAGGAATTGAGCCTGTAGATGCACTTGGTAGCTCAAGGCTGTGTTCCACAGAGCCATGGCTAGTCTGCAGAGGGGGTATAAATGGGTCCCCCCCGCTGACGTACCACATAAAAGTGTTGTCGTCCGTCCTTACCATTAACTGTCTTGGAAGAATGTGGTCCTTGAAAGCTGTCAGAGCATTCTGAAAGCTAACATTTCTTTGACTGATATGCAGGTGCATTTGACTTGGGTTCCATTTGCCCTAAATGCACTTCCCTGCCAGATGAGGCCCCTCCCCCATGCATAATCTGATGCGTTTGTTGTTAGTGTTTGGGCGGCAGGGGGTAGAGTGAATGGTAGTCCCCTGTTTTGGTGGTAGGCCTCTGCCCACCAAAGGAACTAACTGTAGGCAAGGTATGATAGGAATCATTGCTTCTAGATCCTGAGAATGTTGACACCACAGTCTTTTAGATACCATTGTAGTTTCCTCATATGCAGTCTTGCATATGGAATTAGGAGAATGCAGGAGAACATGAACCCCAAGGCTTGCAATATTTGCCTGCAGATAGCAGGGTTTTTGTGGCCATTAGTCTGAAGTAAGCTGTCAAATGAATTTGTTTCTCTGGCGTGAGGTAAGCCATCTGGGAAGCTGAATTCAAGCTTGCTCCCAGGAACATAAGACAGGGTACCAGGTGTGATTTATTTTCATTTATAGTGCACCCTAGACAAGTTAGAACCCTTTTCACAAAGGCCAGATGACTCAAAAGTATGTCTTGGCTTCCTGCCTGAATTAGACAATCGTCCAGGTATGGGTATAGTTTAATATTTCTTTGCCTGCAAAATGCAATAACTGGAGCTAGGCACGTTGGCTTTTCTACTGCGCCCAGGGTATTCACATAGGGCGGTGCAGAGAAATGATAGTGCGTGTAGCCTGCTTTGAAGCGTATGTATCTTCTGATTGGGATGTGCAGGTATGCTTCTTTTAACTCGAGTTGCCAATCAGGCATCTTTGCCTAGCATAGGAAGTAATTGAAGAGTCAGCATCTTGAAGTTTGGAATCTCCAGAAAGGTGTTTAGAGTAGACAGGTCCAGGATAGGACGCCATGAATGGTCTTTTCTGGGTGCCAGGAAAAGTCCTGAGTAGAAACCTTGTCCCTTTTTCTCTTCTGGTACCAGTTGAATAGCCCCCATGCTTGAGAGAAAGTACTTGTTTTGAGGGCCTTGCCCACTGACTTGGGGGTAGGTCCGGCCACCCACTTGGTGTTGGGAATGTGTGGAAGTGAATTCTGTATCCCTGGGACACTATTTAAAACAGATCTGTCCTGGGTAATGCGTTCCCAATTCTTTGCATGAAGAGCAACCCCCCCCCCCCCCAAAGGAGCAGTGAGTTGATAAGTGCTTGGAAATTGTAAAAGGAAGTCACTGAGACAGTTTACCATAGCGGGGAGGTCTTATTATTCCCAGACTTGGAAGTGGAGGCCCCCCCCACTGCTTAGTTCTGTGAGTCCCCTGGGACTGAGACCTGGGGGTTTTGCTGTCTGGGTTTGGCTTCCTGGAAGGGGCTGGAAAGGTCCAATTCTTAGAGGGCCAGTGCCTACTAAATCTAGGAGGCTGAACTTGTAAGAAATCTTTAACAGTTTGCACAGATTTAGCTTCATCTTCCATCTTTTTAAGTACTACTACTGCTTTGTTGCCAAACAGGCAGTCCTGGTTTAAGGGAGCATCCAGCAATTTAGCTTTAACATGCTCTGGCAAAGATTGCTCCTTAAGCCAAGCATGCCTTCCAAGTAATGACCCAGTAACAGCCGCCCTGCATGATGCCTCTAGTGAATCAAAACCACATTGCAAATTATGTTTTCCAACTTGTTCAGCAGAATGCATTAAATCTTGTAAATCCTTATTTTCAGCAGTCAGGAAACATCATTTTTTGTTTAAGCAATCCAATATGCGGCTGACACTAACATATGATACTGGCAGTTTAAGGCCCTAACGGACAAGGTTGCAGAAGTATATACCTTCTTAACCCATCGATCCAGCGCCCTGGAATATCTATCAGAGCGGGTAGGATTTTTGGCAGAAGTAGCCTTAAATCCCTTGGGTCCCTGTGAAATGGTCTCAGGATCCGCAGTAGGATTTTTAAAGAGGAACTTGTGAGAGTCTGGAACCCTGTAATATCTATCTGGTTTTATGGGAGCAGGAGGTAAGGAGTCAGGGGCCAAGCTAGACTCTGAAAAGGCATCATCAACCATGTCCAGTACAGGGGGAATAGCTAAAGGCCTGTGTTGGGGCAGGAGTAAGAAACCCATAAGCCTCTTTTTAGAATCAGAGTAATCCTGGCTTTTCCAGTGAAAATGCTCTCTAACAGCATGCAAGGTTTCACCAAAAGAGAAATCCTCTGGAGGGGAAGCGGAGGGAATAGAGCCCTCTGCATCAGAATCCTCATAGGTAAATAAGGGTAAATCCTGGTCATCAGAAGAAACAGAAATTTCAGAATCCTGATCAGAAGAATCATAAGCAAATTCAGTCCTAGGTCTCTTAGAGGGGGAATGTTGGCTTCCCCTGACTAAAGTAATAAGGTCTTCAGCCATTATTTGTTCTTTAGGCATAGAGGCCTGACCATGCGGTCTGGGCGTCTGTTTTCTATGCATGGATCGAGTTTTAGGCCTTGAAGAAGAAGATGGCTTCAGTTTAATATGCAAGTCCATGGGCCTGAATACACCCTCAGAAGCCAGTGCCTGCACAGTGGCTCCAGACTCATCCAAGGTAGAGACATCCGCAGGTTCCACAGTTTAAGCATCTCGCAGCATACCGGGCTCCGAATGGGTCTCAGTAGAGGCTTGCGAATCTGAAGTAGCGGGTATCAGGGGCTGCGAAAGCACCTCACAGTACCGGCGAACTGGCGACTAGCTTATGAGACGCGTTGTCGGCAGCTTTGGACCTAGGTGGCCTGTCTGTCTCTATCTTGGCGGTTTTTCGGAATGTCGGTAGTCGGGTGGTTTACCAAAGCCATATCTGGATAACTGAACAGAGTATCAAAATATTTAGAAGCGTAAATATAACGATGACTAATAGTTGTTTAAATAAGGCACAAAACAGACGAGGTATGTTGTGGTCAGGGCCTAGGCAAGGAATACAGTACGGATGAAAATCTTTATGAGGCATTTGTTTTCCACAAGAAATGCAATTATTGACTTTTACTATCATCAGTTTAGAGCAAGAAAAAGTTTCCCTAACTGGGTACTTAGCTTTAGTTGAAGACTTCGGTTCTGAAACTCGAAAACGAAAATTTCAGGAGTCGGCCAACCGGCACTTGTGAACGGCTTCTGCTTCGGGCACCGCATGGCAAGAAAGACTGATGTAATGGCGCTGGCTACATGCTTTATACCCCCGGACTACCTAACATCATGGAAGATGAGACCGCAACCGACGCAGGACCCAAGACTTTGATAATCAGTCCGACTGAGGGCTACTGCAAGCAGATAACCCAAAAGTGATGACTGCAACAGTGAAACACAAAGAACATCCCTATAATACCGATCCAGTTTTCTGGGGGCAGGAGGAACAGAATTAGGAGTTAAAGAATTTTCCATGGAAACATCATCCACAAATTCCAAAACTGGAGGTATATCCAGAGGCTTATACTGTGGCAAATCCAAAAATTCCCTGATTCTTTTCTTAGACTGTGGAAAACCCTGACATTCCCATTTAAAATGCTCCCTAAGAGTATTCAAAGTATCCCCAAAGGAAAAATCTTCTGGAGGGAAGGCAGAAGGGATAGAGTCCTCGGCATCAGAATCCTCAAAGCCAGAAAAAGGTTGAGAATGTCCTTCACAAGCAGACATACTGGAAATCTCAATCAGAGACAGACAAAACATCAGGACATAATTCCCTAGCCCTCTTTGAAGGGGGGGGGGGATGAGAGCCCCAATCACAGAAAGATCACCAGCCATCTTTACCAACTGGGACTGAGGCACAGGAGGAGAGGCCGATGCCTGCTTGTGAGTAGGTTTGCGGCTGGAAGGTTTATTAGCGATCCGGGGGGACTTGGGAGGCCTAGCAACTGCAGAAGTCTGAACTAAGGTAGCCGGTCTGGCTCTGGTCTCGTGTCGAAAAGAAGAGGTGTCAGAAGCCAGTGCCTGCAAAGCAGCTCCAGACCCATCTGAGGCGGTGACAGGCAAAGGGTCTGAAGATGAAACAGCCTGCGGCATGGAGGACTCCGTAAAGGTATGGGCAGAGGCTTGCGGTTGAAAATCTGTGGACTGCAGGGGCTGCAAAAGCACCTTACTGAGTACTGCTGTGCTGACGACCAATTTCACCGGTGCGTCATCAGTAGATTTAACCCTAGGCCCTTGTCTTTGCGTTTCCTAAGTATATCTGAAGTCGGGAGACCAGAAGAACCATACCGATGAACTTAGGCCAGACTCCGAAATGCTTATACAAAATCTTAGCTCTATGGCGTATGGTACACGGGTTAAAGGAAGCACAGAAATCGCAGTTAGGGATGTCGTGCTCAAGGCCCAAACAAGTTATACAATAGGAATGGAAATCACGGTGCGGAATCTGTTTTCCACAGGCAAGACAGTTATTAACTTTATCTGACATTCAACTTTATCTGACATTCCTTAAAGCAAGAAAAGAGAATCCCCAACGAGGTACTTATCTGAAGGAGTCTTCAACTTGGTAGTCGGAAAGCAAAACGAAGGTAAACGGCCAACCGGCACTAGTGCGAATTGCAGCTGCTTCAGGCTCCGCAGCAAGAAAGACTGAGGAAATGGTGTTGGCTGCCTCCCTTTATACCTGACATTCTGACATCAGTTTTACAACTGGCGGCAGCCGACATCATTGACCAAGGACTCTGGTATTTGGGCTGACTAAGGGCTACCGGGAGCTGGATAACTCATATGTGAGGACTGCAACAGTGAAACATGAACATGTGGAAGGCATCCTTCTGATAAAGGAAGTTTCAGCAGGATAATTCCTGTAGTACTCCGGGAAAGGGGACACCAGCAAATGTTTGATGTCTTGCAGCTCTTTGCTTCTCTCTTGCAAGTTTTTGAAGAGCTCAGCTGAATTCTTGCCAAAAAGTAGACTGTGGTACAGTGAGCATCCATAATTTTGAATTTGAAATCCTCTGGAAGGGGTTTATAGGTGTAGCCAGGAATACCTGAGATGGGCAAATGCAGAAGCTGCAGACCTGGCCAAGGCTTCTACTCCATAACTATACCTGATGGAGTGTCTGGCCACTTGGGTGGCTAGGGACAATTTTGATGCAATGTCAGACATAAGTAGGACAGTCAAGTGTAGAGGCTAGCAGGGTAGAGGCCTGAGACACTAGGTCCAGAGCGTACTTTACCATGCGTTTGGTAATTAATGGCTCTGAAAGCCAAGGTGGAAAAATTATCTCCATGGTTTTACTGTCCTTATCTGTTGGTAGGAGACTGGCAGAAAGTACCCGTCTAGATAGTCTGTCAGGAGCCACAGCAATGACAGCTGGATCTGCTAGTGGAGGCTTAACCAGGAATTTTTGGTCATCAGGCACCTTATAAAACCTGTCTGGTCTTTTAGGGACTAAAGGCTGAGAGTCAAGAGTTCTTACAGAGAGAACTGAATGCGTCCAGGAAGGCTGGGAGCACAGGAGGTATTGCTGAAGGAGACGACTCCAATTGCATAAATTAAAAATCTCTCTTCTGGTTATCAGACATCAGGGTAATGCCCCACGAAGTACTCCATTTTAGTTATAGTCTCAGCAAAAGTTTAATCTTCAGGTGGGGAGTCCCCTTCAATGGAATCTTCATCTCGGGAATAGTAGTCAACAGGGAAAGCGATTTGAGACCCAAAAGACAGATTCCTCAAGGGAGGAATCATTGATACTGCTGTTCTCCCTCATGAGTTGTTGGATGTTGAGGAGAAAAGGCAAAGGCTGGGTGAGGGCTGATTACAGGGATGGTAGAAGGAGCAGGGCCACGAAGGCCTGCAAAAGAGAATAAGTAAAAGACTGCCAATCTGGCTGTGCTTCAGGAGCAGCAGTGATGTTTATTCTTCTGTCTTTTCTTGGAAGGTGTAGGCATCGGGGACGGCCTAGGGATTGAAGCCCGGCCTGCAATAGGAGAGGACTCTGTCGGTCGTCCAACAGGAGGTTCCCCCTCGACGTTGGCTGGGGCCGACAGCTGAACAGTCCCCGCGGATGTGCATTCTGTGGCTGCAAAAATGGCTTCCTCAGCGGGAACCAAAGCCAAATGAGAAAGCGGGCATTCCTCGCTCCTATATCAGAAGCTGGCAAGACATCCGATAGTGCGCCAGTAGGAACAGACCTGGAAACTTTGACCTTCTTGGGTGGTTTGGGTTGGTTGACAGACTCCTGGTCCATCCTAAGGGCTAGGCAATTCAGACGCTGGTTCTCGAGATACAAATCGAATGCAGCCAAACGACTGCAAAATAGTCTTGGGCACGAAGGACTTACAAATGGAGCACAAAGTATGGTCGTGTGCCTCACCTAGACAAAATATGCACTTATTGTGAGAATCTGTGTGTGGTATCAGCCGGATGCAATTACATTTGAGTACTTAGCGGGGTACTTATCTTTCCGAAGTAATTGTAAGTAGGAGGTGAACGATCCAAGTGACGTCTGCTGCTGAAAAGTTCTGAGGTCTGTGCGTGCCATCACATTTAAGGACCCTGGTTTATGGCCCTATGTGTGACGTCGCATGCACCTACAGCAGCCAGGCAAAAGCTTTTGTATAGGAACCGAAGTCAGATCACCTGAGGCAGAAAAATCCTACACCAAAGTGAATACTGCAACACTGGAATAGGAGGACATTAATTTTTCATGCCTGCTCCATGCTGAGGGCAGAGTCCTGGGAGCTTCCAGACCTCACTCGTTATCTTGCTATTTTCTCTTCTGTATGGCCTTCTGAACATTTGGCTGCTTCTATTTACCCTGTACGCTCTAGTAAGGCCCCTGCTTAAGTAATTACCATCACACTTGGGGGAAGTCTGAAATGTGCAACAGACTCCATGGTTTTCACTTTATTCTCTAACTCTTGGACATGCCTATATATATATTATATATATATAATTATTATTTTTTTTTTTGGGGGTGGGGTGGGGGTCAAATGGCAAATCCTTATACAATGGGGCAATAAAGATTTGTGCCATCACATCCTCAGACAAAAAAGCCTCTTAATGACAGAGCCTTTGAGCAACAGCCATCAATGCTTCATCTACAGCATTGTATCCACACTTTATGGCATGTCTTCTCAGATGTGAGCAGGTCTGGGCTTAGACAGTCAAAGCAGTCTTGAAGGCTTCATCCTGCACTTCTCCACAACCATCCTGGAGGTCCTGAACATTGTCTCGATACTTCAGAATGTGGGTTTGACTATTCAGGGTCCTGAATGCCAGGGCTGCTATAGGTATACTTTAATTCCTTACATTGGTCAGCAATCTGCTGTGTGTCACTGAAAAGAGTTATGCAAGAGGTATTCTAGTTCCCTAGGAGTTCCTCGAGCCCAGTACCGGAATCTGAAATGAGGTTTCCATAGAAAAAATTTCTAATTCCTGCACCTTATAAAAATGGTAAGGCCTCTTAGGGGAAGAAGTTGGGAGTCTAGTTCCAAAGATGTTGATTCAAAGATATCCAAAACTGCATCACAGACTGGAGAAACTGTCAGTCTTCGGCTGCCCAAGTCCCTGATTTCCATACATCTTACCCAAGAACTAAGGCCTATTGACATGGCTACCCAAACTACTCCCTCATGGCTGAGTGCATCTCAGAATGGCATATGCTCTGGTGGAAAGAGTGAAGTTAACTGTCCTCACCATGTCAATGACCACTGAAAAGGAAACCTGTGACCTGTAGCCTAGTTAATCATAATTCTCGTAATAAGAGAAGTCGCATGCCTTCACTTGAGAGACTTTCCTCATCTTTCTCTAGGGTGAGGGAGCTCAACAAAGAGGACTGCTCAGAATGTAACTGTAATCTTGACATGACCAGAAAGAAACCCTGAGACAATTAGTCCATTCCTGGGAGTGAGGCTGGTAGGGTTTACAGTAAACAATCTGCCTGGAATTGATGGATTTAACCATGGCACGTGCTCTGGAGTCAGACGCCAGGGATTTGTGAACCCCTTGGTTCCAAACTGCATGTACAGATGTTCTCTAATTATTGGCATTCCACTCTCCCCTTTCCCCTTAAATGATGTTCCTGAATGAATATCTTGAGAACTAATATTCGTTATGGCTTCTTGTTTTCAGTCCAATAGGACGTACAAGGGGCCCCACCCTACTTCCAACAAAGCAATGTCAAAGGCCTCAAGAAAGATGTCTTGAACTAAGACTGTGAGACAGGCCTGATGCCCACAGACAGTACAGTTGCATACACTTACCATAAATGTAGATGTTAGAGTGTATTCACTGCTGCAGTCATTACATTTGGGTTATCTGCTGGCAGTAGCACTCAGCTGGCCTGATTAACAAAGTCTTGGGTCCTACGTCAGTTGCTCTCTCTTCTTCCGTGACATCAGGTCGCCAGGGGGTATAAAACATGCAGCCGACATCATTACAGCAGTCTTTCTTGCCCCAGATGTCAGGTGCCCCCCTAATGGGAAGCAATTAAATCTATAAATATACAAGATTATACCTCAAACAAAAAAGCAAATACACCAAAAAGCTTTTAAGCATTGAAAAGGAGAGAATAGGTATAGCCAAAAGAAGTAAGGGAGCTGGAGGGAGGGTAACCAGAACTGCAACAGTGAACACACTCCAATATCTAAATCTATGTTAAGTGTACACAACTGTACTATGTTCTTCGTGTTTCACTGTTGCAGTCATTACATTTGGGTAGATTCACAAAGCTATGGATGGGAAGAGGAATTTAGACAGCATTAGGACCAGCTATAAGGCCCTGCAAAACTGCAGTGGCAAAGCCAGCTCTGGATTTAGAGAAAATTGGCAAATGGTAATGCTTAGTGAAAAGTATGTACAGAACTCCAGGTAGCAGCTTCTAGGATGTCCCTGGCAGGTACGCCTCTGAGAAAGGCTGTACAGGTAGATGCAGCCCTTGTTGAGTGGGGTCTGATCCCCTGTGGGATAAGTTTTCCATGGTGCTTATAGCAGAAATAGATGCAATGGCCTATCCATTTGGAGATGGTTTGCTTTGAAATAGCCTTTCTCTCTGTCCCTGCAGCAAATGCCACCAGCAGTTCAGATTTCCTTTGAGGTTTAGAACTGTCCAAGTAGAATCTAAGTTGTCTGTGCACATCTAAGGAGCGCAGTATCCATTCACCTTTGTTCTGCGGATTAGGAAAGAAGATTGGCAAATGAATGGACTGATTAAATGCCACACTGGATACCACCTTTGGCATGAAAAGAGGGATTTGCCCAGAGGGACACACTGTCCGTATGAAAGATGATGAAAGGATCCACTGCCATAAGGACCTGTAATTCAGATACCCTTCTTGCTGAAGTGATGGTTAAAAGGGAAGCTATTTTCCAAGAAAGGAATTTTAAATCTGCAGTAGCAGCTGGCTTGAAAGGAGGAAGGATGAGTTTCTCCAATACAAAGTTAAGGTCCCAGGCTGGAGTTGGAGCTCTCCTGAGTTGTCTTAAATTCTTGGCCCCTCTGAGGAACTGCTTGAGCAGTGGATGAGAGAAGAGGGGAGGCTCTGTTTAAAAAAAAAAAAAAAAAAAATTTTTTTACACTTTTTGGTTTTTGCACCTATCATAATACCTGTAATAACTTGTATTATCTACTACTGTTTATAAATTATAACCTTGTATTGCCTCTCTGTTTAAACTTGTAATAACCAATGGAGCTTTTCTCCCCGGGTCTCTACTGAAAATGGACATATATCCAGCTAGACTAGCCCGGTCAACAAATGTAAAATAAATAAATAAATAAAATGAGCTGAAATGGCTGAGGCGTGAATTTTTATTGAGGAAAAAGAAAGGCCCTTGTGAAGCATCTCAGTTAAGTATTGTAAAATCTGAGGTAAATTGGGCACTGCTGTGCTCATCCCTCGAGACTGGTTGCAGGCACAGAATCTTTTCCATTTTTCAGTATAAGATTTTCTAGTACTAGGTCTCCTTGCCTCAAAAATGACATCCATCACTGGTTTACTGAGGGATGGTAAAGGAGAGCTTAGGCAATTAGCCAGGCTGCTAGGTTCAGTGTTTGAAGTTGGAGGGTGCAGAATCTGGTTCTCCTGCTGAGACAGCAGGGCAGGAGCCTGAGGCAGGTGCCATGGGGCCAAAAGTGACACACTGCACAGGAGGGGGAAAGTACAGTTGTGTTACACTTACCATAAATGTAGATGTTTGAGTGTATTCACTGTTGCAGTCATAACATGCAGCCGATGCCATTTTAATCAGTTTTTCTTGCCCCAGATGTCAGGTGCCCCCCAAATGGGGATCGCAAAAAAAAAAAAAAAAAAAAAATATATATATATATATATATATATATATATATATATATATGTATATATATGCATGTAATTTAGAACACACAAATTTCACCTCCAACTAAAAGCAAATACACCAAAAAAGGCTTCTGAGCATAGTGAAGGAAAGAGGAGGTATAATAATACAGAAGAAAGGGGGTTGGCGGGCAACCTGGACTGCAACAGTGAATACACTCTAAAATCTACATTTATGTTAAGTGCACACAACTGTACTATGTTATTCGTGTTTCACTGTTACAGTCATTACATTTGGGTAGAATCCCAAAGCTATGGATGGGAGGATGGAATTATACAGCATTAGGAGCAGCTATAAGGCCCTGCAGGACAGCAGTGGCAAAGCCTGCCCCGGATTTAGAAAAGAGAGGTAAATGGTAATGTTTTGTGAACGTATGAACTGAGCTCCAAGTAGCAGCTTCTAGAATGTCTCTGGTAGGAACCCCTCTGAGAAAAGCTGCAGAAGTAGATGCAACCCTGGTAGAATGTGATCTGATCCCCTTGGGGACAGGTTTACCATGGTGCATGTAGCAGAAACGAATACAATGGCTTATCCATTTTGAAATAGTCTGCTTTGAGACAGCCTTCCCCTCTGCCCCTTCAGCAAATGCCACCAATAGTTGCTCAGACTTTCTTAGAGATTTTGTCCTGTTTAAGTAGAATCTTAGTTGTCTGTGTACATCCAATGAATGCAGAATCCGCTCCCCCTTGTTCTGCGGATTTGGGAAAAAAGTTGGCAGATGAATGGTTTGGTTAAAAGCCACACTGGATACCACCTTAGGCATAAAAGGATTGGTCCTGAAGGCCACCCTGTCCGGATAAAAATATAATGAAAGGCTCCACTGTCATGACAGCCTGTAGTTCAGAAATCCTTCTAGCTGAAGTGACTACTAAAAGAAAGGATGTCTTCCAAGAAAGAAATTTTATGTCTGCAGTAGCAGCTGGTTCAAAAGGAGGTAGGGTGAGTTTTTCCAGCACAAAATTGAGGCCCCATGCAAGAGTCTGCGCTCTCCTGGGAGGACTCGCATTTTTGGCCCCTCTGAGGTACTGCTTTAGCAGGGGATGAGAAAAGAGAGTAGGCTGTGTTGTAATGAGCCGAGATGGCTGAGGCATGGATTTTTATAGAAGAAAAGGATAGGCCCTTGTGAAGCATCTCAGTTAAATATTGCAGAATCTGAGGAATATTGCTGTGTTTATTCCTTGTGCTTGATTCCAGGCACAGAATCTCTTCCATTTATCAGCATAAGATTTTCTAGTACTAGGCCTTCTAGCCTCCAGAATGACATCCATCACAGGTTTATTGAGAGATGTGATTGGTGAAATTAATTGATTAGCCATAATGCAAGATTCCGAGTTAGGAGCAGAGTGTGCAGAATTTGATTGTTCTGCTGAGACAATAGATGAGGTGTCTGAGGCAAGAACCACAGAGAAAGGTATGACATATTCCTTAGAAGCGGGTACCAGTGTTGGCGAGGCAGTCTGGAGCAATCAGAATCATTTTTGTTTTTTCCTGTCTGACTTTTAGTAAAACCTTGGAGAGCAGAGACAGAGGGGGAAAGGTATAGACTGATGGGTTTTTCCAGCTGAAGGATAAAGCATCCAGTTTCCAAGCTTTTCTCTGATGAATTCTTGTGCAGAATTTGTCTGATAGATCTTTTTGCCTCTCCCCAAAACTATGTCTGGGCTCCCCCATTTTTGTGTCAACATGCTGAAGATTTGTGGGTCCAGTTTCCATTCGTGTGGGTCCATAACATTTCTGCTTAGGAAGGCTGCCAGAGTATTTTGCTTTCCTGGCAGGAATTGAGCTTGTAGATGTATTTGGTAAGGCTGTGTTCCACAAGGCCATGGCTAGACTGCAAAGGGGGTAGGAATGGGTACCCCCCCCCTGCTTGTTTATGTACCACAACTGTGGTGTTGTCCATCTATCAGTAGTTGTCCTGGATGAAGGAAGTCCTTGAAGGCTGTCAGAACTTTCTGTACAGCTAGCATTTCTTTCTGGTTGATATGTAGGTGCATTTGATTTGGGCTCCATTTGCCCTGAATGCATCTCCCTGCCAGATGGGCCCCCCAAGCATAGTCTGATGCGTCTGTAGTCAGGGTTTGGGTGGCAGGGGGCAGAATGAATGACATTCCCTTGTTTTGGTGACAGGCCTCTGCCCACCAAAGGAACTCCTGTTGCAGGCAAGGAATGAGATGAATCATTGTTTCCAGGCTGTGACAATGTTGACTCCATAAGCTTTTTGGGTACCATTGAAGTTTCCTCATATGCAGTCTTGCATATGGAATTAGTAGAATGCAGGATGCCATGAACCCCAAAGCCTGCAGAATTTTTCTTGCAGATAGCTGGGTTTTTGTGGCCACTTGTTTGAAGTATGTTATCAATTGAATTTGTCTGGCGTAAGGTAAGCCATCTGGGCAGTTGTATTCAAGCTTGCACCCAGGAATGTAATTTGAGAGGGTACCAGTTGTGATTTCTTTTCATTTATGGTGTACCCTAGGCATGTTAGAAGCCTTTTTACAAATGCCAGATGTTGTAGAAGTGTGTCCTTGTCCTCTGCCTGAATTAGACAATTGTCCAGATAAGGATAAATTTGAATGTTTCTTTGTCTGCAAAATGCAATCACTGGTGCCATGCACTTTGTGAAGACCCTGGGCACAGTAGATAAGCCAAAGGGCAGTGCAGAGAAAGTACAGTTTTGTACCTACCATAAATGTAGATGTTCGAGGATCCACATTGCTGCAGTCCTAACTATTGGGTAGTCCGCTGTCCAGTCGGCCCGAATACCAAAGTATATGGCTGACGTCGGTCAGGGCGCATTAGACTGACGTCAGTACGTCAGGGTACTAATGCGCATGACCGACGTCATATCCTCAGTCTTTTCTTGCCCCAGATGTCAGAAGACCCTGAAAAGCTAAGGCCAAAATCAAAAATTCCAAACATACCTGCACCAAAAATATGTACAATATATACAAAATTATCAGAATATAACCTCACCTACACAACCACCCTTAAACAGAGAGGGGAAGGAGGGAGGGTAAATTGGACTGCAGCAATGTGGATCCTCGAACATCTACATTTATGGTAGGTACAAAACTGTACTATGTTCTTCATTCCACATTGCTGCAGTCCTAACTATTGGGTAGAATCCCAAAGCAGAGGTAAGGGAGGCTGGCAAATCATAAGGAAGCAGGAACTGACAACATGCCTTGCAAAATAGCTGTGGCAAAACCAGCCCTAGACTTAGAGTAGAGAGGAAGGTGATAATGCTTAGAGAAAGTATGCACTGAACTCCAAGTAGCTGCCTCCAAAATATCCTTAGTGGCCACCCCCTTAGAAATGCTGTAGAAGTGGCAGTAGCCCTAGTGGAATGAGGCCTAATTCCAGCTGGAATCTCCTTGCCATGATGGGAATAACAAAATGCAATGCAAAACCCAATCCACCTAGAAATAGTTTGTTTTGACACAGGCTTGCCCTCAGAACCCAAAGCAAAAGAAACAAACAACTGCTGAGACTGCCTAAAATCCTTAGTCCTGCTCAAATAATAACGCAATTGCCTGTGTACATCTAAAGTGTGCAAAATCTTTTCCCTTTATTTTGGGGATCTGCATAAAAAGTAGGCAAATGAATAGTTTGGTTTAAAGCCACACTAGAAACCACCTTAGGCATAAAGGAAGGATTAGTACGTAAAGATACCCTATCCTTATGAAAATCAAAAAGGCTCTACCGCCATAAGGGCCTGCAACTCAGAAACCCTTCTTGCAGAAGTAATGGCCAACAAAAAGCAGTCTTCCATGACAAATATTTCAATTCAGCAGTAGCCGAGGCTCAAAAGGTTGTAGAGTAAGTTTCTCCAACACAAAATTGAGATCCCAAGCAGGAGTAGGAGCTCTACGGGGGTCTTATATTCTTTGCCCCTCTAAGAAATTGCTTGAACAAAGGATGCGAAAACAATGGTGGGTCACAATCATAGTGAGCTGAAATTGCTGCAGCATGAATCTTAATGGAAGAGAAAGACAAACCTTTGTCCAATAACTCAGTAAGATATTGAAGAGCCACACTCAAATTAGGCTCAGAAATCTCCAAATTGTTTGCTGCACTCCAAAATAAAAATCTCTTCCATTTTTCTGACACTTTCCTTGTACTAGGTCTTCTGGCTTCCATAATCACATTTAAAACTTGTTGAGGAAGTTGAGACCTGCTGTCTTTCAAAACAGAATATGCCAGGCTGTTAGATGAAGAGATTGAAGCTTGACATTGAGCAGGTGACCGTCCCTCTGAGACAACAGGTGTGGAATCAAGGGTAAAGGCCATGGAGGCTTCCTTACCAGACTCCTCAGTAATGGGTACCAGTGCTGCCGAGGCCAATCTGGAGCTATTAAAATCATCCTTGGCTTGTCTTGTCTGACCTTTAGAAGCACCTTTGGGAGAAGAGGCAGAGGTGGAAAAGCATACACATGAAGATTTTTCCAACTGAAAGAAAGAGCATCCACTTTCCAAGCTGTGTGATGAAACCTCTTTGTGCAAAACTTTGGCAGCTGGTGGTTTAGTGGAGAAGCGAACAGATCTATGTCTGGAGTTCCCCATGACACTGTCAATTTTGAAATACATGAAGATCCAGTTTCCACTCGTGGGGATCCATGATTTGTCTGCTTAACACATCTGCTAAGGAGTTCTGTGCTCCCGCAGAAACCTTGCCTGAAGAGTTAGTTGCAAGCTGAGCGCAGTCTCCCATAAAATCATTGCTTGCCTGCACAATGGGTAAGAATGTGTTCCCCTTGTTTGTTGATGTACCACATGACAGTTGTGTTGTCTGTTAGAATCAACACCTGCCCTGGAAGAAGTAACTCCTTGAAAGCCATTAATGCAAACTGGACTGCTAACATCTCTTTCATGTTGATATGTAGATGCTGTAGTCTGGCAGGCCACTTGTCTTGAATCCACTTTCCATTTAGATGAGCTCCCCAAGCAATGTCTGAGGCATCTGTCGTTAGAATCTGACTCGCCTCTGGCCGGGTCACAGAGAGTCCCTTGTTTAGGTGACATTCCTGAGCCTACCACAAAAATTCCTTTTGAATGCAAGGTATTATTTGAATGACAGTGTCCAAATCCTGGCAGTGCTGTGTCCATACATTTTTGAGATACCATTGCAGCTTCCTCATATGCAGTTTGGCACTGGGAAGCACCAGAATACAAGATGCCATGAACCCTAAGGCTTGAAGGACTGTCCTTGCAGTCAGCCCGGACTGAAGAGATAGTTGATGGAAGTAACTGGAAAGATTCTTTTGTTTGTCCGGGGTTAAAATCCCCATCTGGGCTGCTGTTTTCAGTCTCACACCCAGAAAGCCCATGTCTTGAGAGGGTACTAGACTGGACTTTATTTCGTTCACAGAATACCCTAGGCATCTTAGCACTGCTATGACATAATCCAAATGCTGTAGAAGGTCTTCCTTTTCTTGGCCTAGAATCAGGCAGTCGCCCAAGTAAGGATAGATTTGAATTCCTTTTAGCCTGAAGTAAGCTATCACTGGAGCCAGAACCTTTGTGAATACTCTGGGCAGTGGATAAGCCAAAGGGCAATGCAGAGAACTGATAATGAGAATTTCCAGCTCGAAAACGCAGATACTTCCTGCAACTTAGTCTTATAGGCACATGAAGGTAAGCTTCCTTGAGATCTAAAGTTACCATCCAGTGATCCTTGCCCAGCAGAGGTAAAAGCTGTTGTAACGTCAACATTTTGAACTTGGGAATGTCCAGATAAGTGTTGAGGATAGATAAATCCAAAATTGGCCTCCACGTGTTCCCCTTCTTCGTACTAGGAACAGGCGAGAATAAAATCCTAGGCCCCTTTCTGGCACAGGAACTGGCTGAATGGCCCCTATGTGGAGCAACAGAGAAATTTGCTTGTGAGCCTCTTGTCTTTGTAGAGGAGGAATGTCTGGCATGCCTTTGAAAGGAGGCATGGTATGGAAATAACACCTGTAACCGTGGTGAATGATATCCAGAACCCATCTGTCTTGGGTAATTAAATCCCAATTTTCTTTGAAAAGAGACAGCCTTCCTCCCAAAGGTGCTGCCAGGCGAGAATGTACTGGCAGCTGAAAAGGCAGGTCATTGGGTCTGCTTACGAAAGGACTGACCCCTGCCCTCACCAGAAGTCTGAGCAGGGGAACTCCCTGTCCTAGGCCTAAAAGAACCTTGAGCTCTGCCCCTACCACGTCTAGACCTACCCCTAGACTGGGAATCTTAAGCAGGATAAGTCCATCCCTTAGTAGGCCAATTTCTACTAAACTACGGAGGCTGCTCCTGCAAAAATACTTAACAGTTTGCATAGACTTAGCCTTGTCCTCCATTTTCTTTAAGACTGCTTCCACAGGCGAACCAAACAACACATCAGACTGCAAAGGAGCATCCAAAATCCTTGTTTTAACATGCTCAGCTAAATTCTGATCTCTCAACCAGGCATGCCTACGAAGAACAGAACCAGTGGCAGCCACCCTCGAGGAGGCCTGCACAGCATCAAAACCACATTGCAAGGAATGTTTACCCACCTGTTCAGACACATGAACTAAATCCTGCAACTCTTTACACTCAATACCTTCTGCCAGAGCATCCACCTTAGATTTCAATTGTGAAAGGAGATAATTCTGATATTTTAACATGTGAAACTGACAATTCAACGCCTCATGGCTAAAGTGGAAGAAGTATACACTTTCTTTCCCCATCTATCCAAAGCCCTTGCCTCTTTATCAGGAGGAACAGGATTTTTAACAACAGAGGCCTTCACACCTTTAGGCCCCTGAGAGACAGTTTCGGGTCTGCCCTAGGACTCTTAAAAAGATACTTATGAGCTTCAGGCACCCTATAGTACTTATCCGGTTTAACTGGGGCAGGAGGCAAAGAATCAGGATTGAGGGAAGCCTCTGCAAAAACATCTTCCACCACATTCAGAACAGGAGGTATAGCTAAAGGCCTATGCTGGGGTAAAACAAGAATTCCCTAAGCCTCTTCCTGGAATCAGAGAAATCTTGACCTTCCCATTTAAAATGCTCCCTCATGGAATGCAGAGTCTCTGAAAATGAAAAATCCTCAGGAGGAGAAGCTGAAGGAGAAGAATCATCCACATCAGAATCAGAATAAGGAGGATACTCCTGCAAGTCTTCAGTCAAGACTCAGAAGCCTCGAACATTGCTCAAAACTCTCAAACTCAGGTTCCACCCTAGGCCTCTTATCAGGAGGGGCATAGAACCTCTAATCATAGTAATCAAATCCTCTGCCATTTTAAGCATATGTTTCTTAGGCAAAGACCCTGAAGCACTAGGAGAAACCCCACTGAAGTTAAACTTGGCCTGCCTCTCAAAGAAGCCTTGGAAACAGAAGGGGAGGCTCTAACCACCTTAGGAAGAGAGGGAAGAACAGCCACCTGAGAAGCCCCTCAGCCTGGCCTACTTCCTCGAGGATACATCCTGTAACAGTAAAGTCTCTCCCTGAGACTCCAAAGAAACACCTGGCAAAACCTCCGCTCCACTGAGCCTTCTAAAGATCCGACGCCTGGGACTGTCGGTTCTTCCACTCTAGGCTTTGCTGCTTTGTCCTTGCGCTTTTTGGCAAGCGGGCGCCGGAGCCTCCGACGGCATTTTATAATTACAACGCTTCCCAAAACTAACCTGGCACAGTCTAACCTTCTCTTAATAGTGCGTTTGTTAAATCTAGCACAAGAGCGGCATCCAACAACGCCGTGCTCAGGCCCTAAACAAGGTATACACAAAGTATGGTAATCCCTATGAGGTATCTGTTTCCCACAAGAAATACAGTTATTCACTTTTTCTGACATCCGTTAAATACTGAGGCAAGAAAAACCAAAATATTCCCCAACGGGGTACTTAGCCAACTTTGATTCAGTCTGAAACTCTGACTTCAGAAACTTTCAGAACGCCAACCTGCACTCGCAAAATTGCTTCTGCATCGGACCATGCGGCAAAAAAGACTGAGGATATGACGTCGGTCATGCGCATTAGTACCCTGACGTACTGACGTCAGTCTAATGCGCCCTGACCGACGTCAGCCATATACTTTGGTATTCGGGCCGACTGGACAGCGGACTACCCAATAGTTAGGACTGCAGCAATGTGGAATGAAGAACATCTGGTAATGCAAACAGCCTGCTTTGAAGCGGAGGTATCTTCTGCAAGATTCTCTGATTGGGATATGCAGGTAAGCCTCTTAAGTATAGAGTTACCAACCAGGCATTCTTGCCTAGCATAGGCAGTAGCTGTTGAAGTCAGCATCTTGAATTTCCAGGAAAGTATTTAGAATGGATAAGTCCAGAATTGGATGCCATGATTTGTCTTTTCTGGGTACCAGGAAAAGTCTTGAATAAAAACCTTGTCCTTTTTCCTTTTCGGGTACTGGCTGAATATGGCCCCCATATCCATGAGGGACATTACTTGTTTCTGGGCCTCTGCCCACTGATTTGGAGGCAGATCTGGCAATCCGTTTGGAATTGGCAACGTGTGGAAATGAAATCTGTATCCCTGGGATACTATATTTAAGACCCACTTGTCCTGGGTAATTAGATGCCAATTTTGAGCATAAAGTGCAAGTTTTCCCCCCAAAGGGGCTGCCAAAAGATAAGTGCTTGGAAATGGTAGAGGAAAGTCACTGAGACTGTTTACTGTAGGGTGGTGCTTTGATACTTCCTGATTTGGAGGTGGAGGCACCCCATTGTTTTGTCCTGCAAGATCCTTGTGACTGAAACCTGGAGCCTTTGGAGTGTCTGGGTTTGACCTGAGTGGCTCTGTTGGGTACTGGAAAGGACCAATTCTTAGTAGGCCAGTGCCTACTGAACCTGGGTGGCTGCACTTGCAAGAAATGTTTTACAGTTTGCATAGATTTAGCTTGGTCTTCCATCTTTTTCAAAACAACTTCTGCCTTATTACCAGACAGACTGTCCTGCTGTAAAGGAGTATCCAACAATTTAGCTTTAACATGATTAGGCAGATTTTGCTCCTTGAGCCAAGCATGCCTTCTTACCATAGATCCAGTTACGGCGGCCCTGCAAGAGGCCTCCAAGGAATCAAAACCACATTGCAAAGTATGCTTTCCAACTTGTTCAGCTGAATGCAATAAATCCTGTAACTCTATTTTCCACACAATAAGAAATCATCATTTTCTGTTTCAGTAAGCCCATGACATGCTTAGCCAGGCTAATCCTTATGAGGTATTTGCGCCCCCCCATACATAGTCTGATGCATCTGTTAGGGTTTGGGCGGCAGGGGGTAGTGTGAATGGTAGACCTTTGTTTTGGTGGGAGGCCTCTGCCCACCAAAGGAACTCAAGGCATAGACAAGGAATGATAGGAATCATTGCTTCTATAATTTAAGCATATAAAATTGACAGTTTAAAGCCCTGACTGCCAGGGTTGCAGACATATAAACCTTCTTACCCCATCTATCCAGTGCCCTGGAGTCTCTACCAGAAGGGGTAGGATTTTTAGCAGTAGAAGCCTTAACACCCTTGGCGTCAGCTGCATTTTATGACTGCAACAGTGAAACACGAAGAACATACAGTGTTGGCATGGCCAGGCTGGTGCAATCAAAATCATCCTTGGTTTGTCTTGTCTGATCTTTAGTAGTACTTTGGAGAGCAGAGGCAGAGGAGGAAAGGCATAAACTGACAGTTTTTTTCCAACTGAAGGACAGAGCATCCACTTTCCAAGCTTGCCGATGGGGAGTCCTTGCGCAAATTTTTTCCAATTGATAGTTCTGGGGTGGGGGTGGGGGATGGGGGGCAAACAGGTTTATATCTGGGCTCCCCCATTCGCTTGTCAACATGTTGAAAATCCTTGGTTCGAGTTTCTACTCTTGTGGGTCCATGAGGTTTCTGCTTAGTCCATCTGCCAGTGTAGTTTTCTGGCAGGAATTGAGCTTGTAGATGCACTTGGAAGCTCAAGACTGTGTTCCACAATGCCATGGCTAGTCTGCAGAGGGGGTAAGAATGTGTACCCCATGCTTATGTACCACATAACAGTGGTGTTGTCCGCCTTTACCATTAATTGTCCTGTAAGAATGTGGTCCTTGAAGGCTGTCAGAGCATTCTGTACCGCTAACATTTCTTTATGACTGATGTGAAGGTGCATTTGAATTGGGTTCCATTTGCTCTGAATGCACTTCCCTGCCAGGTGTGCCCCCATGCATAGTCTGATGCATCTGTTAGGGTTTGGGCAGCAAGGGGTAGTGTGAATGGTAGACCTTTGTTTTGGTGGGAAGCCTCTGCCCACCAAAGGAACTCGAGGCATAGACAAGGAATGATAGGAATCATTGCTACTATATCCTGAGAATGCTGACACCATAGGCTTTTTAGCTACCATTGTAGTTTCCTCGTATTGCAGTCTTGCATATGGAATTAGAAGAATGCAGGAGGCCATGAACCCCAAGGCTTGTAGCATTTGATTTGCAGATAGCAGGGTTTTTGTGGCCACTTGTTTTTAGTAGGTTGTCAAGTGAATTTTTTTCTCTGGCGTGAGGAAAGCCATCTGGGAAGTTGTATTCAAGCTTGCTCCCAGGAATATAATTTGTTGACAGGGTACCAGGCATGACTTCTTTTCATTTATGGTGTACCCCAGACAAGTTAGAATCCGTTGTACAAAAGCCAGATTATTCAAAAGTATGTCCTGGTTTTCTGCATGAATTAGACAAGTCATCCAGGTATGGGTATATTTGAATATTTCTTTGCTTGCAAAATGCAATGACTAGAGCTAGGCACTTGGTGAATACCCTGGGTGCAGTAGATAAGCCAAAGGGCAGTGCAGAGAGCGGATACTGCTTGTATCCTGCTTTGACGCGTAGGTACCTTCTGCAAGACTCCCTGATTGGGATGTGCAGGTATGCTTCCTTTAAATTTAGTGCTGCCAGCCAGGCATCTTTGCTTAGCATAGGAAGCAACTGTTCAGCATCTAGAACTTTGGAATCACCAAAAGGGTGTCAAGAGTAGGCAGGTCCAGGATAGGACTCCATGAATTGTCTTTGCTGGGTACCAGGAAAATCTCGAGTAGAAACCTTGTCCCTTTTCCTCTTGTGGTACCAATTCAACAGCCCCTATGCTTAAAAGAGTACTTGCTTTTGGGCCTCTGCCCACTGATTTGGAGGTAGATCCGGCCAACCACTTGGAGTTTGTAACGTGTGGAAGTGAAATCTGTATCCTTGGGACACTACATTTAAAACCCATTTGCCCTGGGTAATGTGTCCCCAGTTCTTTGCATGAAGTGCAATCTTTCCCCCAAATGGGGCAGTCAGTTGAGAAGTGCTTGGAAGTTTTTAAAAAGAAGTCATTGAGACAGTTTACCATAAGGGGGAGTTTTATTACGCCCAGATTTGGAAGTGGAGGCCCCCCACTGCTTAGTCCTGTGCATCCCCTGGGACTGAAGCCTGGGTGTTCTGCTGGATCTGGGTTTGGACTGAAGGTCTGGAAGAGGCAGGAAAGGACCAATTCTTAGAAGGCCAATGCCTACTAAATCTTGGAGGTTGTTCTTGTAAAAAATATTTAACAATTTGCATAGATTTAACTTTTCCCCCCATCTTTTTAAGATCTTCTTCTGACTTGCCAAACAGGCGGTCCTGATTTAAGGGAGCATCCAGTAATTTCATTTTAACATGATCTGGCAAGGATTGCTCCTTAAGGCAAGCATGCCTTCCAAGTACAGACCCAGTTACCGCAGCCCTGCAAGATGCCTCTAGTGAATCAAAACCACACTGCAATGTATGTTTACCAACTTGTTCAGCAGAATGCATTAAATCCTGTAAATCCTTATTTTCAGCACAATCAGGAATCAACACCATTTTCTGTTTAAGCAAGCTGATAAACATATGAAACTGGCAATTCAAGGCCCTAATGGCCAAAGTTACAGAAGTGTACACCACCTTAACCCATCTATCCAGCGCCCTGGAGTCTCTATCAGAGGGGGTAGGATTTTTGGCAGTAGTAGCTTTAATGCCCTCGGGTCCCTGTGAAACTGTTTCAGGATCCGCAGTAGGATTTTTGAAAAGGAACTTGAGAGTCAGGAACCCTGTAATGTCTATCAGGTTTTCTGGAAACAGGAGGTAGAGAGTCAGGGGCCATGCTAGATTCCGAAAAGGCACCAACAATGTCCAGTACAGGAGGTATAGCTAAAGGCCAATGCTGGGGCAGGAGTAAGAAATCCCTAAGCCTCTTAAGAATCAGAGAAATCCTGACTTTCCCAACGAAAATGCTCCCTGAGAGTATGCAAGGTTTAACCAAAAGAGAAATCCTCTGGGGGGTGGTTGGCTCACATGTAGATAAGGGTAAATCCTGGTCATCAGAGGAAACAAACTTCAGAATCCTGGTCAGAAGTACCATAAGCAAACTCAGTCCTAGGTCTCAGAGGGGGAAGGCTGGCTTCCCCTGATTAAAGTAATAAGGTCTGCAGTCATTCTTATTTGTTTTTTTAGGCCTAGAGGCTTGACCATGTGGTCTGGGCGTCAGTTTTCTAGGCATGGTTTGAGTTTTAGGCCTTGAAGAAGATGGCGTCGGTTTAGTATGCAAGTCAGTAGGCCTGAATACACCCTCAGAAGCCGGTGCCTGCACAGCAGATCCGGACCTATTCATGGTAGAGACATCCGCAGGTTCCACAGTTGAAGCATTTCGCGACATACCGGACTCCGAATGGGTCTCAGTAGAGGCCTGCGAATCTGAACTAGCAGGTATCAGGGGCTGCGAAAGCACCTCATTGAGTACCGGCGAACTGGGCAGCCTGTCTCTATCTTTGCATTTTTTCGGAATGTTGGTAGTCGGATGGCTTACCGAAGACACATCAGGATAATTGAACAGAGCACCAAAATATTTAGAAGCACAAATATACAGATGATGGATAGTTCATGGTATAAAGGCACAAAACAGACAGCGAGGGACGTCGTGGTCAGGGCCTAGGCAAGGAATACAGTACGAATTAAAATCTTTATGAGGTATTTGCTTTCCACAAGAAATGCAATTATTTACTTTTACTGACATCGGTTTAGAGCAAGAAAAGGTTTCCCCAATGGGGTACTTAGCTTTTAGTTGAAAATGTTGGTTCTGAAACTCAAAAACGAAAATTTCAGGAGTCGGCCGACCTGCACTTGCAAACTGCTTCTGCTTCGGGCACCACATGGCAAGAAAGACTGATGTAATGACATCTGCTGCATGTTTTATACCCGACGACCTGACATCACGGAGGAAGAGATAGCAACCGACGTAGGAACCAAGACTTTGTTAATCAAGCTGACTGAGGGCTACTGCAAGCAGATAACCCAAATGTAATGACTGCAACAGTGAAACACGAAGAACATCTAGAAGTTCTAGAGAAACTATGTTGCTCCACAGCCTCATTCTTCTATTTCTGATTTGCTTCTCTATGCTACATCTTGCTTCTAAGGAAAGACATCCATGCTGTTTTGCTACAGCAGATAAGGTGGGCTGGGCTAACAAGACAAGAGGTACGTTTGGTCTCCTTTTAATGGAAAATCTTGACAAACACTAATGTTTCATGCTGTATTCTGGCCGTAAATAAAAGCAATGATTTTATAAACTTTAGATGGTATGTGACATCTGCAGGCACACCTTTGCCTTTTATGGAGCAGTCATATACATCTTTCTGTATGGCAATACATTTCGCAGATGCCAGCTTCAACACAAATGATGCTAAAAGAATCAAAGGAAACTACTTGTGGAAATCCTACTTAACTGCAGCAGTAGACTGAATTTCAAATGTCTCACTGGTATACATGTTCTGTGCCTGCACAAAACCATAATGGCAGTTTTCCACAACTCAGCCTACCCTCTCTCCTTGGACTCTCAGTAATAGGGGATTGGCTATACCCCTCCCATCGAGGGAATTTAACTCGTCACAGAAAGTCATTCAGGCTTTTAGTGCCAAGTAGGAAGAAAGAAAAGTTGTGCAAAATCTTACCATAACCGTAGATATCTTTCTCTTCACTGCAGCAGTATTCTTTACTTGAGGGATATCCCCACCAGTAGGCACCAGACGTTGGCCAGTATACAGAAGTCTTTCACCACTGTAGGGTAAGAACTGACGTAGGCTGCATTTGGATGTAGACCATAAAACAGATGCATGCACGTATCACCCGCAAAACTGACTGCCCCAAGAGGGGAACCAGACTAAGGATATGACTAGTCAATACATCCAAGAAAGACAAGAGACCAGTGGGGAAGAAGGTAGGGATAGAAAACTAAAGCACTGAAGAGAAAAACATCTACGATTATGTTAAGATTTTACAAAACTTTTCTGTGTCCTTCTATTCACTTGCTGCAGCATTCTTTACTTGAGGGAGAATAAAAAACAAATCATCAAAAGAATTTTACTGAATAATTGGAAGATCATTGAAGGAAACTCTGACATTTTTAAGGTTTTAGGTAAAAAGCCAAGTTTTGTGTTTAGGAATGTTTATAATATTAAGAAAGCTCTTGAGTTTGATAGTTTTTTACCAAAAAACAAGACAGTAGAAAGTAAAGGTATGTTTGCCTGCCACAATTGTAATATGTGTAGATTTATTGCTAAGGGTCCTGTGGTTGTCACTGACAGTATAGACCGGACCTTTATGGTCCCTGAATATGTTAATTGTCGAACTAAGGGGGTTATTTACATCGCCATGTGTAGTTCCTGCTCCGGTTTTTATGTTGGTATGACCACCCGTAGTCTTAATGTTCGTATTCGCGAACATATTTACAACATCAAGACACAAGATGTTAATAGTGCCTTATTTAGGCATTCTGTGATTTGTAACAACTTCAAGAAGTTTTTATTTTCAGTGGTGGAGGTAGTTAAAACCGACCTTAGAGGGGGTGACTACAAAAATTATGTTGAGCAAAGGGAGGCACTTTGGCAAGTCAGATTAAAGGCTGACAAACCCCCTGGTTTGAATGAGACCATTAACATTAAATGTTTTTTAAAATGCTCTCGACTTAGTGTTGATAAAGAATCAGTTGGTTTGCTTGCTTTATTTAATTAAAGATGAAAAAATTTTTTTGAATGTGGTTTTAACTTTTTTAAATCTAATGTGATAGGTTAATTGTTTAATTGTTTTATTACTTATGTTGAAGGGTATATAATGTGCTTATTCATTAGTGTTCTGTATTCTGATGAAGTCTTCGGACGAAAGCGGTAATAAAAGGTGTTTTTCTACGCTATTTCTGTGTATTCCAGTGCCTTACTTGTTTCTCCTTCCAGACTTTTGTTTTTTGTCTTGATTTTTGGCTTTCGTGGTTTTTATTTGGTTTGGCTGCCAATATGGAAGGGGAAATTGATGACGAACTATTGGACTTAACTACTTATACCATTCCGAGTAGTGATGCCGGTAAAGATGTGAACAACTTGCTTATTTCAACATTGGTAGACATTCAAAAATCGTTGAAATTTTTAGTAGTGAATGCTACTGTAAGATCTTCTCCAGCGGCGAATGCTTCAAGTCCGTGTAGTTCCTTTAAGGAGCTTGACACGGTAATCGAGGTGGGACCCAGTAATGACGTCATCGATCCAGCAACGAGGACTGTTACCGGTATTCCTGTACCCAGTACCATTAACAGATCCGGAGTAAAATCCTTGTTAAGACCATTTCACAATCCTTTTGTGAATTTTTCGTGTGGACAACATCGTAACGGAGAAATTAGCAGAAAACGTGACGTTTTAACCAAGCTCGTAAAAAGATACCGGTCCCTAACTGTGGAAAACTGTTATTTTGAACAGTGTATCGAGTTGAAAATAATGCCGAAGGGGTTGAGATTTTTCAAGTGCCCCAACGGCGTTCAAGTAGGAGATGCCATGTTCGGGACTCTGGTAACTTTTTTTAATGAAGCAGGTATGGCATTTCTTAGACTGCTGATTGATCATAATATTGTAAAAATGTCTAATTTGAAAGTTGAGATTGACCAACTAGAGCGAGAAATAGCAGATAGTAGTGTAAATAATGGTGATGTTTTTAAACTTGTTTTTGAAGAGGTCGAGAAACATTCGGTTGAGATAACAAATAGAAAGCAAACGAAACTACAACGGGACATTATTGCATACGAAACCAATTCAGCATATACCCATTTTGTTTCTAACATCAGAGATTATAACAGCAAACAACAACCTTCTCAAAGTTACAACAGACGGAACTATAGTTCCGTAGTTAATATCAAAGAGCCTTCTCATTCTTATGGGAAAATAGGTGTACGAGTTCAGGACACAGACCGGGTTACTACTAATGGGGCTTGTACTTCCTTACCTACAAAGACGGTTGCTGGTTTTTTACAAACTTCTGAAAAGACTGGTGACACCATTGGTGAGAAAAGTTCTGTGGGGGAATTCAATAAACTGGATGAAAATGCAGACTTGATAGGGACTGACAAGGGCACCTTGACTGGTTCAAATAACATTTCAAATAATACTAATGGTTTTTTAGGGAAGAAGAGTTTACCACCAAAGAAAACTGTTTTCACGAGAAGTCGGACATTTCTAAGCTCGAACTCCTCAGGGGACGAGAATTAACTATGCCAAATGACAACTTGGACATTATTAATTTAACGGAGTATGTATTTACATCTTGTGAATTAAGGCTACTACGTTTAGGTTTAAATTTTGTTCCCACTAGGAAAGCCGACTTTTGTAGAACTGTTGTTGATATTAAAAAGTTCACTAGGAAAATGAACTTGAATTATATTTTAAGTGAAATATCAGTTGAAAAGAAACCCCTAAAAAAGCCATCAAGTTACAACCCTCCTCTCACTAATACTATAAAAGTGTTCGAAGAAGCATGTATTAGAGATATAGAGGGAATACTTACCAACAAAAGTAAGGTTGAATATAATTTAAGTTACAACGATAGGAAAGCATTCAAAGAGTTATGTCAGAAAAATGGGGACATTAGGTTTATGAAGAGTGATAAGGGTGGCAATATAGTTATAATGAAACAGAATATTTATTGTTCTAAAATGTTACAATTATTGGAAAATGGGGAAGAATATGAGGCCATTACTCTCTATGACATTAAGAAGAAACAACGTTTAATTCATTCTTTTCTATATGAAGCATTAATGTCTAATGAGATTGATTTGGACGTGTATGAGTTTTGTGTTATAAATAACCCAAGAATTGGAATCCTATTTGGGATTCCGAAAACACACAAAAATATTTTTGAGCCTCCTTTTAGGCCAATAGTGTCAGCACCAAATTCTGTTACTGAAGGAATATCTTTAATTGTTGATGCCACCCTAGGTCCTATTGTTTCACAACAAGAAAGTTTCTTGCAAGATTCCTGGCATTTTTTAGAAAAATTAAATATGTTTGCTGCTAGTGCAATTTTTGATTCAAACAAACATTTTATTTTTACCTTAGATGTAACTTCTTTGTTTACATGTATTCCCCATGACGAGGGGGTAGAAGCTGTTCGTAGTATATTATTACAAAATGGGCAACATACTACTGGACAAATATCTACTATTTGTAGGTTTATTGAGATCATACTACAAAATAATTGTTTTGTTTTTAAGGATAGGTATTATCGGCAAAAGAGAGGTGTAGCTATGGGGTCCCCAGCTGCACCCTCTTATGCCAATACTGTTATGATTTGGTGGGAAACCACATTCTTGAGTCTCCTAAAACACAAATTTAATATTTTATTTTATCAGAGATTCGTTGATGATTTAATTTTTATTATTGAAGGGAACAGGATTACTGTTGACCAATTTCTCTTGGAAATCAATATGATGGATTGTTTTTTAAAATTTACTTTAGGGGATGTGGGTTTCAGTATTAATTTTTTGGATGTTTGTGTCCTGTGGGATACTGTACTTGGGAAATTCAAAAGTAGAATACACCGAAAGCGGACATTTACAAACAGCTATGTTCATTATTCAAGCGCTCATCCTAAATATATGATACGTAACATTCCCAAAGGTCAGTTTATAAGAGCTTGTCGGATGACTTCAGATGAAAAAGATCTTGCTTTGGAATTAGAGTTTATTAAGAATTTGTTTTTGCAACGGGGGTATCCCTCAGAATTATTAGACAATAGTGTTAGTGAAGTGTTAAGGAAGCGTCAATCACAGTATTCAGCTTTGTTAAATACTTCAAACTCTGGTTTTCAATATATGAACTGTAACAATCTTGTTAAACATGGGTATAGTGACAATTTGGTTTGTTCTTTAGAAATGAGTACAAATGGGGATAACATCAAAAGAATTTTACTGAATAATTGGAAGATCATTGAAGGAAACTCTGACATTTTTAAGGTTTTAGGTAAAAAGCCAAGTTTTGTGTTTAGGAATGTTTATAATATTAAGAAAGCTCTTGAGTTTGATAGTTTTTTACCAAAAAAAAAGACAGTAGAAAGTAAAGGTATGTTTGCCTGCCACAATTGTAATATGTGTAGATTTATTGCTAAGGGTCCTGTGGTTGTCATTGACAGTATAGACCGGACCTTTATGGTCCCTGAATATGTTAATTGTCGAACTAAGGGGGTTATTTACATCGCCATGTGTAGTTCCTGCTCCGGTTTTATGTTGGTATGACCACCCGTAGTCTTAATGTTCAGATGCGAACATATTTACAACATCAAGACACAAGATGTTAATAGTGCCTTATTTAGGCATTCTGTGATTTGTAACAACTTCAAGAAGTTTTTATTTTCAGTGGTGGAGGTAGTTAAAACCGACCTTAGAGGGGGTGACTACAAAAATTATGTTGAGCAAAGGGAGGCACTTTGGCAAGTCAGATTAAAGGCTGACAAATCCCCTGGTTTGAATGAGACCATCAACATTAAATGTTTTTTAAAATGCTCTCGACTTAGTGTTGATAAAGAATCAGTTGGTTTGCTTTCTTTATTTAATTAAAGATGAAAAAATTTTTTTGAATGTGGTTTTAACTTTTTTAAATCTAATGTGATAGGTTAATTGTTTAATTGTTTTATTACTTATGTTGAAGGGTATATAATGTGCTTATTCATTAGTGTTCTGTATTCTGATGAAGTCTTCGGACGAAAGCGGTAATAAAAGGTGTTTTTCTACGCTATTTCTGTGTATTCCAGTGCCTTACTTGTTTCTCCTTCCAGACTTTTGTTTTTTGTCTTGATTTTTGGCTTTCGTGGTTTTTATCTGAGGGAGAATAAACCTCAAGAGGGAAGGGAGGAGAAAGGAAATTACAGTTGTGTACACTTACCATAAATGTAGATGTTAGAGTGTATTCACTATTGCAGTCATCACACTTGGGTTATCTGCCTGCAGGTAAGCCCTTAGTCGGCCCGAATATCACAGACTTAACATTTCTGTGTCAGTTGCTGTCGCTTCAGGGCTGACGTCAGGTTGTCAGGGGTCTAAAAACAGGCAGCTGACGCCATTACATCAGTTTTTCTTGCCCCAAATGTCAGGAGCTCCCCCAAATAGGGAGCTAAGTTATGGTGGAAAAAACACCACAAGTAAATAGTAAATACAAATAATTCTGTAAGGGGTAAGTAAGAAAGACAGAGAAGGAGAAAGAGAGACAAGGGGGCTGGAGGGTGGGAAACCAGGACTGCAACAGTGAATACACTCGATCATCTACATTTAAGGTAAGTACACACAACTGTACTATGTTCTTCGTGTTTCACTGCTGCAGTCATCACACATGGGTTGATTCCCAAAGCAGAAGCATGGGTGGAGGCAGTCAAGAAGAGTTGGGGCTGGCTAGTATGCCCTGCAAGACTGCTGTTGCAAAACCCGCCCTGGATTTGGAAAAGATAGGCAGGAGGTAATGCTTGGTGAAGGTGTGAACAGAACTCCAGGTAGCAGCTTCCAGAATGTCCCTGGTAGTGAATCCCCTGAGGAATGCTACAGAGGTTGAAGTTGCCCTTGGGGAATGGGTCCTGACCCCCGAAGGGGGTGGTTTCCTATGGTGTTTGTAGCAGAAATAGATACAGTGTGCTATCCATTTGGAGATTGATTGTTTTTGTACGGCCTTGCCCTCTGCCCCTGGTGCAAAGCTGACTAGTAACTGGTCAGATTTTCTGAAGGGTTTAGCCCTGTCAAAGTAGAATCTGAGCTCTCTTTGCACATCTAAATAGTGCAGGATCATTTCCCCTTTATTTTGAGGATTAGTGAAAAAGGTTGGCAAATTGATAGATTGGTTAAGAGCCACACTGGACACCATTTTAGGCATAAAAGTAAGGTTAGTCCTGAGGGAGACCCTGTCAGCATGAAAAATAATGAAGGGTTCCAAAGCCATAAGTGCTTGTAGCTTAGGCACTCTTCTAGCTGAAGTGATGGCCAGAAGCAAGGCTGTTTTCCAGGAGAGGAATTTTAACTCTGCTGATGCTGCAGGCTCAAAGGGGGGTAGTAGGAGTTTTTCCAGCACAAAGTTAAGGTCCCAAGCGGGGGGGGGGGCTCTCCTTGGTGGCCTTAAGTTGTTAGCCCCTCCCAGGAACTGTTTGGTGAGAGGGTGACAGAATAGAGGTGGGCTCAATGTTGTAATGAGCAGAGTTGGCAGAGGCATGGATCTTAATGGAAGAATCGGTGGAGGTCTGCTAGGTAATCCAGAATGAGGGATAAGGAGGGCAGAGCTGTGTCTGCTCCTTTGGAGTAAATCCAGGAACAATACCTTTTCCACTTATCAGCATATGATTTCCTTGTACTGGGTTCCTCTGCCTTCCAAAATGACGTCCAACACCTGCTTGCTTAGGCTGGCCACTGGAGGAGATTTTCAAGGAATAAGCCAGGTTGCAAGGTTCAGGGTTTGAAGTTGCGGATGCAAGATCTGTCCCTCCTGCTGAGTGAGGAGGGTAGGGATCTGGGGTAGGTGCCATGGTGGCACCAGTGACAGACTGCACAGGAGTGGGTATCAGTGTTGGTGTGGCCAGTCTGGGGCAATCAGGACTGCCCTTGGTCTTTCCTGTTGTATCTTGAGTAATACTCTTTTGTAAGAGAGGCAGAGGGGGAAAAGCATAGATTGACAGGTTTACCTAATGGAAGAATAGGGCATCCACTTTCCAGGCTCTGCTGTGAGGTGTCCTGGTGCAAATTTTGCTGACCCGGTGACTGTAGGGGGAGGCAAGTAAGTTCACCATCGGGGTACCCCATTTGTGGATTAGAAGGGTGAAGGTGTTGAGGTCTGCCACTTGTGTGGGTCTAGGAGTTTTCTGCTTAAGAAGTCTGCCAGAAAATGTTGTTTGCCTGGCAGGAATTGAGCTTGCAGGTGGATATGCATGTCCAGTCGTGTTCCACAGGGTCATGGCTAGCCTGCAGAGTGGGTAAGAGTGAGTTCCCCCCTGCTTGTTGATGTACCACATCATTGTGGTGTTGTCGCGTTTTATTAGCAGGGGTCCTGGTGGGAGTAGGGATTTGAAAGCTGTCAGAGCATACTTAACTGTTAGCATCTCTTTCTGGTTGATGTGCAGATGAATTTGGCTTGGGCTCCAATGGCCCTGAATGTACATGTCGTCCAGATGCCCCCCCCCCCGGGCACCTGTCTGTGGTTAGGGTCTGGGCAGCGTGGGGTTGTGTAAAGGTAAGTCCTTTGTTATGGCTGCATGCTGCTACCCACCAAAGAAACTCTGTCCTCAGACAAGGTATAACAGTTTCCAGGTCCTGAGAATGTTGGCACCAAAGGCTTAAGTACCACTGAAGTTTCCGCATATGCAGTCCGGCATATGGAATTAGTAGAATGCAAGAGGCCATGAACCCTAGAGCCTGCACGATTTTCCTTGCGGATAGATGGGTTCTGGTGGCCATTTGAGTGAAGTATGGTGGTGGTGCTGCGGTAGCATTGTATCGCGTCACAGTAAGACGTTGTCCTGTTCGATTCTTAGCTAGAGCGTCTTCTTGTGAAGACATGCGTGAATGGGCGTACCTTCATTGAAGGTTGTGCATCAAGGCCGGCAACTCTACACATAAAAATCTACTGCCAATCATTAGCGGACCGGAGTTCCGCTGTGGCGACCCCTAACCGGGAAAAGCCAAAAGACACAACAAAAAGCCTGTTAGACTTGTTTTTCTGAAGGAATGCCATCTGGGATGCTGTGCCCAAACTTGCTCCTAGGAATACAATCTTTTGACTGGGGACTAGTTTTGATTTCTTTTCGTTGATACTGTACCACAGGGAGGTTAGAACGTTCTTTACAAATGTCAGGTGCTGCAACAGCTTTTCCTGACTGCTTGAATCAAGCAATCGTCCAAGTATGAGTATATCTGAATATTTCTCTGTCTGCAATAGGCAATGGCTGGAGCCAGGCATTTTGTGAAGACACTGGGAGCAATGGATAAGCCAAAGAGAAGTGCAGAGAACGGATAACGCAGAGATCCTGCCCTGAAACTTAGATATTTCCTGCATGATTCCCTGATAGGGATGTGCAGATAGGCTTCCTTTAGGTCTAGGGTGGCTAACCAGGCATCTTTGGACAGCATAGGGAGAAGTTGCTGAAGGGTGAGCATTTTGAATTTTGGTACCACCAGGAAGGTATTTAGAATGGAAAGATCTAAGAATGGGTGCCAGGTGCCTTCTTTCAGGGTACCATAAAAAGTCTGGAATAAAATCCTTGACCTGTTCTGCAAGAACAGGCTGAAATGCATTTATGGAAAGCAGGGATTGAACTTGGTGTTGTGCCTCTGCCCACTGGTTTGGAGGAAGATCTGGGAACCCTTTGGGGGTTGACAGTGTGGAAATAAAATTTGTACCCCTGGGATACTATGTTGAGGACCCATCGGTCTTTGGTGATGGAGGTCCAGTTTTTTGCATGGTGGGCAAGTTTCCCTCCTAGGGGCACGAGCAATTGGGCAGAGGTGAGGAGTGGAGATGAGTCACTGTGAATTCTTTCTGTAAGGGGGTGGCTTAGCACTCCCCGTTTTAGAAGTGGAGGTACTCCATTGCTTAGATCTCTGCATACCCTGAGACTGTAATCTGGGGGGTCTGGTTTCCCTGGGTCTAGTTTGAGATGGCCTTGAGGGGGCTGGAAAGGCATAGTGTTTTGAGGGGCAATGCCTACTGAATCTTGGAGCCTGCACTTGCAAAAAATCTCTGACTGCCTGCATGGACTTTTTTAGAACCTCTTCCGATTTGGTGTCAAACAGATTGTCACTGTTCAAAGGAATGTCCAGTAATTTTGATTGGACATGACCTGGCAAGGTCTGCTCCTTAAGCCAGGCATGCCTTCCAAGTACAGAACCTGTGACTGCTGCCCTGCAAGATGCTTCTAGGGCGTCATACCCACATTGTAGGGTATGTTTGTTGACTTGGCTTGCAGAATGCATAGGCTCCCGTAATTCTTTACTTTCAGCACAGTCAGGAAAGGTAGAGAATGTTTGCTTAACAAGTTCCATAGTATGTTGCTGGTATTTCAGCATGTGGAACTGGCAATTCAAGGCCCCAATGGCGAGAGTTGCAGAAGTGTATTCTTTTTTACCCCATCTGTCTAAAGCTCGGGAATCCCTGTCCAAAGGGGTGGGATTCTTAGCTGCAGTTGCTTTTATGCCTTTTGACCCTTGGGAGATGACCTCTGGGTCAGTAGTAGGATTTCTTAAAATAAATATGAGAGACTCAGGGACTCTATAGTCCCGGTCCGGTTTCCTTGGAGCAGGGGTTAAAGTATCAGGAGTTAGACTGGATTCCATAAAAAACATCAACATCCAGCACAGGAGGGATAGCTAAAGTGGCAAACCTAAAAAATCCCAGTCTCTTTTTGGACTGTGGATAAAACTGGCAGTGGAAATGCTCTCTCAAAGTATGTAGGATTTCAGCAAAAGAAAAATCCTCTGGAGAGGAAGCAGAAGGAATGGAGTCCTCTGCATCTGAATAGTCATAAGCAGATAAGGGCATGTCTTCAAATTCCGAAACCTCAGAGTTGCCAGACTCTTGGACAGTTAAAGCTGCTGGGGACAAGTCTGTTTCTCTTGGCAGCGGAAGGCTGGCTTCCCCTAATCAACATCAGGTCTTCTGCCATTTTAAGCATATGAGATTGTGGCAAGGAATTAGGTGGTTGAATTAGTTTTTTTTTTTTTAAAGGCATAGTTCGTACTCTTGGCCTTAGAAACTCAGTAGTTTTAGAAAGAACTGAAGACGTGAAAAAAAGTCGCCGGTTTGTGACTAATCTCGGTAATGTGAAGAACTTCCTCAGAAGCTGGTGCCTGCACAGCGGCTCTGGACCCAGCCAAGATAGAGACATCCGCAGGTTCCGTAGTCAAAGAAGCATCTTGTGGCATACCGGACTCCGAATGGGTCTCAATAGAGGCCTGCGAAACCATCGAAGTGGGCATCAGGGGCTGCGAAAGTGCCTCACAGAGTACCAGTGAACTGGCGACTAGCTTAATGGAAGCATCGTCGGCAGTTTTGGACCTGTGCAGTCTGTTTTTATCCTTACGTTTTTTCAGAAGATTGGTAGATGGATGGCTTACCAAAGCCATTTCGGAATACAGAGATCGAGAGCTAAAGTATTTAGCTACAGTAAGGGCCCAATGACAAATAGTTCAGGTGTTGAACAAAGCAGAAAACTGACAGCAAGGAACGTCGTGGTCTGGGCCAGAAAAGGTGACGCAGTAAGAATGAAAATCTGTGTGGTATTTGCTTTCCACAGGTGAGAGAATTGTTAACGTTTTCTGACAATGGTTAGAGCACGAAAAAAGGATCCCCAACAGGGTACTTAGCTTTAGAAGACTTCAGGATGATTTAATTCGGAAATGAAAACTCAGGTAGCGGCCGACCACCACTCGTGCGAACTGCTTCGGGCTCCTCACTGATGTAATGGCGTCGGCTGCCTGTTTTTATACCCCTGACTAATTGATGTCAGTCCTGAAGCGACAGCAACCGACGCAGAAATACTAAGTCTCTGGTATTCGGGCCGACTGAAGGCTACCTGCAGGCAGATAACCCAAGTGTGATGACTGCAAAAGTGAAACACGAAGATCACAGAAACTCTGAGAAACCATGTAAAATGGCTTTGGAAAAACTTTCTAGATCTGGAGATAGCATCTAGCTTGTAATGTTTGGTAAATGTATGAAAAGTAGACTAGGGTAGCTGCTTCCAGGATGGCACTGTTACCCAATCCTTTGAAGAATGCCTTGGATGAAGCCACGGCTCTTGTAGAATAGGCTCTCACTGGTGAAGCAAAATCCATTCCATGGTGAGTGTAGCAAAAGGAGATAGTTTTAGATATCCAATAGAGAGTATGTTTGGATGCAGAAGACCCAGAGCGCTGTGGTGAAAATTAATGAAAAGCTGGTCAGATTTCTGGAGGGTTTTCTTCTTGTCCAAGTAATAGCTCGGTCTGAACATTCAGGGCATGCAGAAACTTCTCACGGTGATTTTGTGGGAGAGGGAAAGGAGGTCGGTAGTTGAATAGATTTGGTTAAGAGATAGCAAGATAACCACCTTGGCCATAAAGAAAGGGTAGGTTCTCAATGATACCCTGGTCCTTACAAAAGACTAAGGGGGAACAGCCATCAGGGCTTGGAGTTTTGACACCCTTCTAGCTGAAGTCAGAGCTACTAGCAAAACAGTTTTCCACAAGCAATGTCTGAGGAAGGCTGAAGCAGTGAGTTGAAATGGGGGCAATGTCAATTTCTCTTGAACAAAATTAAGGTCCCACGAAGGAACAGTTTTCTTGGGAGGCCTAATGTGAAGAATGCCTTTAAGGAATTTGTTTTACCTCAAACTTGGATGCTAATGGGGGGAGATAAAGGCAGACAAGCAGAAAAGTACAGTTGTGTACACTTAACATAAATGTAGATGTTAGAGTGTATTCACTGTTGCAGTCATTACATTTGGGTTACCTGCTTGCAGTAGCCCTCAAGTCAGCCTGAAAGTCTTGGGTCCTGCGCCGGTTGCTGTCCCTTCTTCCATGACGTCAGGTCGTCAGGGGTATAAAACATACAGCAGACGCCATTACATCGGTTTTTCTTGCCCCAGATGTCAGGTGCCCCCCTAATGGGAAGCAATTAAATGTATAAATACAAGGGTATACCTCCAACAAAAAAGCAAATACACCAAAAAGCTTTTTGAGCATAGAAAGTGAGAGTAGAGATATAGCCAAAAGAAGAAAGGGGGCTGGAGGGAGGGTAACCAGGACTGCAACAGTGAATACCCTCGAATGTCTACATTTATGGTAAGTGTACACAAAGTACAGTTTTGTACCTACCATAAATGTAGATGTCCGAACAGGATAGCATCTGCAGTCATAACAAATGGGTTGTCCTGTCGTCAGGCAGCCCTTCGGTCGGCCGGATTCCAAAGTCTGGGTCTGGCCTCGGCTGGTGTCGCACTTCACCCGACGTCATCTCTGCTGGTCTTCGGGTATAAAGGCATCAGCCGACACCATTTTCCTCAGTGTTTCTTGCCCCAGATGCCAGTTGCCCTTTTGGAAAGCTAAATTTTGGGTAAATGCCAATGTTTCCAAAAAAGTAGAAGGCAAACATAACCAATAAGCATGTATGTACATATATACAAACAAATACACCATAAGAGACCCCCTAGCTAGCTATTAGGAGGGTAAATACCTAGGAGTACCACAGAGGGGAAGGAGGGTAATCCTGACTGCAGATGCTATCCTGTTCGGACATCTACATTTATGGTAGGTACAAAACTGTACTATGTCCTTCAAGGATGCATCTGCAGTCATAACAAATGGGTAGAATACCATAGCCAAACTAGGGAGGAGGAAGAAGAATTATGGTGTAGTTAGGATCCCTTGCAATACAGCAGTGGCAAACCCTGCTCGGGATCTAGAGTATAGAGGTAAGTTATAATGCTTGGCAAATGTATGCACAGAGGTCCAAGTAGCCGCCTCAATAATGTCCTTAGTTGCCACTCCTCGTAAGAAAGCTGTGGTAGTGGCTGTAGCCCTTGTAGAGTGAGGTCTTATGTTCTGTGGAATTGGTTTTCCATGGTAGGAGTAACAGAATCTTATGCAATTTCCTATCCATTTGGAGATTGTCTGTTTGGAAATTGCTTTTCCTTCCCTTCCTGTTGCATAGGCTACTAACAGCTGGTCAGTTTTTCTGTTACCTTTGGTTCTGTCCAAGTAGTAGCGTAACTGTCTATGTACATCCAAGGTATGCAGCAGTCTTTCCCCCCTGTTCTGTGGATTGGGAAAGAAGGTAGGTAGGTGGATTGCCTGGTTTAGAGACACTCTGGATACCACCTTAGGCACAAATGTAGGATTAGTTCTCATGGACACTATCTTGATGGAAGATTAGGAAGGGTTGTACTGCCATTAAGGCCTGTAGCTCTGAAACCCTCCTTGCCGAAGTAACTGCCAGTAGGAAAGCAGTTTTCCATGATAGGTGTTGAAGATCTGCTGTTGCTGCTGGTTCAAATGGAGGGAGTGTCAATTTTTCTAGCACAAAGTTCAAGTCCCATGCTGGTAATGGTGGTTTCCTAGGAGGTTTTACATTCTTGATTCCTCTGAGGAACTGTCTGAGTAGAGGATGTGAGAAGACGGGGATCGAAGCTGTATTCTGCAGAAATAGCTGATGCATGTATCTTGATGGAGGAATAGGACAGGCCTGTATGGAGGAGCTCTGCCAAGTACTCTAGGATGTTAGCAATATCTATGTTCGACACATCTTTTCCTCTTTCAGTACTCCAAATGACAAACCTTTTCCATTTTCCTGCATAGTTCCTTCTTATTGAAGGTCTGCGGGCTTCCAGGATAATGTCTTTAACCCTTTGGGATAAATCTGGGTTAGTTGCTGTTATGTGATGTTCCAGGCAGTCAGTTGCAGAGTTTTTAGGTTTGGATGCATGATGTTGTAGTTGTTCTGAGTTAACATCAAAGGCATCAGGGGCAGTGTCCACATTCTCCCCAGAGACATGCTCCTCAGCAATGGATACCAATGTTGTCTTGGCCAATTCGGAGCCATCAGAAATATCCTTGGACGTTCCTCTGATTTTCAGTAGTACCTTGTGCATCAAAGGAAGAGGTGGAAATGCATATGCTGTCAGGCCTTTCCAACTGAAGGATAGAGAGTCCACCTTCCATGCAAGTGGGTGGTATGTTCCTTGTGCAAAATTTCTTGAGCTGGTGATTGAGTGGGGATGCGAATAGGTCTATTTGTGGCATTCCCCATTTTTTTGTGATGGCCTTGAAGATGTCCGGGTGTAGCATCCATTCGTGAGCATCCGAGGTAGTTCTGCTTAACATGTCTGCTAGGGTGTTTTCTTTTCCCGGTACAAACATTGCCTGTAACTGGATGTTGTAGCTCAGAGCCATATTCCAAAGGTCCAGAGTCATTCTGCATAGGGGGTAAGAATGAGTGCCTCCCTGTTTGTTGATGTACCACATGACTGTGATGTTGTCTGTCCTTATCATTAAATGGCCTTCTCTGAGGAAAGGTCTGAAATTCTGGATTGCTAGTTTTACTGCCAGCATTTCTTTTTTATTTATGTGCAGGTGCAGCTGGTCTCGAGTCCATAACCCTTGTATGCATTTGTCCAGCAGGTGTGCCCCCCAGCCTAGGTCTGAGGCGTCTGTTGTGATGGTTTGGCTTGCTTGAAAGTTGTGGAAGGGCAAGCCTGAGTTTGACTGGCATGCTTGAGCCCACCATAGGAACTCCTGTTTCAGGCATGGTATTAGTGGGATTTCGGTTTCTAAGCTGTGCCTGTGTTGAGACCATAAATTCTTTAGGTACCACTATAGTTTTCTCATATGCAGTCTGGCATGGGGGACCAGGATTATGCATGATGCCATGAAGCCCAAGGCCTGCAGTACTTTTCTTGCTGTTAGTTTGTTCTGCTTTGTTAATGCCAAGAAGTAAAGAGGGAGTTGTTCTTGTTTTTCTGCAGTTAGGAATGCCATCTGTTTTACTGGGTCCAATTCCGCACCCAAGAATGTTCTTGTTTGGGATGGTATCAGTCTTGACTTTTTTAAATTGACTGTGTATCCCAGAGCTTGTAGTAAGCAAATGACTCTTTGTAAGTCTTTTGTCAGCTTGCTTTGTTGTCCGCTTGTATCAGGCAGTCGTCCAGGTATGGATAAATTTGGATTCCCTGTAGCCTGCAATGAGCGATTACTGATGCCAGGCATTTTGTGAATACTCTGGGCAGTAGATAAGCCAAAGGGCAATGCTGAGAATTGATAATGCTCTGATCCTGCAAGAAATCTGAGGTATCTTCTGCAATTTGGTCGTATGGGGACGTGCAGGTATGCCTCCTTGAGATCTAGAGTTACCAGCCAACACTCCTTGCCCAGCATGGGAAGAAGTTGCTGTAGGGTCAGCATTTTGAATTTTGGGACAATGATGAATGTGTTTAAAACGGACAGGTCGAGAATAGGTCTCCAACTTTTCTCTTTTCTTGGTACTAGGAAGAGTCTGGGGTAGAAACCTTTGCCCTGTTCTGTTAATGGTACTCTTTCCATAGCTCTCATCTTTGTTAATTGAGCTATCTGCTTTAGAGCTTCTGTTTTTTGATTTGGCGGTAGGTTTGGCATTCCTCTTTTTACTGGTATGGTGTGGAAGTGAAACCTGTAGCCTTGGTCTATGGTTTGCAAAATCCACTTGTCTTTTGTGATACAGTGCCAGTTTTTTGTAAATACGGCTAACTTTCCGCCTAAAGGTGCTGCTATTTGTTCCCTGGTAGGCGGCGTCAGAGCCAAGTCACTGTGATTGTCCAGTTGTAGTGGCAGTGGTTGTGTCTGTGCCTCGCTGGTTATTGCCTTGCCACTGGCGTCCTCTGTAGGCACCTCCTCTGGATTGATTTCTGCCTCTGGAACGTCTATTCCTGCCTCTCTGAGATTTTGAGGAGTCTGGAAAGGACCAATTTTTGGAAGGCCAGTTCCTGCTAAACCTTGGGGGCTGAACCTGTAAGAAATCCTTAACTGTTTGTACAGATTTTGCCTTCTCTTCCATTTTCTTCATTACTTGCTGAGCAGGGGTACCAAACAGACTGGCCTTATCCATAGGAGCATCTAACAGCTTTGCTTTAACATGATCCGGCAAGACCTGTTCCTTCAACCAGGCATGCCTTCTTATCACTGTGCCAGTCATGGCTGATCTAAATGAAGCCTTCAGTGCATCATAGCCACATTTTAAAGAATGGTTACTAACCTGCTGAATGTTATTCACCATTTCTAAAACATATTTCTTATCTAAGGAGTCATCAGAGGACAGTTTCTTAGTTAACTGATCAAGCATAAACTCTTGGTATTGGATCATATGAAACTGACAGTTCAAAGCTCTAGCTGAGAGAGTAGCAGAGGTGTAAACTTTTTTCCCCCATCTCTCTAAGGACCTGGATTCCCTTTCAGAAGGGAGAGGGTTCTTTGCTGTGGTTGAAGCTACTGCTTTAGGGCCCTGGGAGATAGTCTCAGGATCTGCAAGTGGGGCCTTGTATAGGTGGTGATGAGTGTCTGGTACCCTGTAAAACCTATCTGGTTTGGTAGGGGCTGGAGGTGAAGTATCAGGAGCAGTGCAAACATCATTAAATGCATCATCCACAACAGGTAGAACTGGAGGTATAGCTAAGGGCCTATGTTGTGGTAAGTGTAGAAAGGTCCTAAGCCTTTTCTTGAATCTGAGAAATCTTGTCCCTGCCATTGGAATTGTTCTCTCATGGCATGTAAGGTTTCCCCAAAAGAAAATTCCTCCGGTGGAGAGGCAGAAGGAATAGATTCTTCAGCATCGGAATCTTCATAAGTAGAAAAAGGAGCCTCTGGATGGTCTGTAATGTCTGAGTCATCCGAAGAATCAGAGGACACTGGCTCTGGGGGCTCTGCTCTAGGTCTCTTTTCTGGAGGCTGAGAGGCCCTGTCTGGGTGAGATTGGGATCCCCTAATTAAAGAGATGAGATCCTCTGCCAGAGTAAGCATTGAGAACTGGAACTGGGCCTGTGTGAGGGGGGCTCAACAGGCACAGATTTAGCAGTTTTGGCTGCTTTGGCCCTGGCAAAGGCCTTAATAGACATGGCTGCAGGAGGCCTAGCAGCACCACGTGCTTGGGTAGAGACATCCAAAGGGATGGTGTCTGATAATTCACTAGAAACCACATTAGTAGGCAAAACTTCAGAGGCCGATTCAACTAGGGTAGCAGGAGCCTCGGTAGTAGTCATGGATTCGGCTGAAGATTGACCCGTTTGCTCGGTTTCGGCCGAAACCGAGACACTCATGGTTTGCTTAACCGAGGTTTCGGCGAAACCGCGGACCGCGAAGTGTCGGTCTTTTTCTTTGTGTTTTTAACAATTTGTGTAGTTGGAGGGTCCGACGGCATAATGTAAAAATCTGAGCCGAAAACTGTTCAGCAAACTCCGACCGGCGTCTAAGCGTTCGTCGGTTGAAGGAAGCACAGGCTAAACAGGCTGCTACCGTGGTCTGGGCCTAAACAAGGTAAGCAGTAAGAGTGGAAATCTTTATGAGGTATTTGTTTCCCACAAGTTTAACAGTTATTTACATTTTCTGACATTGGCTGAGGCAAGAAAGAGTCCCCAACGGGGTACTTAGCTTTTAGAAGTCTTCGAAGTAGTATTCGGTAGTAGTAATCTCTGGATCTGACCGACCGGCACTTGCGAACAGCTTCTGCTTCGGGCGCCACGCGGCAAGAAAGACTGAGGAAAATGGCGTCGGCTGATGCCTTTATACCCGAAGACCAGCAGAGATGACGTCGGGTGAAGTGCGACACCAGCCGAGGCCAGATCCAGACTTTGGAATCCGGCCGACCGAAGGGCTGCCTGACGACAGGACAACCCATTTGTTATGACTGCAGATGCATCCTTGAAGGACATCTGTACTGTTCTTCGTGTTTCACTGTTGCAGTCATTACATTTGGGTAGATTCCCAAAGCTAAGGTTGGGAGGAGGAATTTAAATAGAATTAGGACCAGCTATAAGGCACTGCAAGACTGCAGTGGCAAAACCAGCTCTGGATTTAGAGAAAATTGGCAAATGATAATGCTTGGTGAAAGTATGTACAGAACTTCAGGAAGCAGCTTCTAGGATGTCCCTTGTAGGGACATCCCTGAGAAAGGCTGTAGAGATAGATGCAGCCCTGGTTCAATGGGATCTGATGCCCCGTGGCATAGGTTTTCCATGGTGCGTGTAGCAGAAATGAATGCAATGGCCTATCCATTTTGAAATGGTTTGCTTTGAAATAGCTTTCCCCTCTGTCCCTGCAGCAAATGCTACCAGCAGTTGTTCAGATTTCCTTTGAGGTTTAGTCCTGTCCAAGTAGAATCTAAGTTGTCTGTGCACATCTAAGGAGTACAGTACCCGTTCCCCTTTGTTCTGTGGGTTAGGAAAGAAGGTAGGCAAATGAATGGACTGATTAGAAGCCACACTGGATACCACATTGGGCATGAAGGAGGGATTGGATCTGAGGGACACCCTGTCCGCATGAAAGATGATGAAAGGCTCCACTGCCATAAGGGCCTGTAATTCAGATGCCCTTCTTGCAGAAATGATTGCTAAAAGGAAAGCAGTTTTCCAGGAAAGGAATTTTAAATCTGCAGTAGCAGCTGGCTTGAAAGGAGGAAGAGTGAGTTTCTCCAAGACAAAGAAAAGGTCCCAGGCTGGAGTTGGAGCTCAACTGGGTGGCCTTAAATTTTTGGCCCCTCTGAGGAACTGCTTGAGCAGTGGGTGAGAGAAGAGGGGAGGGCTCTGTGCTATAATGAGCTGAAATGGCAGAGGCATGAATTTTGATGGAGGAAAAAGACAAGCCCTTATGAAGCATCTCAGTCAAGTATTGTAGAATCTGACTTGCATTGGGCACTGCTGCGCTCATCCCTTGAGATTGGTTCCAGGCAAAAAATCTTTTCCATTCTGCAGCATAAGATTTTCTAGTACTAGGCATCCTTGCCTCTAAAATGATGACCATCACTGATTTACTGAGGGATGATAAAGGAGAGATTAGGTAATTAGCCAGGCTGCAACGTTCAGGGTTTGCAGCTGAGGGTGCAGAATCTGGTTCTCCTGCCGAGACAACAGGGAAGGAAGTCTGAGGCAGGTGCCATGGGGCCAAGCGTGACACACTGCGCAAGAGGAGGTACACCAGTGTTGGCATGGCCAGTCTGGTGCAATTAAAATCGTCCTTGGCTTGTCCTGTTTGATCTTTAGTAGTACCTTGGAGAGGAGAGCAGAGGAGGAAAGGCATAAACTGATAGGTTTTTCCAGTTGAAGGATAGAGCATCCACTTTGCAAGCTAGCTTGTGGGAAATCCTTGTGCAAAATTTGTCCAATTGATTGTTCTGGGGGAGGCAAACGGGTCTATATCTGGGCTCCCCCATTTGCTTGTCAACATGTTGAAAATCCTTTGATCCAGTTTGCACTTGTGTGGGTCCATGAGGTTTCTGCTTAGTCCGTCTGCCAGTGTATTTAGTTTTCCTGGCAGGAACTGAGCTTGCAAATTCACTTGGTAGCTCAAGGGTGTGTTCCACAAAGCTATGTCTAGTCTGCAGAGGGGGTAAGAATGTGTACCCCCCTGCTTGTTTACATACCACTTGACAGTGGTGTTGTCAGTCTTTACTATTAGTTGTCCTGGAAGAATGTGGTCCTTGAAGGCTGTCAGAGCATTCTGTACAGCTAACATTTCCTTTTGATTTATGTGCAGGTGCATTTGATTTGGGTTCCATTTGCCCTGAAGGCACTTCCCTGCCAGGTGAGCCCCCCCCCCCCATGCATAGTCTGATGCATCTGTTGTTAAGGTTTGTGCGGCAGGGGGTAGTGTGAATGGTAGTCCCCCGTTTTGGTGGCAGGCCTCTGCCCACCAAAGGAACTCTAGGCATAGGCAAGGTATGATAGGAATCATTGCTTCTAGATCCTGTGAATGTTGACACCATAGGCTTTTGAGATACCACTGTAGTTTCCTCATATGCAGCCTTGCATATGGAATTAGAAGAATGCAGGAGGCCATGAACCCCAAGGCTTGCAGTATTTGCCTTGCAGACAACTGGGTTTTTGTGGCCACTTGTTTGAAGTACGTTGTCAAATGAATCCGTTTCTCTGGCGTGAGGAAAGCCATCTGGGAAGTTGTATTCAAGCTTGCTCCCAGGAATATAATTTGTTGACAGGGTACCAGGTGTGATTTATTTTCGTTTATGGTGTACCCCAGACAAGTCAGTACCATTTGAACAAAGGCCAGATGTTTAAAAAGTATGTCCTGGCTTTCTGCCTGAATCAGACAATCATCAGGGTATGGATATGTTTGAATATTTCTTTGCCTGCAAAATGCAATGACCGGAGCTAAGCACTTTGTGAATACCCTCGGCGCAGTAGATAAGTCAAAGGGCAGTGCAGAGAACAGATCGTGCATGTAGCCTGCTTTGAAGCATAGGTATCTTCTGCAAGACTCCCTGACAGGTATGTGCAGGTATGCTTCTTTTAAGTCTAGTGTTGCCAACCATGCATCTTTGCCTAGCATAGGAAGCAGCTGGTGAAGTCTCAGCATTTTGAACTTTGGAATCACCAAAAAAGGTGCTTAGAGTAGAAAGGTCCAGGATTGGATGCCATGTATTGCCTTTTCTGGGTACCAGGAAAAGTCTCGATTAGAAACCTTGTCCCTTTTCCTCTTCTGGTACCAACTGAATAGCCCCCACGCTTAAGTGAGAGAGTACTTGATTTTGGGCCTCTGCCCACTGATTTGGGGGTGGATCTAGCCACCCGCTTGGTATTGGTAACGTGTGGTAGTATCCTTGGGACACTATTTAAAACCCATTTGTCCTGGGTAATGAGTTCCCAGTTTTTGGCCTGCAGACCAGTCTTTCCGCCTAAAAGAGAATTCAGTTGGGAAGTGCTTGGAAGTTTTAAAAGCAAATCATTGAGAAACTTTTTCATGGGGGGGGGGGGGGAGAGTCTTACTACTCCCAGATTTGGGTGCGGAAACCCCCCATTGCTTAGTCTTGTGTGTTCCCTGGGACTGAAACCTGGGGTTTCTGTTGTGTCTGGGTTTGGCTTGAGAAGTCCTGGAAGGGGCTGGAAAGGACCAATTCTTAGAGGGCCAGTGCCTACTAAATCTAGGAGGATGAACTTGTAAGAAATCTTTAACAGTTTGCATAGATTTAGCTTTATCTTCCATCTTCTTAAGAACTTCCTCAGCCTTGTTGCCAAACAGGCGGTCCTGATTTAACGGAGCATCCAACAGTTTGGCTTTAACATGATCAGGCAAAGATTGCTCCTTAAGCCAAGCATGCCTTCTGAGCACAAACCCAGTAACAGCAACCCCTGCAAGACGCATCTAATGAATCAAATCCACATTGCAAAGTATCTTTTCCAACCTGTTTAGCAGAATGCATTAAATCCTGTAATTATTTTAAGCACAGCCAGGAATCAACATAATTTTCTGTTTAAGCAATCCAATAACATGTTGTTGATACTTTAACATATTAAACTGGCAGTTTAAAGCCCTAATGGCCAAGGCTGCTGAAGTGTAAACCTTCTTACTCCATCTATCCAGCGCCCTTTTGTCTCTATCAGAAGGGATAGGATTTTTAGCAGTAGAAGCCTTAATGCCCTTGGGTCCCTGTGAAATAGTCTCTGGATCCACAATAGGATTTTTAAAAAAGAACTTGTGTGAATCAGGAACCCTGTAATATGTCAGTTTTCTGGGAGCAGGAGGCAAAGAATCAGGGGCCAAACTAGATTCCGAAAAAGCAACGTCGTCTAGTACAGGAGTTATAGCTAAAGGCCTATGCTGAGGCAGGAGTAAGAAATCCCTAAGCCTCTTTTTTGAATCGGAAAAATCCTGGCTTTCTCAGTGGAAATGCTCCCTTCGAGTATGTAAGGTTTCACCAAAAGAAAAATTCTCTGCAGGGGAAGCAGAGGGAACAGAGTCCTCTGCACCAGAATCCTCATAAGTAGATAAGGGCAAATCCAGATCATCAAAAGAATCAGAAAAATCAGAATCCTGGTCAGAAGATTCATAAACAACTTCAGTCCTAGGTCTCTTAGAAGGGGGGAGGTTGGCTTCCCCTGATTAGAGTTATAAGATCTTCAGCCATTTTTATCATTTGTTTTTTAGGCATAGAGGCCTGAGCATGCGGCCTGGGCAGCTGTTTCTTAGGCATGGTTCGAGACTTAGGGCTAAATGAAGAAGGAGGCATTGGTTTAATATGCAAGTCCGTAGGCCTGAATACACCCTCAGAAGCCAGTGCCTGCACAGCGGCTCTAGACCCATCCAAGGTAGAGACATCCGCAGGTATCACAGTTGAAGCATCTCGCGGCATACCCGACTCCGAATGGGTCTCAGTAGAGGCCTGCGAATCAGAAGTAGCAGGTATCAGGGGTTGCGAAAGCTCCTCCATGAGTACTGGCGACTGGCTTAGGAGAAGCAGGATTGGCAGCTTTGGACCTCGGCAGACTGTCTCTTGTCTATCTTTGCGTTTTTTTCAGAATCCTGGTAGTCTGATGGCTAACCAATGACATTTCTGGATAATTAAACCAAGAATCGAAATATTTAGAGGTGAAAATAAACAAACAGATAGTGCGTTGATTAAATAATGCACAAAACAGACAGCAAGGTACGTTGTGGTCAGGGCCTAGGCAAGGAATACAGTACAAATGAAAATCTTTGTGAGGTATTTGCTTTCCACAAGTAATGCAATTAACTTTTACTGACATCGGTAAGGAGCAAGAAGTTTCCCCAACGGGGTACTTCGCTTTAGTTGGAAGACTTCGGTTCTGAAACACGAAAACGAAAATTTCAGGAGTCGGCCGACAGACACTTGCGAATTGCTTCTGCTTCGGGCACTGCATGGCATGAAAGACTGATGTAATGACGTCGGCTGCATGTTTTATACCCCTGATGACCTGACTTCATGGAAGAAGGGACAGCAACTGACGCAGGACCCAAGACTTTGTTAATCAGACCGACTGAGGGCTACTAAAAGCAGATAACCCAAATGTAATGACTGCAACAGTGAAACACGAAGAACATCTGATAGTGCATAGAGCCTGCCCTGAAACGTAGATATTTCCTGCAAGATTCCCTTATGGGGATGTGCAGATAAGCTTCTTTTAAGTCTAGGGTGACTAGCCAGGAGTCCTTGGCTAGCACAGGAAGGAGCTGGAGTGTAAGCATTTTGAATTTTGGTACCACCAGGAAGGTGTTTAGGGATGACAGATCCAGAATAGGGCGCCAAGAGTTCTCTTTCCTGGGTACCAGGAACAGCCTGGAGTAGAAACCCTGTCCCCTTTGCTGTTGCACAGGTTGAATAGCCTTGATACTGAGAAGAGAAAGTACTTGCTTTTGGGCCTCTGTCGACTAGTTTGGAGGAAGGTCAAGCAATCCGCTTGGGGTTGGCAGAGTGTGGAAATAGAATCTGTATCCCTGGGATACAATGTTTAAGACAATACAGTTGTGTACACTTACCATAAATGTAGACGTTAGAGTGTATTCACTGTTGCAGTCATCACATTTGGGTTATCTGCCTGCAGGTAGCCTACAGCCGGCCTGAATACCAGAGTCTTCGGATTTCTGCGTCGGATGCTTCTTCCATGACGTCAGGTCGTCAGGGGTATAAAACATGCAGCAGACGCCATTACATCAGTTTTTTTTGCCTCAGATGTCAGATGCCCCCACAAAGGGAAGCAATTATATATGTTACACCTCCATGAAAAAGCAAATACACGAGAAAGCTTAAAACAAGAAGCAAAGGTAGAGCCAAGAGAAGTCAGGGGGCTGGAGAGAGGGCAACCAGGACTGTAACAGTGAATACCCTAACATTTACATTTATGTTAAGTGTAAAAACTGTACTATCTTCATGTTTCACTGCTGCAGTCATTACATTTGGATAGACTCCCAAAGCTAAGGATGGGAGGAGGAATTTAGATAGCATTAGGACCAGCTATAAGGCACTGCAAGACTGCACTACAGTGAAACACGAAGAACATCCCTTTTTGAGCTGGAAGGGTGTTGAAAGAATATATGTATCCCTGGGACACTGTTGAAAACCCAGCGGTCGTTGGCAATGGTGGCCCAGGTGCTTGCGTGAAAGGAGAGTTTTCCTCCCAGGGATAAGTGAAGGTGGGCAGAGGGAGGTGGTGGGTGAGGAGAGTCACTGAGTTCTTACCATAAGGGTGTGGCTTGGAACTCCCTGTTTTTGAAGTGGAGGAAGTCCACTGTTTAGATCTCTGCATTGCTGTCTGGGGGTCTGCTTCTACGGGGTCTGGGCTGAACTGGTCTGGTGGGAGCAGGAAAGGAGCAGTGTTTGGAGGGGCAATCCCTGCTAAACCTGGGTGGCTGGACCTTTAAGAAGTCCTCAACTATCTGCATAGAATTTGCTTTTTCTTCCTTTAAGACCTCTTCTGCCTTAGTGACAAATAAGTTGTCACTGTAGAAGGGGGCAAGGAAGCAGGTGCCAGAGTTTGGGTCGTCTGTTTCTTGGGTGTGGTTCGGACTCTGGGCCTAAGAAACTTGGTAGTTTTTGAAAGAATGTTAGATGCGAAAATAGTAGTCTGTTTGTGCAGAGAATCGGTAGTTCGAAGGACTTCCTCGGAAGCCGGTGCCTGCTCAGCAGCTCCGGATCCATCCAAGGGAGAGACAACCACAGGATCCTTAGTTGAAGAGGAGTTTTGCGGCATACCGAACTATGAAAGGGTCTCGGTAGCGGCCTGCGAATCCACAGAAGTGGGCATTAGGGGCTACGAAAGCACCTCACTGAGGACCAGAGAACTGATGACTACGTTAACGGAAGTGTTGTCGGTAGGTTTGGACCAGTGCGGGCTGTGTCTGTCTTTATCTTTACATCTGCTGACGGATGGCTTACCGAAGCCATATCGGAATTCGAGGACTACAAGAGAAAATATCTAGCTACAATAACATCCCGACGACCTATAGTTCTGGCTTTGAACAAAGCACAGAAGCAACAGCAGGGGACATTGTGGTATGGGCCAAAGCAAGTGACGCAGTAAGAATGAAAGTCTCGGTGTGGTATTTGTTTTCCACAGGTGAAAATTGACAACTTTTTCTGACATCGGTTAGTGCAAAAAAAAAAAAAAAAAAAAGAAAAATCCCCAACGGCGTACTTAGCTTAAGACTTCAGCTTCAATTCGAAAGAAACTCGGGTAGCGGCCGACCAGCACTCGTGCAAACTGCTTCTGCTTTGGGCTCCGCGGCAAGAAAGACTGACAATGGCATCGGCTGCCTTACTTTATACTACTGACGACCTTACGTCAGTCCTGAAGAGATAGCAACCGACGCAGAAATACCAAGCCTCTGGTATTCGGGCCGGCCAAGGGCTAGCCTGGCAGGGATAACCCAAATGTGATGACTGCAACAGTGAAATACGAAGAACATCCATTCCATTTTGATGTTCTCGGATCATTTCCACCGAGGCCTGGGCATACAGCATACCTATTTGGGAAAGAAAAACTGCCCTTTGGTTTGTGTGAATGTCTAGGAAACCTGATGGTTTCAAAGGCTGCTTGAATTTGAGTTTGTAGCCCCTTGCTATAAAGGTTTGCACCCACTGGTCTGAAGTAATGAGTGACCAATTCCCTTGGAATAACGCTAGCCTTCCATGAAGTCTGGGACAGGGGCAGTAATGGAGGGACAACTATTATGGATATGTTGAGACTATTCCCTTTCAGGGGTGTGTGGTTCTGAACTCTCCGGCCTAAAAGTTTCTGAATGCCATTGCCTTGGTCTTTGGTGCTCTCTCTCTGGCTCCTTTCCTTGCATGGCCCCCTCTGCCTAAGATCGTGAGGGAAAGGACCAATACTTAGAAGGGTAGTTTCTAGTGAAATGTGGGGATTTGCATATACAGAAAACCTTTAAACAGTCTACACAGACTTGGACTTTTTTTTTTTTTTTTGGAGCACAGCCTCTGCTTTAAGGCCAAATAGGAATTCCTTGTCCAAGGGGGCTTCCAAGAGGTTAGATATGACATGCCCTGGGAAGGACTGGTTATTCAACCATGCATGTCTTCTAATGTAGCTGCAGCCCTGCTAGCGGCTTCCACAGCATCATACTCACAGCAAAGGGGATGTTTTGCTATCTGGAAGCTGGAACTGCAAAGCTCCAGCAACTCCCTAGAGAGCTTCTTGCTCATCTGATCCAGTAAAGTCTGCAGGTACTTTAGGTACAACAACTTAACACTGTTCTCCACTATATCTACTTTTTGGGGGACCAAAAAGATTCTGGTGTAAAATTTTTTTTTCTTTCTGTGGTGGAAGCACTGGTTACATATCTGCTTGCAACTTGTGGAGGAGTACTGGAAAATACAGATGTGTCTGGTCTGTGTGTGTCTAAAAGGAAAATGATTTTCGCCAATACACAATGCACTAAAGGCGGAAATCCTGATGGTGACTTTCTGGGGATTTAGCACAGTTCATCACAAAAAAACATGCTAACTTTAAACTAAGCAAAACAATATCAGAAGAGATACCCCCAAAAGCAAACAGCACTGTGACAGAAAGTTCAGCATAAACAGCATAGATAATATGCTCAAATGTGGTAAAAGGAAAAATGGGGAAATTGTGCGCAATGCCTTTCTATAACGGGTTTCCAGACTGAATATTTGGGTCTGCAGAAGGGATTCCAAAGACCTGGAAGGTTATGCTATAAAGTCTGTACTGAATTCCCCTTCATTATGGATGATACTGCAGTGATCTCTACGATAAAAAATAGATAATTCTTGGAAAGTAATATGACAAATGTACACTTTGCTCAACTGCTAATCTATGGTAATACACACTCAAGATGGCAGTTTGAAAGAATGAACAAATCATCTGAGGTACAATGCAACAATGATGGGGCAAAAAGGCAATAAGGTGGGGCACAAACTGAATTTCCATTTTCTGCAAGCTGTGTGATTCTCATTTGCATATCTAATTTCAGGTAGGTGAAAGGGAAGCAACCCCCCCCCCAAAAAAAGCTAACTGCACATTTTGCCCAGTTCTGTTTAAACATCTGTAGAATTTTAATGCAGTGCTTCCAATCTGGGACTTCTTTACTGTATCAGTAAACGTTCCACATATAAACACTTTTTAATACCCTTCAGTAGTACAATGCAGTTTTGAGGTACTAACTTAGAACTGAACCTCTTCACTGACTTCCATAAACTAACAATCTGAAAGAAAAAGTACAGCTGTGTATACTTAACATTAATGTAGATGTTAAGAGTGTATTCACTGTTGTACTCATCACACTTGGGTTATCTGCCTGCAGGTAGCCCTCAGTTGGCCCAAATACCAGAGAATTAGTATTTCTGCGTCGGTTGCTGATGCTACAGGTCTGACGTCAGGCAGTCAGGGGTATAAAAAACAGGCAGCCAAAGCAGTTACATCAGATTTTCTTGCCCCAAATGACAGGAACCCCCCAATAGGGAGCTAAGCTCTGGTAGAAAAAAATCACCACCAGTAAAAAGTAAATACCAGTACCCCTGCAAGGGGCGAGTAGTATACACAGAGAAAAGAGAGAGAGAAGGGGGCTGGAGGGAGGGAAACCAGGACTGCAACAGTGAATACACTAACAGCTACATTTACAACTGTACTATGTTCTTCGTGTTTCACTGCTGCAGTCATCACACTTGGGTTGATTCCCAAAGCTGCAGAAAGGGTGGAGGTAGTCAAGAAGTGTTTGGGCTGGCTATATGCCCTGCAGGACTGCAGTTCCAAAACCCGCCCTGGATTTGGGAAATATAGGCAGGTGGTAATGCTTGGTGAATGTGAGTGTGTACAGAAGTCCAGGTAGCAGCCTCCAGAATGCCTCTGGTAGGGACTCCAGTGGTAGGGACTCCCCTGAGGAATGCTGTAGAGGTAGAAGTTGCCCTAGTAGAATGTATTCTGACTCACTGAGGGATTGGTTTCCCATGGTGTTTGTAGCAGAAATGGATACAGTGTGCTATCCATTTGGAAACTGTCCGTTTTGAAATGGCCTTGCCCTCTGCCCCTGGTGCAAAACTGAGTAATAACTGGTCAGATTTCCTGAAGGGCTTAGTCCTATCCAGGTAGAATCTGAGCTGTATGTGCACATACAAGGAGTGAAGGATCCTTTTCCCTTTATTTTGAGGATTAGGAAAGAAGGTTGGCAAATGTACAGATTGGCTGAGAGCCACGCTGGACACCACTTTGGGCATAAATGAAGGATTAATCCTGAAGGAGACCCTGTCAGCATGAAAAATAAAAAGTTATGTACCTACCATAACGTTCCATGTTAGTTGTCTTCTTCTCGCCTTCTTTCTTGCTGGTTGGGTTCGGCTCCGACTCTGCCATCTACAAAAGCAAGAGAGCTGTTTACTGGCTCGAGGCATCCTCATATCCCATGATGCCTGGCACTAGATACCCAGATCTCGTTTGGTAAGTCTAACTGCAGACATAAAAAGAAAGGAATCCTATACTATAATGCATAAACCCTACCACAGAGGCTACTAGGCAGAGAGGAATAGCCAGAGAAGACTCAGCCAGTGAAAAACCATAAGGAACTCTTCTCGGTCTACTAGGACAGGGTGATGGAGGGTGGGACGCAAGAAAGAAGGCGAGAAAAAAACCCAACATGGAACGTTATGGTAGGAACATAACTTCTTTATGTTACGTTGTCTATCTCGCCTTCATTCTTGCTGGTTGGGACAGCGTCCCTAGCACCTAAAATGCTGGGTGGCTCATCAGAACAAACTCTTCAGAACAGTGGAACCAAAATCAGCTCTGCTCCTGGAAACCATATCCAACTTATAATGCGAAATGAAAGTATGTGGGTTGGCCCACGTAGCCGCAGCACAAATAGATTCCATGGGCAACCTAGCCTGAAAGGCCACAGGAGTGGCTAAAGCTCTGGTGGAGTGACATTTTGGTTTAACAGGCAATTCTTTACTCCTCAGTTGATAAATGTGATGATGATAGTCAACCACCTGGATAAGGTTACTTTTGAAAATGGAAGACCTTGTTTACCCTCTGCATAGGAAAGGAAAAGCTGGTCCGATTTTCTCATGTCCTTAGTTCTATGCAAATAAAAGCGTAGTTGCCTGTGAACATCTAACTGATGCAATTTATATTCCGCCCAGTTGGAGTGGTTGGGAAAAAACACAGGAAGGTCAGTGGACTGATTCAAGTTATTCTCAGAAGAGACCTTAAGAAGGAAGGATTAGTCCTGAGAGCAACCCTGTCATTGTGGAACATTAGGTACGGAGGACGGATACAAAGAGCCTGAAGTTCCTAAACTCTTCTGGCTGAAGTAATCGCTACCAGAAAGGGTTTTCCAAGATAAAAACTTCAAAGAACATAATGCTGCAGGTTCAAAGGGGGGCAAAATTAGAGAAGCTAGAATCAAATTTAGATCCCACGGAGGTGGAGGATCTCTCACTGGGGGCCTGAGCAGAGTGGTCCCTTTGAGAAAGGCTTTACACAGCTTATGAGACATGATATTATTTTCCGACAGGCCAATGTGAAAATTTGAAATTGCAGCTAACTGAACTCTAATTGCAGCGGAAGCGGACCCAGCATGAAAGAGTACCGCAAGAAATTCCAAAATGTGGTGTACAGGGGGCTGAAAAGGGGTCTACACTCTTAGCCTCTGCCCAGGAAGAAAAACGTTTCCACTTACTTGTGTAAGTTTTTCTAGTCGTAGACTTGTGCGATAAAATAATTTCGCGCACAGAGGGGGAGATATCAGGAAGCCTGGCTAAAGCTGGAAGTGGAGCAACCAAGCAGTGAGCTGGAGAGATTGCAGGGATTGGTGCAGCCCGCCCGATTGATGGATCAGAAGGTCTAGAACTGGATCCAGAGTCTAAGGCTGCTTGAGAAGATGATGATGCAGGAACGGGAACCATATTTGTCGAGGCCAGTAAGGAGCAATGAAGACAATTTTGCAGCCCAATACGGTAGCTTTCTGTATTAGCTTCGGGATTAGGGGAAAGGGAGGGAATACATACAGAAGTCCCTGAGGCCAATCGTGGACTAGAGCGTCCCTGGGGAATGTCCGGGAAGTGGAAGGAGAGAGAAAAAATTGCTGCAGTTGCTGTTGAAGGGGGTGGCAAAAAGGTCGCATCAAGGTTGGCCCCATTTGCGGAAGATTTGGTCCGCCACTACCTGATTCAGAGACCACTCGTGAGGCATGAGAATTGCTGTGCTTAGCCTGTCTGCTATGACACTGGATCTCCCAGGGATGTGCGTTGCCATCAGAAACCGTTGGGAAGTGATCACCCACTGCCAGAGTCTGAGTGCTTCTCGACATAGGGGGTAGGACCAGGTTCTGCCCTGTTTGTTGATGTACCACACTACTGACATATTGTCCGTTTGAACTGCAATGGTCCCGGTAGGAAGAGAGTCCTGAAGAGCTTGCAACTCTAAAAGCACGGCCCTCATCTCCAAGACGTTTATATGCAGATGGTACTCGTGAGGTTGCCAGGTGCCTTGGACTGTTCTGCCCTGATAATGCCCCCCCCCACCCGATCAGGGAGGCATCCGTGGTGACCGTAGCAACTGGAGGGGGGGGGAGGGGAGTACAAATGGTCTGCCCTGGGGCAGTGATGTGGAGACCATCCACCACGCAGGGTGCTTTTTGTATGCTTCTGTGATCATAATCATGTGAGACATGGGGAGCTGCTGGAAGGACCATTGGGTGAAAAGAAGCCACTGGAGAATCCTCATGTGAAAACGAGCTAGAGGAACAAGTATGATCGCTGCTGCCATTAGACCCAGAGTTTGGAGGACGAACCTGGCTTGAATTCTTTTGCATCCTAAAAAGACCTGCACATGTTGGCGAATGACTAAAACCCTGTCTGGTGGAAGGCTGGCTGACATGTCTTTTGTGTTTAAATTTGCGCCTATAAAGGTTTGAAATTTATTGTGCTACCTAGTCTGGAGCAAGTCTGGATAGTGTAGTCTCTGGCACGCAGAAGGTGATGCCTGGTGGTAGCAGTGAGGAACCAGTAGTCTAGATATGGAAACACCAGGAATCCTTGCCGTCTCAGGTGCGCGGTAACTACTGCCATGCATTTGGTGAACACCCTGGGGGCTGTGGTGAGACCAAAGGGCAGAGCTCTGAACTGATAATGGCTGGCTCCCAGCTGGAAGCGAAGGAACCTTCTGGAGCGTCTGTCCATTTTGATGTGGTAGTATGCATCCTGAAGATCTATAGAGCACATCCAATTGTCCTGACCCAGAAAGGGTAAAATGGACTATAGCGTGACCATCCGAAACTTTGTTCTTTGTACAGACCTGTTTAGTCTGCTGAGATCCAGAATGGGTCTCCAGTTTCCTGTCTTTTTTGGTACCAAAAAGAACCTTGAGTAAATTCCAGATCCTTGCTGGTCTGCTGGGACTTGCTGGATGGCCCTTTTTCTTAGCAGTTTTGAAACTTCTTAAACTGCTTGATCCCTTAGATTGGGTGGAACATCTGGTAGGGACTTGTTTAACAATAAGGGAGTGCGAACAAAGGGAATTTTGTAGCCTCCGGATATAACAGACTGTACCCATTTGTCTGGTGTTATGTCTTGCCAGGCTCTTGGGTACAGCGATAATCTTCCCCCGACTGCCTCCAGAGGTGGGCAGCCGGGCAACCCTTCAGGGATGCTGGAAGGGCTTGTCAAAGAAGGATTCTCTGCTGCCCTGGTTTTGCGGACCCCCTCTGCCACGAGGGCGGCGTCTGTTATTGTTCCCTCCTCTGCCCCTGGATGGGAACTCACCACGTGTGTCCGGCAAGTCTCCATGGATTTCCGGAACCACATCTTTCCACTCTTCTGACCCTTGGGATATGGTCTGGAAGGAGTGGAAAAACGGACTCCCACGGCAGAGTGTCTTGCCTTCCTGCTCACACCTGGTAGGGGTGTGCCCGCGGCTCTACTCGCACCTCTGGCTGCATAAGAAATGAGCCTCATGGAGGAGTTCGCCACTGAATTAAGAGTCGCCAGCTGGGAGGCAGCCTTAGCCTGGGCCCACTCAGCTGATGGATCTTGGAGGGCATCTCCAAGCTCTTTAAGGAGATCCTTTTGAAGACGGGTAGTGGCACAAACAATTCAGAGACCTCATGGAAAAGGTCACTGAAGAGAACATCCTCTTCCCATATCTGTCCATTGTCCTGGACTCCTTGTTAGGGGGATGGACAGATGAAGTTTCAGTCAACTCCTTCTTTGTGGCCGCTGCTACCACCATGGCATCAACGGGAACACCTTTTGTCAAAAACTGTTTATCCTGTAGTGCAGTTATAAATTTAGCGGGTCTTCTGGGGGTTGGTCCCACTGTGTCTGGAGCTGACCACGCCTTCCGAGCCACCACAGACATCAGTGAGTCGAAAGGCGGAGACAACCAGGAGGTGGAAGGCCGGGATCCAAACGCATCCAGGAATACAGACTCATCCTCGGAAGGGCTCAGGGTAGTCCAGTTCCCCCTCTGCCTAAGCATCTCAAGGATGTCTGAGAAGGAGACATCTTCAGAGGGGGATCTCGGGGACCCTTCCGAATCCTCTAAGTCGGTATCTGATGTGAGACTCAGGGGAGTCAACATGCTTCCTCTTGCATTTCCTCTTACGAGGTGGCTCCTCTGAATGATCAGGGGAGGCCTCGGAAGAGAAAGATACACCCAAAGGGGTGACCTGGAGCGTTGGTTCCCCACGCTTGGGGTCTGGAGGAGGGGCAGAGGCAGACAGGCATCATAGGGGGAGGAGCCGATGGGGATGATCGTGGGGCTGACTCAGGGGCCAGCACACTCCTCATGACCTCGAAGACATCCCTGCTCGGATGCTGAGAAAGCTCTGGTTCCGAAGAGATCGGAATCCCTCTCCACACTGAGGGGGAAGGCTCCGAAGCCGATGTAGGAGCTGAGCTCACCTGCGCCGAAGCTCCTAGGGGGAGAATGGGGTCGGACAAGGGTCCGATGCCACTCGCCCCCTCGGAGCCGACGAGGGAGTCTCGGCACCCAGATCCTTCCAAGGACGGTACCAAGGACGTGATCGGAGCAGACGACGAAACCGAAGGAGAAGGTATCGGTGCCGACGGTTCCACGACTCGAACCCCAACGAACTCCGGCTCCGAACTCAAGGGAGGAGTCGGAGGAGCAATAACTGCAGACATGGACGGAGCCGACCCCTGATGAGGGGGGCTGGACAACATTTTTGCTAGGGTCTGCGATTTCAACAGCCTACGTCGTGATCTGAAAGCCTTGATGACTGAGAAGAGTGGGAGGACCGATGACTGCGCACCGATTGGAGCAGAGGAGACCTCGGAGCCAAGCATATCGACTCCAGGGAGGGAGACATAGAGCTCTTTCGACTCCCCGACGGCTCCGAAGTGCGTGTCGGAACTGACTGGGAGACGGGCACATCGGTTCCGGCCGGAACCAAGGCAGAAGGAGTAGCTTCACCCAATGACGGCTCCAAACTGGGAGCCGAAGATTTAGGTGGCTTGGAGGACTTCACGGGCTGAGCCTTAGCCGGTGAATCCTAGGGCTTAAGTAAACCCCGTAGGATTAACTTATTCCTACGCTCCTGCAGGACTCTTGGGCTGAAAGCATGGCAAACCGAACAAGAGTCCTGCAGGTGCACAGCGCCCAGACAATAGACACAAGAAGTGTGACCATCTGTCAGAGACATCATCTGACAGCATGAGTCACACTTCTTGAATCCGGACACCTTAGCATCTTTGGATATACCTAAGGAAGTTACACCAAATACACAAAAATTTTAGGATATAATAACTATCACACACAATTACCACAACCAAAAAAAAACAGCCAAGAAATGGACAATATCCTATGCTACCAACAAACAAATAAGACTAAATTAGGTAAATACTATTTTTTTTTTTAAAGGAAAAAAGCTTAGCCTCCAACTTAAACGGCTACTTAAGGAAGAGAGTGGGGGGGGGGGGGGGCTCTCTAACTAAAACGAGTTTTCTGACGGGGAGGGGAAATAGGTACAGCAAAGATATCCTAAGAAAGATTGTAACTACAACTAACAATCTACACTAAAACCCGAATAGTTTTGGTCAAAAAACAGATAAAACAATGAAAATATATGACCTGAGCCACTAAGACAACCTCGCAGCAGAAGCGGCAAACGAGATCTGGGTATCTAGCGCCAGGCATCATGGGATATGGGGAGGCCTCGAGCCAGTAAACAGCTCTCGAGCTTTTGAAGATGGCAGAGTCGGAGCAGAGGATCGGCTCCGAACCCAGCTAGCAAGAATGAAGGCGAGATAGACAACTTAACATTGAAGGGTTCCATGGCCATAAGTGCTTGTAGCTCAGACAATCTTCTCGCTGAAGTGATGGCCAGGAGCAATGCTGTTTTCCAAGAGAAGAATTTTAAGTCTGCTGATGCTGCAGGCTCAAAAGGGGGTAGTATGAGCTTTTCCAGTACAAAGTTAAGGTCTCAAGCAAGGGTGGGTACTTTCCTTGGTTGCCTTAAGTTGTTTGCGCCAAATGAGCAGAGGTATGAATCTTAATGGAGGAGAAGGACAGGCCTCTGTGGAGTAGATCCGCTAAGTAATCCAGGATTAGAGGTAGGGACGGCAGAATTGTGTCCTCTCCTCCTTTAGATTAAATCCATGAGCAATACATTTTCCACTTAGCATAGGATTTCCTTGTACTGGGTTTTCTGGCTATCAGAATGACGTCCAGCACCTGCTTGCTTAGGCTGATCACTGGGGGAGAATTCAAGGAATATGCCAGGCTGCAAGATTTAGGGTTTGCAAGTGCAGATGCTAAATCTGTCCCCCCTGCTCAGTGAGCAGGGTCGAGCTCTGGGGTAGGTGCCAGGGTGGTACTCGTGACAGGCTGTGCAGGAGTGGGTACCAGTGCTGGCGTGGCCAGACCGGGGCAATCAGAATTGTCCTTGGTCTGTCCTGTCTTATCTTGAGCTTCCAGGATTGTCCCTGGTGGGGACCCCCCCCTGAGAAATGCTGTAGAGGTTGAAGTAGCTCGAGTGGAATGAGTTCCGATCCCCAAAGGGGTAGGTCTTCCATGGTGCTTGTAGCAGAAATGGATGCAGTGTGCTTAACATACTCTTGGCCTTAGAAACTCACTAGTTTTAGACAGAACTGAAGATGCAAAAGAAGTCATCAGTTTGGGTCGAATATGGGTAGAGAGAAGAACTTCCTCAGAAGCTGGTGCCTGCTCAGCAGCTCAGGACCCATCCAAGGTAGAGACATCCACAGGTTCCGTAGTCGAAGAGTCTCGTGGCATACCGGAATCTGAAGAGGTCTTGGTAGAGGCTTGCGAATCCATTGAAGTGGCCATCGAGGGCTGCGAACGCCCCTCACTGAATACCGGCGAACTGGCGACTACCTTAACAGAAGCATTGTCGGCAGTTTTGGACCTGTGCGATGTGTGTCTCTTTATCTTTATGTTTTTTCGGAGGATCGGTAGTCGGATGGCTTACTGAAGCCATTTCAGAATACAAAACTATTCAGTGACAATAAGGGCCCGACGATAAATAGTTTGGGCGTTGAACAAGGCGCAAAACCGACAGTGAGGTAACATCGTGGTCTGGGCCTAAACAGGTGACGCAGTAAGAATGGAAATCTCGGTGTGGTATTTGCTTTCCACAGGTGAGACAATTGTTAACTTTTTCTGACATTGGTTAGAGTAAAAAAAAGGATCCCCAACGGGGTATTTAGCTTTAAAAGACTTGAGGATGATTCAATTTGGAAATGAAAACTCAGGTAGCGGCCGACCAAAACTCGTGCTAAAGTACAGTTGTGTACACTTGCCATAAATGTAGATGTTAGAGTGTATTCACTGTTGCAGTCATCACATTTGGGATATCTGCCTGCATTTAGCCCTCAGTCGGCCTGAATACCAGAGTCTTGGAATTTCTGTGTCGGATGCTGTGGCTTCTTCCATGACGTCAGGATGTCATGGGTGTAAAACATGCAGCAGATGCCATTACATCAGTTGTTCTTGCTCCAAATGTCAGGAGCCCCCAAAATAGAAAGCAATTACATGGTGTGGCACACCGCCAGCAAAAAGCAAATACCAATGATATAAGGTATGCCAAACAAAAAGGATAGGTAAAAGTAAAGAGACGTCAGGGGGCTGGAGGGAGGGTAACCAGGACTGCAACAGGTGAATACACTCAAACATCTACATTTATGGTAAGTGTACACAACTGTACTATGTTCTTCGTGTTTCACTGTTGCAGTCATCACATTTGGGTTGACTCCCAAAGCTGAGGATGGGTGGAGGCAGTCAAGAAGCATTAGGGCTGGCAAGCAGGCCCTGTAAGACTGCTGTAGCAAATCCAGCTCTGAATTTAGGAAAGCTAGTCAAGTGGTAATGCTGGGCGAAGGTGTACAGATCTCCAGGTTGCAGCTTCCAGGATGTCCCAGGCAGGAACTCCCCTGAGAAATGCTGTAGAGGTTGACGTAGCCCTAGTGGAATGTGTTCGGATCCCATGTGGGGAAGGTTTACCATTATGTTTGCAGCAGAAATGGATGCAGTGTGCTATCCATGTAGAAATGGTTTGCCCTCTGCCCCTGTAGCCAAACAGGCTAGCAGCTGGTCAGGCTTTCAGAAAGGTTTAGCCCTGTCCAGATAGAACCTAAACTGCATGTGCACGTCTAGGGAGTGCAGGATTCTTTCCCCTGTATTGAGGACTAGGGAAAAAGGTTGGCAAATGAATGGATAGGTTTAAAGCCACACTAGATACCACCTTTGGCATAAATGATGGGTTAGTCCTGAGGGAACCCTGTCCGCATGGAAGATAATTAAGAGTTCCACGGCCACAACGGCCTGCAATTCAGACACTCTTCTTGCTGAAGTGATGGCTAAGAGAGAAGCTGTTTTCCAGGAGGGGAATTTTAACTCTGCTGAAGCAGCAGGTTCAAAGGGTGGAAGCGTAAGTTTTTTTCCAATTCAAAGTTAAGGTCACAGGCTGGAGTGGGAGTTCTCCTGGATAGTCTTAAATTTCTGGCTCCTCTCAAGAACTGTTTGACCAGAGGATGAGAGAAGAGGGGTGGGCTCAGTATTATAATCAGCTGAGATGGCAGAGGCGTGAATCTTAATTGAAGAGAAGGATATGCCTTTGTGGAACATTTCTGTTAAGTAACCTAGTATATGAGGTAAGCTGGCACATCTGTGTCTATTCCTTGAGACTGGCTCCAAGAACAGTATCTTTTCCACTTTTCTGAATAGGATTTTCTAGTAGTAGGCCTTTTTTCCTTAAGGAAGACATCCAGCACCTGTTTACTGATGGTTCAGGGGATGAACCAGGCTGCTAGGTTCAGGGTTTGTAACTGATGATGCAAAACCTGGTCCTCCTGCTAGGGACAGCAGGGAGGGGGGGCTGAGGCAGATGCCAAGATGGAAGTATTGTCAGACTGCGCAAAGGTGGGTACCAGTGCTGGCGTGGCCAGTCTGGTGCAATCAGGATTGTCTTTGGCTTGTCCTGTTTGATCTTTAGTAGAACCTTCGAGAGGAGGGGCTGAGGGGGAAAAGCACAGATTGAGAGGTTTTCCCATGTAAAGGACAGAGCATCCACTTTCCATGCTTGGCTGTGGGGAGTTCTGGTGCAATATTTGCTCAACTGAAAGTTCTGAGGGGAAGCGAAGAGGTCCACCTCTGGTGCCCCCAACATGTGGATAAGCAGCTTGAATGATATGGGTGCCAGTTTCCACTCGTGCTGGTCCATTAGATTTCTACTCAAGTCATCTGCCAGTGAATTTAGTTTGCCTGGCAGGAATTGAGCTTGTAGGTACACTTGGTTGCTCAAGGCTGTCCCCCCCAGAGCCATGGCTAACCCACAGAGTGGGTAGGAATGGGTTCCACCCTGCTTGTTTATGTAACACAACTGTGGTGTTGTCTATCAATAGTTGGCCTGGAAGAATAAGGTGTTTGAAGGCTGTCAGAGCATTCTGTACAGCTAACATTTCTTTTTGATTGATATGCAGGTGCATTTGCTTTGGGCTCCATTTGTCCTGCCATGTGAGCCCCCCATACAAAGTCTGATGCGTCTATTAGGGTTTGGGCAGCAGGGGACAGAGTGAAAGGGAGTCCCTTGTTGTGGTAGCAGGCCTCTGCCCACCAAAGAAACTCTGCCCTTAGGTAAGGAATGACAGGAATCATTGTTTCCAGGTCCGGAGAAAGTTGACACCAGAGACTTTTTAAGTACCACAGAAGTTTCCTCATATGCAGTCTATCATGGAATTAGAATGCAAGAGGCCATAAAACCCTATGGCTTTCAGTATTTTTCTTGCAGATAGCTGGGTTTTGGTGGCCAGCAAATTGAAGTAGTTTGTCAAATACATTTGTTTTTCTGGAATGAGGAATGCCATCTGGGAAATTGTATTCAAGCTTGCTCCCAGGAATACAATCTGTTGGCTGGGTACCTGATGTGATTTATTTTCATTGATGGTGTACCCCAGTGAGGTTAGAAGTCTCTTTACAAATGTCAGGTGCTGGAGTAGCAATTCCTGACTGTCTGCCTGAATCAGGCAATCGTGCAGGTATGTGTAAAATTGAATTTTTCTCAGCCTGCAATATGCAATGGCCGGAGCTAGGTATTTTAAAGCCCTGATGGCAAGAGTAGCAGAGGTGTGTATCTTCTTACCCCATCTATTTAAAGCCCTAGAATCCCTGTCCGAAGGGGTACGGCTTTTGGCTATTGCAGCCTTAATGCCTTCAGGTCCCTGGGAAATGGTCTATGGATCCGCAGTACGATTCTTATAGAGAAACTTGTGGGAGTCAGGTACTCTGTAGTACCTGTCAGGATTCCTGGCCGCTGGAGGCAAGGTACAAGGGGGTAAGGCTGGATCCCAAGAAGACATCCAAGACCGCCAGAACAGGGGGTATAGCTAGAGGCCTGTGCTGAGGCAAGTCTAAAAATTCTCCGAGTCTCTTTTTGGACTGTGGGTAGTCCTGGCATTCCCAACGGAAATGTTCTCTTAAGGTATGCAAGGTTTCACCAAAGGAAAAGTCTTCTGGAGGGGAGGCAGATGGGATGCAATCATCTGAATCCTCATAGGTAGATAAGGGAATGTCCTGGTAATTAGAGGGATGAGTCATCAGGCTCATGGTCTGTAGAATCAGAAGGAAAATCAATCCTTTGTCTCAGAGGGGGAAGGCGGACTTCCCCTAATTAAAGTTATTAGGTCTTCAGCCATTCTAAGCATTTGTTTCCATGGCATGGGAGCTTGAGCAAGCGCTTTAGTGGGTTTTCTAGGCGAAGTGCGAACTCTGGGCCTGAAAAACTTGGTAGTTTTAGTAAAAATGTCTGTTTAATATGCTCAGAAGGTTGGAATACACCCTCAGAAGCCGGTACCTGCACAGCGGCTCCGGAACCATCCAAGGTAGAGACATCCGAAAGATCCATAGTCGAAGAAGCAACTCGCTGCATACCGGACTCCGAAAGGGTATCAGCAGAGGCCTGCGAATCTGTAAAAGCGGGTATCAGGGACTGCGAAGGCAACTCACTGCGTACCGGCCTATGCGGTCTTTATCCTTGCATTTCTTCAGAAGATTGGTAGTCAGATGGCTTATCAAAACCATTTTGGAACACAGAGGACAAGAACAAAAGAATTTAGCTACAAAAACAGCCAGATGACAAATAGTTCGGGCATTGAACAAGGCACAAAACTGACAGCAAGGAACATCGTGGTCTGGGCCTAAAAAGATGGCGCAGTAAGAATGATAACCTCTGAGGTATTTGCTTTCCACAGGCCAGACAATTAACTTTTTCTGACATCGGTTAGAGCATGAAAAATGGATCCCCAACAGGGTACTTATCTTTTTGAAGACTTCAGGTCTGAAACTCGAAAAACGAAAATTTCAGGAGGCGGATGACCGGCACTTGCGAACTCCACGGCAAGAAAGACTGATGTAATGGCGTCAGCTGCATGTTTTATACCCATGACGTCCTGACGTCATGGAAGAAGCGACAGCATCTAACTCAGAAATTCCAAGACTCTGCTATTCAGGCAGACTGAGGGCTACCTGGAGGCAGATAAGCCAAATGTGATGACTGCAACAGTGAAACACGAACATCTGCTTCAGGCTCCTCAGCAAGAAAGACTGATTTAATGGCGTCGGCTGCCTGTTTTTACACCTCAGATGACCTGACGTCAGATCTGGAGCGAAAGCAACCGACGCAACAATACTAAGTCTCTGGTATTCAGGACCACTGAGGGCTACTGGCAGGCAGATTACCCAAGTGTGATGACTGCAACAGTGAAACATGAAGAACATCCTCTGTGCCAATTAAAACCCAATTCCTAAAACAGACATGCTGTAAAAAAGTGAAGTCTATAAAAATGAAGGTAGAACATGGTAGGTCAAAGCTTTGTCCAGTCTCACTGCATAGCCACAGCATAACCAAACGTTAAATTATGCCTTTAAACATGCACAAGTTTTGATACAGAACTTGCAGATTTTTTAATCTGACAGCAGTAAGACTTCTCCTGAAGTACCTCTAAGTACAGTTATGTACACTTACCATAAATGTAGATGTTAGTGTATTAACTGTTGCAGTCATTACATTTGGGTTATCTGCCTGCAGGTAGCCTTCAGCTGGCCTGATCATCAAAGTCTTGGGTCCCGTGTCGGATGCTGTTTCTTCTTCTATGATGTCAGGTAGTCAGGGATATTAAAGCATGCAGCCGACGCCATTACATCAGTTTTTCTTTCCCCAGATGTCAGTTGCCCCCATAATGGGAAGCAATTATACACAAGGTTACACCTCCAACAAAAAGCAAATACACCAGAAAGCTTAAATACAGTAAACAAGAAGAAAGGTATAGCCAATAGAAGTCAGGAGGCTGGAGGTAGGGTAACCAGGACTGCAACAGTGAATACACTTGAACATCTACATTTATGGTAAGTGTACAGAACTGTAATATGTTCTTAGTGTTTCACTGTTGCAGTCATTACATTTGGTTAGATTCAAAAAGCTAAGGAAGGGAGGAGGCAGTTAGAGAGCATTAGGAGCAGCTATTAAGCCCTGCAAGACTGCAGTGGCAAAACCAGCTCTTGATTTAGAAAAAAAAGGCAAGTGGTAATGCTTGGTGAAGGTATGTACAGAGCTCCAGGTAGCAGCTTAAAGGATGTCCCTGGTAGGAACACCTCTGAGAAAGGCTGTTGAAGTAGATGCAGCCCTGGTGGAATGTGATCTTATCCCCTGTGGGGTAGGTTTTCCATGGTGCTTATAGCAGAAATGAATGCAACGGCCTATCCACTTAGAAATGGTTTGCTTTGAAATGGCCCTCCACTCTGCCCCTGCAGCAAAGGCAACTAAGCAGCTGTTCACTTTTCCCAATAGGCTTAGTCCTGTCCAAATAAAATCTAAGTTGTCTGTGCACGTCCAAAGAGTGCAGTATTCATTCTCCTTTGTTCTGTTGATTAGAAAAGAAGGCTGGCAAATGAATGGACTGATTAAGGGCCACACACTAGATACCACCTTAAGCATAAAGTAAGGATTGGTACTGAGGGACACCCTGCCTGCATGGAAGATGATGATGGGCTCCACTGCCATAAAGGCCTGTAATTCAGACACTTTTCTAGCTAAAGTGGAACTCTGCAGTTGTAGCTGGCTCAAAAGGAGGCAGAGTGAGCTTTTCCAATGCAAAGTTAAGGTCCCAGGCTGGAGTAGGGGACTCTCCTGTGTGGTCTTAAATTTTTGGTCCCTCTGAGGAATTGCTTCAGCAGGGGGTGAGAGAAAAGGGGTGGGCTCAGTATTGTGATGTGCTGAAATGGCTGAGGCATGAATTCTAATAGATGAGAAGGAAAGGCCCCTGTGGAGCATCTCTGTTAAGTACTGAAAAATATGCAGTAAGCTGGGCACTGTTGTGCTCATCCCATGAGGTTCAGGGTTTGAAGCTGAGGGTGGAGAATCTGGCCCTACTACTGGGACAGCAGGGAAGGGGGGTCTGAGAGAGGTGCCATGGTTCCAGCAGTAACATACTGCGCAAGAGGGGGTACAAAAGTGCTGGCGTGGCCATTCTGGTGCAATGAGAATTGTCCTTGGCTTGTCCTGTTTGATCTTTAGCTGAACATTCGAGAGGAGAGGCAGAGGGGGAAAGGGTACAAGTGGGTTCCCCCCTGCTTGTTTATGTACCATATAATAGTGGTGTTGTCTGTCTTTACCAATAATTGGCCTGGAAGAATATGGTCCTTGAAGGCTGTCAGAGAATTCTGTACAGCTAAGATTTCTTTTTGATTGATATGCAGGTGCATTTGAATCTAGTTCCATTTACCCTGAATGCACTGCCCTGCCAAGTGAGCCCCCCATGCAGAGTCTGATGAGTCTGTTTGGGTGGCAGGGGGTAGAGTGAATGGCAGTCCCTTGCTGTGGTAGCAGGCCTCTGCCCAGCAAAGAAACTCTGTCTTTATACAAGAAATGATAGGAATCATTGACTCCAGGTCCTGAGAATGTTGACATCATAGGCATAGGCTTTTTAGATAACATTGTAGTTTCCTCATATGCAGTCTTGCATATGGAATTAGTAGGATGCAAGAGGCCATGAACCCCAGAGCTTGCAGGATTTTACTTGCAGATAGCTGGGTCTTTGTGGCCAGTAGTTTGAAGAAGGCTATCAAATAAACTTGTTACTCTGGCGTGAGGTAGGCCATCTGGGAAGTTGTGTTCAAACTTGCTCCCAGGAATACAATTTGTAGGCTGGGTACTAGGTGAGATTTCTTTTCGTTTAAGGTGTACCTCCAGTGAGGTTAGCAGTTTCTTTACAAATGCCAGATGATTTAATAGTATGCCCCAGCTTTCTGCCTGAATCAGACAATCTTCCAGGTATGGGTATATTTGAATATTTCTTTGCCTGTAGAATGCAATGACTGGAGCTAGGCACTTTGTGAATACCCTGGGCGCAGTAGATAAGCCAAAGGGCAGTGCAGAGAACTGATAGTGCATGTAGCCTGCTCTGAAGCGTAGGTATTTTCTGCAAGATTCCCTTATTGGGATGTGCTGGTAAGCTTCCTTTTAAGTCCAATGTTGCCAACCAGGCATTTTTGCCTAGCATGGGAAGCAGCTGATAAAGAGTTAGCATTCAGAATTTTGGGATTACCAAAAATGTGTTTAGAATAGACAGGTCCAGGATAGGACGTCAAGAGTTGTCTTTTCTGGGTACCAGGAAAAGTCTTGAGTAAAAACCTTGTCCCCATTCCTCTGCTGGGTCAGGCTGAATAGCCCTGATACCTTGAAGAGAGAGAACCTGCTGTTGAGTCTCTGCCCACTGATTTGGGGGTAGGTCTGGCCAACCGTTTGGGGTTGGTAAGGAGTGGAAGTGGAATCTGTATCCTTGGGAAACTATATTTAAAACCCATTTGTCTTGGGTAATGAGTTTCCAGTTTTTTGCATGCAGGGCAGGGTGATATTTCCCCCTAAGGGAGCAGACAGTTGAGCAGGGCTTGGAAGATTTAAGGTTAAGTCATTGTGACAATTTACCATGGGGGGGTGTCTTACTACTTCCAGCTTTGGAAGTGGGAGCCCCCCACTGCTTAAGCATGTGAGTACCTTGAGACTGTAGCCTAGGTGGTCTGCTGCTCCTGGGTTTGGACTGAGAATGCCTGGAAGAGACAGGAAAGGACCAGTTCTTAGAAGGCCAATGCCTACTATATTTGTGAGGCTGTACTTGCAGAAAATCTTTAACAGTTTGCACAGATTTAGCCTCTTCCTCCATCTTTTTAAGTACTACTTCTGCTTTGTTGCCAAACAGGCGGTCTTGGTTTAAGAGAGCATGCAGTAATTTAGCTTTAACATGATCTGGCAAATTTTGCTCCTTAAGCCAAGCATGTCTTTTAAGAACAGACCCAGTGACAGCAGCCCTGCAAGATGCTTCTAAAGAGTCAAAACCACACCGCGAAGTATGTTTACCAACTTGTTCAGCAGAATGCATTAAATCCTGTAATTCTTTATTTTCAGCACAGTCAGGAATCAACATAATTTTCTGTTTAAGTAGTCCAATAATATGCTGCTGATACTTTAACATATGAAACTGGCAGTTTAAGGCCCTAATGGCCAAAGCAGCAGAAGTGTATACCTTCTTACCCCCATCTGTCCAGGGCCCTGGAATCTCTATCAGAGAGGGTAGGGTTTTTTGGCAGTAGTAGCCTTAATGCCTTTGGGTCCTTGTGAAATTGTCTCTGGGTCCGCAGCAGGATTCTGAAAAAGAAACTTGAGAGAGTCATGTACTCTAATACCCATCAGGTTTCCTGGGAGCATGAGGTAAAGTGTCTGGGGCCAGGCTAGATTCCAAGAAGACATCATCTACAATGTCCAGTACAGGAGGGATAGCTAAAGGTCTGTGCTGAGGTAGGAGTAAGAATTCCCTAAGCCTCTTTTTGGAGTCAGAGTAATCCTGGCTTTCCCAGCGGAAATGCTCCCTGAGAGTCTGCAAGGTTTCACCAAAAGAAACATCTTCTGGAGGGGAAGCAGAAGGTATGGAGTCCTCTGCATCAGAATCCTCATAGGTAGATAAGGGCAAATTCCTGGCCATCAGAAGAAACAGAAATTTCAGAATCCTGATCAGAAGATAAATCAGCTCTAGGTCTCAGAGGGAGAAGGCTGGCTTCTCCTAATTAGAGTAATACTGTATTCAGCCATTCTTATTTGTTTTTTTTAGGCATATGGGCCTTACCATGCGGTTTGGACGTTGGTTTTCTAGGCATGGGGTGAGTTTTAGGCCTTGAAGAAGATGATGGGGTCAGTCTGAAATGCAAGTCCGTAGGCCTGAATACACCCTCAGAAGCCGGTGCCTGCACAGTGGCTCCGGACCCATCCAAGGTGGAGACATCCGCAGGATCCATAGTCTAAGAAGCATTTCTTGGCACACAGGACTCCAAATGGGTCTCAGTAGAGGCCTGCGAATGAATGTGAAGTAGCAGGTATCAGGGGCTGCAAAAGCAACTCATTGAGCACCGGTGAACTGGCGACTAACGGAAGCGTTGTCAGCAGCTTTGGACCTATGCGGTCTGTCTCTGTCTTTATCTTTACGTTTTTTCGGAATGTCGGTAGTTGGTTGGCTTACCGAAGCCATTTCTGGATAATTAAACTGAGTAACGAAATAGCTTGCTGCAAAAGTGGACGGACGACAGAGTTAGAGGACTGAATAAGGCACAAAACTGACAGCGAGGGACGTCATGGTCTGGGCATAAGCAAGGAATGCAGTAGGAATGAAAATCTTTATGAGGTATTTGCTTTCCACAGGTAATACAATTGTTAACTTTTACTGACATCAGTTTAGAGCAAGAAAAAGGATCCTCAATGGGGTACTTAGCTTTTTTGAAGACTTCGGTTCTGAAAATCAAAAACAAAAATTTCAGGAGTCGGTTGACTGGCACTTGCGAACTGCTTCTGCTTCGGGCACCGTGCAGCAAGAAAGATTGATGTAATGAAGTCAGCTGCATGCTTTATACCAGACTACCTGACATCATGGAAGAGACAGTATCTGATGCAGGACCAAAGACTTTGATAATCAGGCCGGCTGAGGGCTACCTGCAGGCAGATAACCCAAATAAAATGACTGCAACAGTGAAACACAAAGAACATCTACAAATTGTTACCTGAAAGGCCATTTGCAAAGCATCAATCAAACATAGGGAAAAAGACTGAATTGAACTGAGAAGGCAATGCAAAAAGAGCTTTTATTTGTTTCATTTTTTTCAAGGAAGCAAGATCAACTAGACATAAAAGCCTATTTCAGCTTTAAAGTCTGGGTTAAGTTATCAGTTCAGTACACTGAAAACGAGATAGACACACATTTAATTCTACAGGAAAGCTTGTAGGTAGCCACAACCATAATCCTCTTCTGGTTGAAGGTAAAGTTTGACAAGTGCAAAGGGATAAAAAATACTTAGGAAAACTGAAATCCTGTAAAACTGGTTTCAAATTTCTTGATCCTTTCTGTGAAAAATCTCTTTATATTCAGTTATAACTTAACAACAAGATCAAGAGCAGTACAAACCTTTTTGCAAAACTGTATGGTGCAAATTCCATCTTGTTATACAAGAGTAACTAGAATGAATCCAAACCTTACTACTACTAAAAGTTAAAACTCTCAAGTCCCAAATGCCAGTACATACCGCTGCTGTGAAGATGCCCATTGCATTAGTACAACTAGGTGTGGAATTCTCAGAAGATGCTGACAGCTGCCGTACCAGGGCATTGTGAATAGGGATGTGCGTGCTGGTTACGGAGAAGCCAGAGTTACTAGTGTCGACTTGACTCCTTGACACTGCATAGATATGACACAGAATTCAGTTATATGACATTACACGTTCAAATGAAGAGAAATGTGTACTTCAAAAGCAAAATTCCTCTAGTAGCACAAGGCAGAATCAGACCAGCAACCCTTACCCTCTGTTCTTTCAGTAGGGTTCTCCAGCAATCGTTTTCGGTAATGTTTATCCTGTCCAAGTGATGTGATAAGTGGCCTTTCAGATTTAGATACTGCCGTTCTTTCTAATTTGGACACAGAGAATAAATCATCTAAGTGCTGCCTTGGAATTCTTTCTGAGCGATTTTTATGGTGAGACAGTTCTAGTTTAAAAAAAAAAAAAGCTTTCAACTCTACACACAGACCATCTTAATTTCTAGCATAACTATTTTTTTTTTTTTTTTTTTAACTAGAAAAGCAATATTACCAATTTTTAGAAACAGTACAACACGGTCCATTCTATGCATTCTCTAGAAAACAATGACAATATCTTGAAGAATACAAAAAAAAAAGTTTAATAATGCGAACAAAATGTATCTGTTTAATGTAAGCTGCAGCTAATGTAGCACAGGGCAGTAGCTATCAAATGGAGGACAGTAGTACTTCGCTTAAGCTCTACACAAGTCCCCCCCCCCCCCAAGACAGACTCAAAAACAGACCTACCAGAGACCTCGAACACAAATACAGCTATTGATCCAAAGGGAATAGATATTGTATTCTAAAGTAGCTAGGTGTTCACAGTCCACTTTACTTTAAGTACAGCTGTGTGCACTTACCATAAATGTAGATGTGCCTGCAGGTAGCACTCAAGTCGGCCCGAATACCAGAGTCTTGGGATTTCTGTGTCGGATGCTGTCGCCTCTTCCATGACGTCAGGTCGTCAGGGGTATAAAACATGCAGCCGATGCCATTACATCAGTTTTTCTTGCCCCAGATGTCAGGAGCTCCCAAAATAGGAAGCAATTACATGGTACGGAACACCTCAAGTAAAAAGTAAATACCAGAGCCATAAGATATGGCCAAAAAGAGGATAGGTAGAAAGCACAGAAGAGTCAGGGGGCTGGAGGGAGGGTAACCAGGACTGCAACAGTGAATGCACTCAAACATCTACATTTATGGTAAGTACACAACTGTAATATGTTCTTCGTGTTTCACTGTTGCAGTCATAATACTTGGGTTGACTCCCAAAGCTGAGGAAGGGTGGAGGCAGTCAAGTAATAATAGGGCTGGCTAGCAGGCCTTTTAAGACTGCTGTGGCAAATCCAGCTCTGGATTTAGAAAAGATGAGTGGTAATGCTTGGTGAAGGTGTGTACAGAACTCCAGGTTGCAGCTTCCAGGATGTCCCTGGTAGGGACTCCCCTGAAAAAATGCTGTAGAGATTAAGGTAGCCCTAGTGGAATGAGTTCTGATCCCCTGTGGGGTTGGTTTTCCGTGGTGTTTGTAGCAGAAATAGATGCAGTGTGCTATCCATTAGGAAATGGCTTGCTTTGAAATGGCCTTGCCCTCTGCCCCTGCAGCAAAGGTGAATACCAGCAGAGTCAGATTTTTTGACAGGCTTAGACCTGTCAAGGTAGAACCTGAGCTGTTTGTGTACCTCGGAGTGCAGGATCCTTTCCCCTTTATTCTGAGGATTAGGGAAAAAGGTTGGTAAATGGATGGATTGGTGTAGAGCCACACTGGATACCACTTTGGACATAAAAGATGGTAAGTGCTGAGGGAAACCCTGTCAGCATGGAAAATAATAAAAGGTTCCACAGCCATTAGTGCCTGTAACTCAGACACTTCTTGCTGAAGTGAAGGCTAGAAGTAAGGCTGTTTTCCAAGAGAGGAATTTTAACTGTGCTGTAGCAGGAGGCTCAAAAAGGGGGAAGTGTGAGCTTCTCTAGTACAAAGAGAAGGTCCCAGGCAGGGGTGGGAGCTCTTCTCGGGGGGTCTTAAACTGTTAGCTCCTCTCAGGAACTGTTTGACCAGAGGGTGAGAAAAGAAGTGTGGCTCAGTATTATAATGAGCTGAGATGGCAGAGACATGAATCTTAATAGAAGAGAAGGATAGGCCTTTGTGGAGCAGCTCTGCTAGGTAATCTAGGATTTGAGGTAAGGTGGGCACGGCTGTGTCCTTTCCTTGAGACTGGCTCCAAGAACAGTATTTTTTCCATTTTTCTGAATAGGATTTCCTAGTACTAGGCCTTCTGGCCTTAAGGATGACATCCAGCACCTGTTTGCTGAGGGTTGCTGCGGGTGTGTATTCAGGGAATAAGCCAGGCTGCAAGGTTCAGGATTTGCAGCTGAGGATGCAAACTCTGTCCCTCCTGCTGGGACAGCAGGGAGCCCCCCTCCCTGACGTAGGTGCCAGGGTGGCACTGCTGCCAGACTGCGTAGGAGTGGGTACCAGTGCTGGCGGGGCCAGTTCGGTGCAATAAGGATAGTCCTTGGTTTGTCCTGTTTGACCTTGGAGTAGTACTTTTGAGAGGAGGGGCAGAGGGGAAAAAGCATAAATTGAGAGGTTTTCCCATGTAAAGGATAGAGCCATCCACTTTCCATGCTTGGCTGTGGGGATTTCTGGTGCAAAATTTGCTCAATTGATGGTTTTGCGGGGAGGCAAAGATGTCCAACTCTGGTGTCCCCACCTGTGGGTTAGAAGTTTGAATGAGTTAGGTTCCAGTTTCCACTCGTGTGGGTCCAGTAGATTTCTGCTCAAGTCGTCTGCCAGTGAATTTTGTTTTCCTGGCAGGACTTGAGCTTGCAGATGCACTAGGTTGGCTCAAGGCTGTGTTCCGCATGGCCATGGTTAACCTGCAGAGTGGGTAGGAATGCGTTCCTCCCTGCTTGTTTATGGACCACATAACTGGTGTTGTCCGTATCAATTGTTGTCCTGGAAGGATAAGGTATTTGAAGGCTGTCTACGGCTAATATTTCTTTTTGATCTATATGTAGGTGAATCTGTCCTGGGCTCCATTTGCCTTGAATGTATTTGCCAGTCATGTGAGCCCCCATGCATAGTCTGATGTGTTTGTTGTCAGTTTGGGCGGCGAGGGGTTGAGTGAAAGGGAGTCCCTTGTGGTTGCAAGCCTCTGCCCAACAAAGGAACTCTGCCCTTAGACAAGGAATGATAGGAGTAATTGCTTCCAGGTCCTAAGAATGCTGGCACCAGAGATTTAAGTACCACTGAAGTTTCCTTATATGCAGTCTTGCATATTGAATTAGTAGAATGCATGAGGTCATGAACCCTAGGGCTTGCAGTATTTTTCTTGTAGATAGCTGGGCTCACGTGGCCATTAGTTTGTAGTTTATCAAATAAACCTGCTTTTTTGGAGTAAGGAATGCCATCTGGGAAGTTGTGTTCAAGTATGCTTCCAGGAATACAATCTTTTGGCTGGGCTTCAGAAGAGATTTCTTTTCATTGATGGTGTACCCCAGAGAAGTTAGAATTCTCTTTACAAATGCCAGGTGCTGAAGTAGCAATTCCTGACTGTCCGCCTGAATCAGGCAATCGTCCAACAATGGATAAATTTGAATTTTTCTCTGCCTGCAGTATGCAATGGCTGGAGCCAGGCACCTTGTGAATACCCTGGGTGCAGTAGATAAGCCAAAGGGAAGTGCAGAGAACAGATGGTGCATACAGCCTGCCCTGAAATAAGAAGTTATGTACCTACCATAACGTTCCACGTTAGTTGTCTTCATCTCGCCTTCTTTCTTGCCCTTTGATTTTGTTTGGGATTGGAGCCGATCCTCGTCTCCGACTCGGCCATCTTCAACAGCTCGAGAACGGTTTACTGGCTCGAGGCTATCCCTTATCCCATGATGCCTAGTGATAGCTACCCAGATCTCGTTTGAAATAACTGGTTCCTCTCTCATGTCTGAATTAGCTATCAAAAAACTGGTTGGTCCATGCATTCTAATACCTAGAACAATAAAAGAATACTCAGCCAGTGAAAAAAGGGACTCCCTCCGTTCCCCCATCCTAGTGGATCGAGAGGAGGGATGCACGAAAGAAGCCGAGATGAAGACAACATGGAACGTTATGGTAGGTACATAACTTCTTAATGTTAAGTTGTCTAGCTCGCCTTCATTCTTGCTGATTGGGACAGCGTCCCTAGCACCTAACACCCTGGGTGGCTCGGTGGAAGAGACTCTTCAGAACAGTGGAACCAAAGACAACTCTGCTCCGGCAGACCATATCCACCTTGTAATGAGAAATAAAGGTATGAGGGTTTGCCCACGTGGCAGCTGCACAGATGGAATCCATGGGCAACCTGGACTGAATGGCTACGGAGGTGGCTAATGCCCTAGTAGAATGACCTTTCGGTTTAATTGGTAACTCTCTGTTCCTTAACTGGTAAATAAAAGTAATAGTGTGGGACAACCATCTGGATAAGGTCACCTTGGAAACTGGGAGACCTCGTTTGTTTAAGGCATAAGAAAGGAATAATTGGTCTGACTTTCTTATTCCTTTAGCTCTGTGTAGGTAAAAACGCAATTGTCTATGAACGTCCAATTGGTGAAGTTTGTACTCTGCCTTGTTGCTATGATTTGGGAAGAACACAGGGAGCTCTATAGATTGGTTTAAATTATTTTCTGAGCAGACTTTAGGAAGAAATGAAGGATTAGTCCTCAGGGCAACTCTGTCCTTGTGAAACACCAGGTAGGGAGGACGAACACAGTGCTTGAAGTTTTGAGACATGCCTAGCTGAAGTGATAGCTACCAGAAAGAGTGTCTTCAAAGATAGAAACTTGATGGAGCAGGATGCTGCTGGTTCAAAAGGAGGCAGAATTAAGGAAGTTAGGACTAAATTAAGGTCCCAAGGAGGAGGGGATCTCTCACTGGAGGTCTAAGAAGAGATGTTCCTCTCAAAAAAGCTTTACAGACCTTATGAGACAATGTTAGAATTTGACAAACCAATATGAAAATTAGAAATGACCGCTAATTGTAGCGGAAGCGGCCCCGGAGTTAAACAGTTGTGCTGCGAATTCCAGAATTTTGTGGACTGGCGCTGAGAAGGGATCCACATTCTTAGACTCTGCCCAGCAAGATAAAAGTTTCAATCTGCTAGCATAAGTTTTTCTCGTTGTAGACTTATGAGAGGAGACTATAATCTCACGGACTGCTGGGGAAATGTTGGGAAGCCTGGCTAAGGTTGGAAGTGGAGCAACCAAGCTGTGAGCTGGAGAGTTTGGAGGGATTGATGCAACCTGCCCGATTGATGAATCAGATGATCTGGAATTGGGTCCAGAGTCCAGGGCTGATCGAGAAGGTAATGGTGCAAGAACGGGTACCATATCTGTCGAGGCAAGTAGGGGGCAATGAGGATCATTTTGCAACCAAACGATTTTGCTTTCTGTACGAGTTTCGGTATCAGGGGAAACAGAGGAAAGGCATAAAGAAGTCCCTGAGGCCAATCGTGGACTAGAGCGTCTCTGGGTATGTGACCTGGAAGCGGAAGAAGGGAGTAGTAGTTGCTGCATTTACTGTTGAAGGGGGGTGGCAAAAAGATCGCAGCAAGGCTGTCCCCATTTGCGGAAAATAAAATCCACAACTTCCTGATTCAGAGACCACTTGTGAGGCATGAGGATAGCGCTGCTGAGCCTGTCCGCTATGACGTTGGACCTCCCAGGGATGTGCGTTGCAATCAGAAAACGTTGGGAGGAAATCGCCCACTGCCAAAGTCTGAGTACTTCTCGACACAGGGGGTAGGAACTGGTTCCGCCCTGCTTGTTGATGTACCACACCACTAACATGTTGTCTGTTTGAACTACAATGGTCCCGGAAGGAAGAGTCTTGAAGAGCTTGCAACGCTAGAAGCACGGCTCTCATTTCTAGGACATTTATGTGCAGACGGTACTCGTGAGGTTGCAAAGTGCCTTGGACCGTCCTGCCCAGATAATGCCCCCCACCCCCACCCCCAATCAGGGAGGAGTCTGTTGTCACTGTGGCTACCGGAGGGGGTTGTATGAAAGGTCTGCCCTGAGTAACTAGTGGGGAGACCATCCACTGAGAAAGGTGTCTTTTGCATGCCTCCATGATCAGGATCATGTGAGACATGGGTAGCTCTTGGAAAGACCACTGCATGAAAAGAAGCCACTGAAGAATTCTCATGTGGAAGCGCGCTAGTGGGAGTAGAAGAATGGCAGCTGCCATGGAGCCCAGAGTTTGAAGGACATACCTGATTTGGATCATTTTGCTCTGCATTAGGATTTGCACTTGTTGACGAATTGTGTACACTCTTTCTAGTGGCAACCTTGCGAACATATCCCTTGTGTTCAAGTCTGCTCCTATGTAAGTGATAGATTGACAGGGCAACAAGGCAGATTTTTCAAAATTTATTGTAATACCTAGCTGGGTGCAGGATATGACTGTATAATCCCGCGCTTGTAAGAGTTGATGCCTGGTGGTAGCAGTGAGGAGCCAGTCGTCTAGATATGGAAACAGCTGGAATCCTTGATGTCTCAGGTGAGCCGTGACCACTGCCATACATCTGGTGAACACTCTGGGGGGGCTGTGGTGAGACCAAAGGGCAGAGCTCTGAACTGGTAATGACTGGCCCCCACCCGAAAGCTAAGAAATCTCCTGGAGCATCTGTCCATCTTGATATGGTAGTACGCGTCCTGAAGATCTATCGAGCACATCCAATTGTCCTGACCCAGGAAGGGTAGAATGGACTGTAGCGTGACCATCCGAAACTTTGTTCTTTGTACAGATTTGTTTAGTCGGCTGAGATCCAGAATCGGTCTCCAGTCCCGTCTTTTTTGGAACCAAAAAGAACCTTGAGTAAGTTCCGGATCCGTGCTGGTCTGCGGGGACTTCCTGGATGGCTCTTTTTTCTAGCAGTTTTGAAACTTCTATTACTGCTTGCTCCTTCAGATTGGGTGGAACATCTGGAAGGGTCTTCTTTGACTAAGAGGGGTTGATGGAAGGGAATTTTGTAACCTCCGGATATAATGGACCGTACCCCATCTGTCTCTTGTTAAATTTTGCCAGGCTTTTGGGTACAGTGAAAGTCTTCCCCCGACTGCCTCCAGAGGTGAGCAGCCTGGCAACCCTTCAGGGATGCTGGAAGGGCTCATCAGAGAAAGATTCTTTGTTGCCCTGGTTCTGCGGACAACCTCTGCCACGAGGGCGGCATCTATTATTGTTTCCCCCTCTGCCGCTGGAGGAAAAATCACTACGTGTGTCAGGTAAGGCTCCCTGAGATTTACGGAACCACATCTTCCCACTCTTCTGACCCTTGGGCTAAGGTCTAGACGGAGTGGAAAAACAGACTCCCACGGCAGAAAGAGTTTTGCCTTCTTGCTCACACCTAGTCAACGTGTCTTTCACCTGTAGCCCAAAGAGAAAGGAGCCATTAAAGGGGGTATTGGTAAAGGACGCTCAAAAGGGTTTCGCAAAGTGACACAGCCACATCCACGCATGCCTCCTAAGGGCTACACCCGTGCCCACGGCTCTACTCGCTCCATCGACTGCATAGGAAATGAGCCTCATGGAGGAGTTAACTACAGAATTAAGCGTCACTAGCTGGGAAGCTACTTTGGCTTGTGCTCCCCTCAGCTGTAGAATCTTGAAAGGTATCTCCAAGCTCTTTAAGGAGATCCCTTTGAAGTAGAGTAAAATTACATGGATAGTTCAGTGACATCATGGAGAAGATCGCTGAAGCAAATATTCGCTTTCCATACCTGTCCATTGTCCAAGACTCCTTGTTAGGGGGATGAACAGATGAAGAGGTCTCTGCTAACTCTTTTTGGTGGCTGCTACCACCATGGCATCAACGGGCACACCTTCAGAAAGGAATTGCTTATCCTGGGGAGAAGTAATAAATTTATCAGATCTCCTCGGAGTTGATTCCACTGTGTCCAGAACTGACCAAGCCTTTCGAGCCACTACGGACATAAGTGGGTCGAAAGGCAGAGAAACCCAGGAGGTGGAAGGTCAGGAACCGAAAGCATCCAGGAATACAGACATCCTCAGTAGGGGCTAGGGGATTCCAGTTCCCCCTCTGCCTAAGCATTTCCAGGATGTCCGAGAAGGAAACATCTTCAGAGGGGGATCTCAGGGACCCTTCCGATTCATCTAAGTCTGCATCAGAAGCGACAGACTCAGGGGAGTCAATGTGCTTCCCTCTTGCACTTCTTCCAAGGGGGCTCCACTGAGTGATCAGGGGAGGCCTCGGTAGAGGAGGAAACACCCAATGGGGTGTCCTGGAGCATCGGTTCCCTACGCTTGGGGTCCGGAGGAGCACAGGTTGGCAGAGACACTACGGGGGACGGAGCCAGTGGGGCTGGTAGTGGAGCTGACTCGGGGGACAGCGCACTCCACATGACCTCAAAGGCATCCCTGCTTTGATGCACGAAGCTCCGATTCTGAAGAAATAGGAATCTTTCTCTGCGCCGAGGGGGACGGCTCCAAGGCCGATGTTGGTGCTGAGCTCACCTGCGCCGATGCTCAGAGAGGGAGAACGGGGTCGGACAAGGGTCCGATGCCACTTGCCCCCTCGGAGCCGAGGGAGCCCCGGCATCCAGATCCCTCGACCGAAGGTAGTATCGAGGTAATCGGAGCAGACGTCTGAACCGAAGGAGATATGGTTATCGGAGCCGACGGTTCCACTACTCAAACCCCAACGAACTCCGGCTCCGAGCTCAATGGAGTCGGAGGAGGAACAGAAAGGGAGGTGGATGGAGCAGATATCTGTTGAGGAGAGCTACACATTTTAGCTAGTGCCTGTGATTTTAGCAACCTACTTACTACTCTCTCCACATCATGATCCGACAGCCTAGAGGATCGAGAGGAGTGTGAAGTGGCTACGTTCACTTTGCTATAATGGAGAGCCAGGAGCCAAATTAACTAAGAGGACCTCAGCTTTTTATGGCTGAGACGGCTCCGAAACATCTGATGGAGCCGACCGAGGGGTTGTCTTATTGGTGCCAGCTGGAACAGACGTACTCGGTAAATCCTGTACCGGAGTCAGCTCCTAAGGTGGAGCCGACGGTTTAGAGGATTTTGGGGATTTCACTGGCTGTGAGCTGCCAGTGAATCCTAAGGTTTTCACAGACCCCTAAGGATCAACTTGTTCTTCCGTTCCTGCAGGACTCGGACTAAAGGCATGGCAGATAGAACAAGAGTCCTGCAGGTGAACAGCGCCCAAACGCAACTAGTGTGCCTGTCTGTCAGAGACATTTTCTGACAGCATGAGTCGCACTTTTTAAATCCAGAAACTTTAGCTTCTTTAGACATAACTAAACCACACACAAAAAAAAAAAAGCACCAGAAGAGAAATACAGATAGAAAAAAATTCTACTCTAGTCAAAGTACAACAGATGTATGTATATGTGTGTGTGTGTATATATATATATATATATATATATATATATATATATATATATATATATATATATATATATATATATATAAATAAAACAATCTCTCCCTTTTATATATATATATATATATATATATATATATACACACACACACACACACAAACGATGGCAAAAAAACAGAAGCAAAGGAGAGCCTCTAAGTTAAACGGCTGCCCTTGGGAAGGGAGTGGGGGAGGGGAGAACTCTCCAACTTAAACGAGTTTTACTAAAAGGGGCTATAAAAGAACAAGGTACTCAACAAACACTAGTGAATAAAACTAAGAAAGGTAATTTATCTAATAGATTTATGAAGTACAAGAATATATTTTTACACAAAAAATTTGAAAATACAAGCCTGAGCCAGAAAACAACACACCTTGCAGCTGAAGTGGCAAACTAGATCTGGGTAGCTATCGCTAGGCATCATGGGATAAGGGGTAGCCTCGAGCTACTGAAGATGGCTGAGTCGGAGCCGAGGATCGGCTCCGATCCCAAACAAAATCAAACAGCACGAATGAAGGCGAGATAGACAACTTATCATAGGTATTTCCTGCATGATTCCCTTGTAGGAATGTGCAGATAAGCTTCGTTTAGGTGTAGGGCAACTAGCCAGGAGTTCTTGGCTAGCATAGGAAGCAGCTGTTGTAGTGTAAGCATTTTGAATTTTGGGACCACCAGGAAGGTGTTGAGAATGGACAGGGCACCAAGAGCCCTCTTTTCTGGACACCAGGAACAGTCTGGAGTAGAAACCCTGTCTTCTTTGCTCTATTGGAAGAGGCTGAACATCCCTGATACCGAGTAGAGAAAGTACTTGCTTTAAAGCCTCTGACCACTGGTCTGGAGGAAGGTTTGGCAACACGCCTGGGGTTGGCAGTGAGTGGAAGTAGAATCTGTATCCCTGGTGTACAATGTGTAGGACCAATTGGTCATGGGTAATGGACATCCAGTTTTTTTGCATGCAGGGCGAGTTTTCCTCCTAGGGGTGCAAGTACTTGGGCATGGCTGGTAAGGATGATCGACAAGTCATTATGAATTTTTTCCATAAAGGGGTGGCTTACTACTACTCCCTGTTTTTGAGGGGGGAGAACTCCACTGTTTAGATCTCTGTGTACACTGAGACTGTAGCCTTGGTGGTCTGTTGCCCCTGGGATTTGGGCTGAGAAGACCTGGTAGGGACTGGAAAGGACCAGTTTTTGAAGGCCAATGCCTACTGAATCTAGGTGGCTGTACTTGTAAGAAATCTTTAACAGTTTGCATAGATTTAGCTTTTTCCTCCATCTTTTTAAGAACCCCTTCTGCTTTTGTGCCAAACGTTCCTGGTTTAATGGAGCATCTAGTAATTTTGCTTTGACATGGTCAGGCAAGATTTGTTCCTTCAGCCAGGCATGCCTTCTCAGTACAGACCCAGTGACAGCAGCCCTGCAAGATGCTTCTAAGGCATCAAAAAGTACAGTTGTGTACACTTACCATAAATGTAGATGCTAGAGTGTATTCACGGTTGCAGTCATCACATTTCGGTCATCTGCCTGCAGGTAGCAATCAGCCGGCCTGAATACCAGTCTTCGGATTTGCGCGTCAGATGATGTCAGGAGTATAAAACATGCAGCAGACGCCATTTCATCAGTTTTGCTTGCTCAGATGTCTGGTGCCCCCACAATACGAAGCAATTACATGGTACAGAACACCCCCAGCAAAAAGCAAATACACATGATATAAAATATGCCAAACAAGGAGGAAAGGTAAAACTCAAGAGAAGTCAGGGGGCTGGAGGGAGGGTAACCAGGACTGCAACAGTGAACACACGAACATCTACATATATGTTAAGTGTACACAACTGTACTATGTTCTTCGTGTTTCACTGTTGCAGTCATCACATTTGGGTTGATTCCCAAAGCTAAAGAAGAGTGGAGGTAGTTAAAGAGCATTAGGGCTAGCAATAAGGCCCTGTAAAACTGCTGTGGCAAACACAGCTCTGGATTTAGAAAAGATAGGCAGGTGGTAATACTTGGTGAAAGTATGTATAGAGCTCCAGGTTGCAGCTTCCAGGATGTCCCTGGTAGAGACTCCTCTGAGAAATACAGTAGAGGAAGATGCAGCCCTGGTGGAATGTGTTCTTATCCCCTGTGCGGTAGGTTTTCCATGGTGTCTGTAGCAGAAATTGACAGAATGTGCTATCCATTTTGAAATGGTTTGCTTTGAAATGGCCTTCCCCTCTGCCCCTACAGCAAAGCTAACTAGCAGCTGGTCAGATTTGCTCAGAGGTTTAGTCCTGTCCAAACAGAATCTAAGCTGTGTACGTCCAGAGAATGCAGTATCCTTTCTCCTTTATTCTGAGGATTAGGGAAAAAAAGTAGGCAAACGGATGGACTGGTTTAGAGCCACACTAGACACCACCTTGGGCATAAAGGATGGATTAGTCCTGAGGGAAACCCTGTCCGCATGGAAGATAATATGAAGGGTTCCACTGCCATGAGGGGCCTACAATTCAGACACTTCTTGCTGAAGTGATGGCTAGAAATAAAGCTGTTTTCCAAGAAATGAATTTCAACTCTGCTGTAGCAGCTGGTTCAAAGGGGGGGGGGGGGTTTCCAATATAAACTTAAGGTCCCAGGCTGGAGTGGGAGCCCTCCGGGGGGGGGGGGGTCTTAAACTTTTGGCCCCTCTAAGGAATTGTTTTAGGAGGGGATGAGAGAAGAGGGGTGGGTCAGTATTATAATGTGCTGACATAGCAGAGGCATGAATCTTAACTGAAGAGAAAGATAGGCCCTTGTGGAGCATTTCTGTTAAATCTAGAATACGAGGTAAGCTGGGCACCGTTGTGCCCATCCTCTGAGCCTGGCTCCAGGAACAGTATCTTTTCCACTTTTCTGAATAGGATTTTCTAGTACCAGGCCCTCCCTGCCTCAAGAATGACATCCAGCACCTGCTAACTGAGGGTTGCTGGTGGTGAGGTCAGGGAATTAGCCAGGCTGCAAGGCTCAAGGTTTGAAGAAGAATCTGTCCCGCCTGCTGGGACAGCAGGGAAGGGGTCTGAGGCAGGTGCCAAGGTTGTAGCACTGTCAGACTGTGCAAAAGGGGGTACCAGTGCTGGTGTGGCCAGTCTGGTGCAATCAGTATTGTCCTTGGCTTGTCCTGTTTGATCTTTAGTAGAACCTTCGAGAGGAGAGGCAGAGGGGGGAAAGGCATAAACTGAAAGGCTTTCCCAGGTAAAGGACAGGGCATCCACTTAATGCAGAGAAGGTAGGAATGGGTTCTCCCTGCTTGTTTATGTACCACATACTGTGGTGGTGTTTTCTCTCCCAATAGTTGTCCTGAAGAATATAGTCTAAAAAGCAAAAAGAGCATTCCGTGCAACATTTCTTTTTTTTTTTGAATGCACTGCCCTGCAAGTGAGCCCCCCATGCATAGTCTGATGAATCTGTTGTTAGGGTTTGGGCGGCAGTGGGTAGAGTGAAAGGGAGTCCCTTGTGGTAGCAGGCCTCTACCCACCAAAGGAACTCTGCCTTTAGACAAGGGACTAGAGGAATCATTGATTCCAGGTCCTGAGAATGTTGACACCATAGCCTTTTTAGGTACCACTAAAGTTTTTTCATATGCAGTCTTGCATATGGAATTAACAGAATGCAAGACGTCATGAACCCCAGGGCTTGCAGGATATTCCTTGCAGACAGCTGGGTTTTTGTGGCCAGTAGTCTGAAGTTGGTTGTCAAATAAACTTGTTTCTCTGGAGTGAGGAATGCCATCTGGGAAGTTGTGTTCAAGCTTGCTCTCAGGAATACAATTTATTGGCAGGGTAATAGGTGTGATTTCTTCTCGTTGATGGTGTACCCCAGTGAAGTTAGAAGTCTCTTTACAAATGCCAGGTGATGTAATAGCAAGTCCTGACTCTCTGCCTGAATCAGGCAATCGTCCAAATATGGGTAAAACTGAAGATTTCTCTGCCTGCAAAATGCAATGGCAGGAGCTGGGCACTTTGGCTTATCTACTGCACTCAGGGTATTTACAAAGGGCAGAGCAGAGAACTGATGGTGCATGGAGCCTGCCCTGAAGCGTAGGAATTTTCTGCAGGGCTCCGTTATTGGGATTTGCAAGTAAGCTTCATTTAAGTCTAGAGTTGCCAGCCAGGCATCCTTGGTTAGCATAGGTAGAAGCTGCTGAAGAGTTATTTTGAATTTTGGAACCACCAGAAAGGTGTTGAGAATAGAAAGGTCCAGTATAGGACGCTAGGAGTTTTCTTTTCTGGGAAACAGGAAGTCTTGAATAAAAACCATGTCCCCTTTGTTCTAATGGAACAGGTTGAATAGCCCTGATACTGAGGAGAGAGAGCGCACTTGATTTTGGGCCTCTGCCCACTGGTTTGGGGGAAGGTCTGGCCATCCACTTGGGATTGTGAGCAAGTGGAAGTGGAATCTGCATCCTAGGGAAGCTATGTTTAAAACCTATTGTCTTGGTTAATGAGTTCCCAGTTTTTTGCAAGCAGGGTGAGCTTTCCTCCTAAGGGAGCAAGTAGTTGAGCAAGACTTGGTAGGGGTAAGGATAAGTCATTGTGCCATTTTTCCAAAGGGGGAGGCTTACTACTTCCTGCTTTGGAAGTGGCCCCCCCCACTGCTTAGATATGTGCATAGTTTGAGACTGAAGTCTTGGTGGTCTGCTGCTCCTGGGTTTGGACTGAGAAGGCCTGGAAGGGACTGGAAAGGACCAGTTCTTTGAAGGCCAATGCCTACTGAATCTAGGTGGCTGTACTTGTAAGAAATTCAACAGTTTGCATAGATTTAGCTTTTTCCTCCATCCTTTTGAGGACGTCTGCTTTGTTGCCAAAAAGGTGCTCTTGGTATAAGGGTGCATTCAGTAATTTAGCTTAAACATGATCTGGCAAGTTTTGTTCCTTAAGCAAAGCATGCCTTCTAAGTACCGAACCAGTGACAGCAGCCCTGCAAGATGCTTCTAAAGCATCAAAACCACACTGCAAAGTATGTTTACCTACTTGGTCAGCAGAATGCAGTAACTCTTGTAAATCTTTGTGCTCAGCACAGTCAGGAATCAACATCACTTTCTGTTTAAGCTCATAATATGCTGCTGATATTTTAACATATGAAACTGGCAATTTAAAGCCCTAATGGCCAAAGTGGCAGAAGTATATACCTTCTTACCCCATCTGTCTAAAGCTCTAGAGAATCCCTATCAGAAGGGGTAGGATTTTTGGCAGTAGTAGCCTTAATGCCTTTTGGTCCTTGGGAAATTGGATCAGCAGTAGGATTCTTGAAAAGGAATTTGTGAGAGTCAGATACTCTCTGTAGTACCGGTCAGGTTTCCTGGGAGCTGGAGGCAAAGTGTTCTTGGGTAAGGCTGGATTCCAAGAAAACATCAGCTACAATCTCCAGAACAGGAGGTATAGCTAGAGGTCTGTGTTGAGGCAGGTTTAAAAATTCCCTAAGTCTCTTTCTGGATTGAGAATAGTCCTGGCTTTCCCAGCGGAAATGCTCCCCAAGGGTATGGAAGGTTTCACCAAAAGAAAAATCTTCTGGAGGGGAAGCAGAGGGAATGGAATCCTCTGCATCAGAATCCTCATAAGTATTTATTTTACATTTGTTGACCGGGATAGTCCGACTGGATATATGTCCATTTTCAGCGGAGGCCCTGGGAGAAAAGCTCCACATACCAAAAAAGAGACCGTACATACTTCACTGAGTGATAAACGCAGGCAGACATGTTTAGAAAATTATACACACAGAATACAGGCAGACATCAATATACACAATGTGCAGACTTGCATCGGATTGGCAAAGACATATCAGAAAATGTGAACATAGAATACAATCAGATCTCATAATTCACAATGCTTAGACATTCAAATGCTATGAGGCATAGATACTTGGCTAACAGCAGCTTGGGTAGCGAGATATGTATTAGTGAAGTTGTTAGTCAGGTTAGAACAAGAACACAGCCAATGAGATGAGGTACTTTTTGAGTTCTCTTTTAAATAGGGTAGTGAGGTTTCCTTGGTAACGGTAGTAGGGAGTAGATTCCAGATTTTACTGGTTGAGTTGGCAAATATAGTATCGCCTACAGAGTAGTTGGATTTTTGGGTCAGTATCACTATTTTATCAGCTGAGCGTAAAGGCCTGGTGGCACTATGAGGAGTGAGAATAATTTTGAGGGCAGGGGTGTTATCAGGTTGATGGACTATTTTATGCTCTACTATAAGCTGGTTGAACTGTAAAAGGGTAGGATACTCTAGCCATCACAGTGCTTTGAGGTTCTGGCAATGGTGGGTCCTAAAAGCCATGCCAGTAGCGAATCTGGCTATATGGCTAACATCCTGATAATTTGAGATCAGTTTTGGATAGGTTGGTGAGCACAGGGGAGGCATACATAAGGATTGAGAGGAGGCGTGATCTTCCAATAGCTACCCTAGCAAGGGGGGGGGCGAGGGAAGGTTTGGCTCTGTACAGGGAGCCAAGTTTTTTGTTGACTGACTTAATAGTGTGATTGGCATCAAATTTGAGGTTGTCTATTACTACGCCTAGATAAGGGTAAAGCCAGGTAGTCAGAAGGAACAGAGATATCAGATTCCTGATCAGAAGAATTCGAAAGAAAATCAATTCTAGTACTCAGAGGGGGAAGGCTGGCTTCCACTAATTAAGGTAATGAGGTCTTCAGTCATTCTAATCATTTGTTTTTGAGGCATATGGGCCTGAGAATGCGCTTTGGTCATTAGTTTTCTAGGCTTAGTGCGAGCTTTAGGCCTGAGGAATTCGGTATTCTTTGCTTGAAACGAAGGCATCTGCTTGACATGAAAATGGGTAGGCCTGAATACACCCTCAGAAGCCGGTAACTGCACAGCGCTCCGGACCTATCCAAGGTAGAGACATCCACAGGTTCCATAGTCGAAGAAGTATCTCACTGCATACAGAACTCCGAATGGGTCTCAGCAGAGGCCTGCAAATCTGTAGTAGAGGGCATCAGGGGCTGCGAAAGCACCTCACTGAGTACCGGCGGACTGGCGACTAGTTAGCAGAAGCGTCGTTGGCAGTTTTGGACCTATAAGGTGTCTGTCTTTATCCTTACATTTTTTTGGAAGATCGATAGTCGGATGGCTTAAAGCCATTTCGGAGTACAGAGATCGAGAAGGTACAGTTGTCTACACTTACCATAAATGTAGATGTTAGAGTGTATTCACTGTTGCAGTCATCACATTTGGGTTATCTGCCTGCAGGTAGCCCTCAGCCGGCCTGAATACTAGCATCTTGGATTCCTGTGTCAGTTGCTCTCTCTTCTTCCATGACATCAGGTTGTCAGGGGTATAAAACATGCAGTCAACGCCATTACATCAGTTTTTCTTTCCCCAGATGTCGGGTACCCCCACAATGGGAAGCAATTACATGTTATGGTACACCTCCAACAAAAAGCAAATACACCAGAAAACTTAAATATACCAAACAAGAAGGAAATGTAAAGCCAAGAGAAGTCAGCGGGCTAGAGAGAGGGTAACCAGGACTGCAACAGCCAATACACTAACATCCACATTTATGGTAAGTGTACACAACTGCACTATGTTCGTAGCGTTTCACTGTTGCAGTCATCACATTTGGGTTGATACCCAAAGCTAAGGAAGGGAGGAGGAAGTTGGGAGAGCATTAGGGCCAGCTATCAAATCAAGCCCTGCAAGACTGCAGTGGCAAAACCAGCTCTGGATTTAGAAAAAGAGGCATGTGGTAATGCTTGTTGAAGGTATGTACAGAGTTCCAGGTAGCAGCTTCTAGGATATCCCTGGTAGGGATTCCTCTGAGAAAGGCTGCAGAAGTAGATGCAGCCCTGGTGGAATGTGATCTTATCCCCTGTGAGGTAGGTTTTTCATGGTGCTTGTAGCAGAAATGAATGCAATGGGCTATCCATTTGGAAATGGTTTGCTTTGAAATGGCCTTCCCCTCTGCCCCCGCTACAAAGCCAACTAGCAGCTCGTCAGATTTTGAGAGGATTAGTTCTGTCCAAAAAAAAATCTAAGTTGTCTGTATACGTCCAGGGAGTGCAGTATTCGTTCTCCTTTGTTTTGTGGATTAGGGAAGAAAGTAGGCAAGTGAATGGACTGATTTAGGTCCACACTACACACAACTTTGGACATAAAGGAAGGATTGGTCCTGAGGGAAACCCTGTCTGCATGGCAGATAAGGAAGGGTTCCAATGCCATGAGGGCCTGTAATTCAGACACTCTTCTTGCTGAAGTGATGGCTAGAAGGAATGTTGTTTTCCAAGAAAGGAATTTCAACTCTGCTGTTGCAGCTGGCTCAAAGGGAGGGAGAGTAAGCTTTTTCAATACAAAGTTAAGGTCCAGACTAGACTGGGAGCTCTCTTGGGGGGGGTTCCTTAAATTTTTGGCTCTTCTCAGGAACTGTCTGACCAGAGGGTGAGATAAGAGAGGTGGCTCCGTATTGTAATGAGCTGAGATGGCAGAGACATGAATCTTAATTGGAGAAGGATAGGCCTTTGCGGAGCAGTTCTGTTAGGTAATTTAGTATCTGAGGTAAGTTGGGCACGATTGTGTCCATTCCCTGAGACTGGCTCCAAGAACAGTATCTTTTCCACTTTTCTGAATAGGATTTCCTAGTACTACGCCTCCTTGCCTCAAGGATGACATCCAGCACCTGTTTACTGAAGGTTGCTAGTGATGTGTTCAGGGGATGAGCCAGGCTGCTAGGTCCAGGGTTTGCAGCCAAGGATGCAAAATCTGGCCCTCCTGCTGGGAAAGCAGGGCTGAGGCAGGTGCCATAGTGGCACTACTGTCAGACTGCGCAAAAGTGGGTACACCAGTGCTGGTGTGGCCAGTCTGGTGCAATTAGGATTGTCCTTGGCTTGTCCTGTCTGATCTTTAGTAGAAACTTCGAGAGGAGGGGCAGAGGGGGAAAGGCATAGATTGAGAGGTTTTCCTATGTAAAGGACAGGGCATCCACATTCCATGCTTGGCTGTGGGGAGTTCTGGTGCAATTTTTGCTCAACTGATAGTTCTGCGGGGAAGCAAAGAGGTCTACCTCTGGTGCCCCCCCATCTGTGGATCAGAAACTTGAATGATTTGGGTTCCAGTTTCCACTCGTGAGAGTCCACTAGATTTCTGCTTAAGTCATCTGCCAGTGAATTTAGTTTGCCTGGTAGAAATTCAGCTTGCAGGTACACTTGATTGTTCAAGGCAGTGATCCACAGAGCCATGGCTAACCTGCAGAGTGGGTAGGAATGGGTTCCCCCCCTGCTTGTTTATGTACCACATAACTATGGTGTTGTCTCTGTCTATCAATAGTTGCCCTGGAAGAATAAGGTATTTGAAGGCTGTCAGTGCATTCTGTACAGCTAACATTTCTTTGTTTGATATGTAGGTGCATTTGTTTTGGGCTCCATTTGCCTGGAATACATTTTCCTGCCATGTGTGCCCCCTATGCATGGCCTTATACGTCTGTTAGGGTTTGTGCGGCGGGGGGTTGAGTGAAAGGGTGTCCCTTGTTGTGGTAGCAGGCCTCTGCCCACCAAAGGAACTCTCCTTAGGCACGGAATGATAGGAATCAATATTTCCAGGTCCTGAGAATATTGACACCAGAGACTTTTTAAGCAACACTGAAGTTTCCTCATATGCAGTCTTGCATAAGGAATTAGAATGCAAGAGGCCATGAACCCCAGGGCTTGCAGTATTTTTCTTGCAGATAGCTGGGTTTGGGTGGCCAGTAGATTGAAGTAGTTTGTCAAAAAAATCTGTTTTTCTGGAGTGAGGAATGTCATCTGGGAAGGTGTGTTCAAGCTTGCTCCTAGGAATACAATCTTTTGGTTGGGTACCAGATGTGATTTCTTTTCGTTGATGGTATACCCCAGAGAAGTTAGGAGTCTCTTTACAAACGTCAGGTGCTGAAGTAGCAATTCCAGACTGTCCACCTGAATCAGGCAATTGTCCAAGTACGGGTAACTTTGATTTCTCTGCCTGCAGTAAGCAATGGCTGGAGCCAGGCACTTTGCGAATACCCTGAGCGCAGTAGATAAGTTAAAGGGAAGTGCAGAGAACCGATAGTGCATAGAGCCTGTCCTAAAATGTAGACATTTCCTGCAAGACTCTCTTATGGGGATGTGCAGATAAGCTTTTAAGTCTAGGGTGACTAGCCAGGGAGTCCTTTGGTTAGCATAGGAAGCAGCTGCTGGAGTGTAAGCATTTTGAATTTTGGTACCACCAGGAAGGTGTTTAGGGTTGACAGATCCAGAATAGGGCACCAGGAACAGCCTGGAGTAGAAACCCTGTCCCATTTGCTCTGTTGGCACAGGTTGAATAGCCCTGATAGTGAGAAAAGAAATATCTTTATTTTGGGCCTCTGTCCACTGGTTTGGAGGAAGGTCTGGCAATCCGCTTGGGGTTGGCTAAAAGTGGAAATAGAATCTGTATCCCTGGGAAACAATGTTTAAGACCCATTAGTCCTGGGTAATATACTCCCAGTTTTTTGCATGCAGGGTGAGTTTTCCTCCTAGGGGTGCAAGTATTTGGGCATGGCTGGGAAGGATTAAGAAAGTACAGTTGTGTACACTTACCATAAATGTAGATGTAGTGTATTCACTGTTGCAGTCATTACATTTGGGGTAATCTGCTAGCAGGTTGCCCTCAGTCGGCCTGAATTTCAAAGTCTTGGGTCCTGCGTCGGTTGCTGTCTCTTCTTCCATGACGTCAGGGGTATAAAACATGCAGCCAACGCCATTTTCTTTAGTTTTTCTTGCCCCCGATGTTAGGTGCCCCCAAAAAGATGGGAGGGCAACCTGGACTGCAACAGTGAATACACTTGCACATATACATTCATGGTCAAGTGTACACAACTGTATTATGTTCTTCGTGTTTCACTGTTGCAGTCATTACATTTGGGTAGAATCCCAAAGCTATGGTTGGGAGGCTGGAGCTAAACAGCATTAGGTGCGGCTATAAGGCCCTGCAGCACTGCATTAGCAAAGCCTGAGAGGCAAATGATAATGCTTTGTAAAGGTGCGAACAGAACTCTAAGTAGCAGCCTCTAAAATATCTTTGGCTAGTACTCCTCTGAGAAAGGCTGCTGAAGTAGCTGCAGCTCTGGTGGAATGAGACCTAATGCCCTTGGGCACAGGTTTACCATGGTGTAAGTAGCAGAAACGGATGCAGTGGCTTATCCACTTTGAGGTTGCCTTTCCTTCTGATCCTGCAGCATATGACACTAGTAATTGCTCAGTTTTTCTTACAGCTTTTGCCCTGCTCAAGTAGAACCTTAGCTGTCTGTGTATGTCCAGGGAATGCAGAATTCTCTCCCCTTTGTTCTGCGGATTTGGATAAAAAGTTGGCAGATGAATTGTTTAGTTAAGAGCCACACAGGAAACTACCTTAGGCATAAAAGTAGGATTTATCCTCAGTCACCCTGTCTCTGTAAAATATGATAAAAGGCTCCACAGCCATGAGGGCCTGTAACTCTGAAACTCTTCTTGCTGAAGTAATTGCTAGTAGCAGAGCTGTCTTCCATGATAAGAACTTTATATCAGCAGTAGCGGCTGGTTCAAATGGAGGCAGGCTGAGCTTTTCCAACACAACTGAGGTCCCAACCAGGTAATGGTGATCTTCTAGGAGGCCTTAGGTTTTTGGCTCCTCTAAGATACCGCTTTAGTAAAGGAGGTGAAAAGATTGGTGGCTCTGTATTGTAATGAGCCGAAATGGCAGAGGCATGGATTTTGATCGATGCGAAAGATAGGCTTTTGTCAAGTATCTCAGTTAAGTATTGTAATATCTGAGGAATATGTGGTTCTGCTGTATCAGTTCCTTGTGCTCGATTCCAAGCACAGAATCTCTTCCAATTGTCAACATAAGATTTTCTAGTACTAGACCTTCTGGCTTCCAAAATTACATCCATCACAGCTTTACTGAGGTGTCATTCGTATGATTACATGAATAGCCATACTGCCAGGTTCAGAGTCTGTAGTTGATTGTGCAGGATCTGATTGTTTTGCTGGGACAGTAGTTGTGGTTTTTGAGGCAAGGTCCAAGCGGGGTATTGAGACAAGTTCCATAGGATTGGGTACTAGTATTGGCGGGGCCAGTCCGGGGCCTTTGGTTTCTCTTTCCTGACTTTTAGGAGGACCTTGGGTAGAAGAGGCAGAGGAGGGAAAGCATAAACAGACAAGTTTTTCCAACTGAAGAATAGGGTGTCCACTTTCCATGCTTGTCTGTGATAAGTCCTTGTGCAGAATCTTTTCAATTGATAATTTTGAGGAGAGGCAAATAGATCTGTCTGGGCTCCCCCAGTTCTCTATCATGCTGAACACTTGAGGATTTAGTTTCCACTCATGAGGATCCAACAGGTTTCTGCTTAAATCATCAGCCAGAGTGTTCTGTTTTCCTGGCAGGAATTGAGCTTGAAGATTTATTTGGTAGGTCAAAGCTGTGTTCCACAGTGCCATGGCTAATCTGCAAAGGGGGTATGAGTGAGTGCCCTCTTGCTTGTTTATATACCACGACTGTGGTGCTGTCAGTATCAGTAGTTGTCCTGGATGAAGTCCTTGAAGGCTATTAGGGCATTTTGAACAGCTAGCATCTCTTTCTGGTTGATATGTAGATGCATTTGATTTTGTGCCCATATGCCCTGAATGCATCTTCCTGCCATGTGGGCTCCCCAGGCATAATCTGATGCGCCCGTTAAGGTTTGGCTGGCAGGGGGTAGAGTGAAGGGCCGTCCTATGTTTTGGTGACAGGCCTTTGCCCACCATAGAAACTCCTGTTGCAGGCAGGGGATGAGAAGAATCATTGTTTCTAGACTGTGTGAATGTTGACTCCATAAACTTTTTAGGTACCATTGCAGTTTCCTCATATGCAGCCTTGCATATGGAATTAGTAGGATGCAGGATGCCATGAAGGCCAGAGCCTGCAGAATTTGTCTTGCAGAAGTCTGGGTTTTTGTTGCCATCAGTTTGAATAAGTAGTCAGTTGCCTGTTTGTCTGGCATGAGGTAAGCCATTTGGGCAGTTGTATGCAAGCTTGCACCCAGGAATGTTATCTTTTGAGAGGATACCAGTTGCGATTTCTTTTTATTTATTGTGTACCCTAGGCATGCTAGAAGCCTTTTCACAAACGTCAGGTGTTGTAGAAGAGTGTCTGTTCTCTGCTTGAATGAGACAGTCGTCCAAGTAAGGATACTTCTTAGTCTGCAAAATGCAATTACTGGTGCCAGGCACTTTGTAAAGACCCTGGGCTCAGTAAGATAATCCAAAGGGCAGTGCAGAGAATTGGTACTGTATTAAGCCAGCCTTGAATCTGAGGTATCTTCTGCATGACTGTCGTATTGGGACATGCAGGTATGCCTCTTAAGTCTAAAGTCACCAGCCAAGCATTCTTGCCCAGCATGGGCAGAAGCTGTTGCAAGGTGAGCATTTTGAATTTTGGAATGTCCAGGTATGTGTTCAAAATCGATAAATCCAGTATTGGCCGCCAGGCCTTGTCCTTTATGGGTACCAAGAAGAGTAGAGTAAAAACCTTGTCCTTTTTCCGGTTCTGGTACTGTCTGAATGGCCCCCATATCGATGGGGGACGTAACCTGTTTCTGTGCCTCTGCCCATTGTTTTTTTGGTAGGTCTGGCCAACCATTTGTCACTGGCAGAGTGTGGAAATGGAATCTGTATCCCTATGATACGATGTTCAGTACCCACTTGTCCTGGGTTATTAATTGCCAATTTTGAGAAAAAAGTGCTAATTTTCCCCCCTATGGGTGCTGCCAAAAGATAAGTGCTTGGTGTAGGTAGAGGGAAGTCATTGGGATTGCTTTCTGTAGGTTTGCGCTTTATCTCCCCCAGATTTGGAGGTGGATGCGCCCCATTGCTTTGACCTGTATGAGTCTTGAGCCTGCTACCTGGAACCCTTAGGGCATCTGGATTTGCCCCTGTGAGCTCTGACACAGGAAAGACCAATTTTTTTGTAGGCCAGTGTCTACTGAACCTAGGTGGCTGCACTTGAAAAAATCTTTAACAATTTGCATAGACTTAGCTTTGTCTTCCATTTTCTTTAAAACCTCTTCTGCCTTAATACCAAACAGGGAATCATGCTGTAAAGGTGCATCTAGCAATTTAGCTTTAACATGATCAGGCAAATTTTGTTCCTTTAATCAGGCATGCCTCCTAATCACAGATACAGTAACTGCGGCCCGGCAGGAGGCCTCTAAAGAATCAAAACCACATTGTAAAGTATGCTTTCCAACTTGTTCAACTGCATGCAATAATTCCTGCAATTCATTATTTTCTGCACATTCTGAAATCAACATAATTTTCTGTTTCAGCAATCCCATAACATGTTGTTGGTACTTAAGCATATGAAATTGACAGTTTAAGGCCCTAATTGCAAAGGTTGCAGATGTATAAATCTTTTTTCCCCATCTGTCCAGCGCCCTTGAATCTCTGTCGGAGGCGGTAGGGTTTTTTGCTGTCGAGGCCTTAACTCCATTTGGACCCTGTGAAATAGTTTCAGGATCAGCAGCAGGATTTCTAAATAAAAATTTATGAGTCAGGGACCCTGTAATATCTGTCAGGCTTACTGGGAGCCGGAGGTAGAGTCAGGGGTCAGGCTGGACTCTGAAAAAACATCCTCCACAATGTCTAACACAGGGGGAATGGCTAAACGCTTGTGCTGAGGGGGAGAAGGAGGAAATCCCTGAGCCTCTTTTTTGATTCTGAGAAGTCTTGACTCTCCCAGTGAAAATGCTCCCTTAAAGTATGCAAGGTTTCTCCAAATGAATAATCCTCAGGAGGAGATGCAGATGGAATAGACTCCTCAGCATCAGAATCCTCATAAGGAGGTAAAGAAGAGGAATCAGAAGAAATAGAAACCTGATTCATAGTCAGTGTCTTGCCTAGGCCTCTTATCTGGAGGAGGATGGGTACCCCTGATCAATGTAACAAGGTTTTCAGCCATTTTGATAATCTGTTTTTTTAGGTATAGAGGCCTGTGCACAGGGCTCAGGCGTCTTTTTTTAGTTCTTGAAGATGTCTGCCTTTGCAGCTTTCGTCGGTTTGATATAAAAATGTTGAAGTCTGAATACACCCTCAGAAGCTGGTGCCTGCTCAGCTGCTCCAGACCCATCCAAGGGAGATGCATCGCCGGTCCAGTACCCTGAGTTTCTTGCGGCATGCTCCACATGGGTGCCGGTAGAGGCCAGCAACTCGAAGGTAGCAGGTATCAGGGGCTGCAAAAGTACCTCACTGAGTACCGGTGACTGGCTTAGGAGAGGCTTCGTCGGTTTTGGATCTCGACTGCCTTTCTCTGTTCTTTTCTTTGTGTTTTTTATGTACTCCGGTAGTCAGATTGCTATCAGACGACTACTCTGGGTAGTTAAATCTGTTTCCAAAATACTTAGATGCAAAAATATACAGACGCTTAGTAGTGCATTGGTCAAATCTAGCACAAAACCGACAGCCAGGCACGTTGTGAACAGGGCCTAGGCAAGGAATACAGTATAAATGGAAATCCTTATGAGGTATTTGCTTCCCACAAGTAATACAATTATTAACTTTTTCTGACATTGTAAAAAGCAAGAAAAAAAGTTTCCCCAACGGGGTACTTAGCTTTATGGAAGAGTTTGGTTCTGAAACTCAAACGCGAATATTTCAGTAGTCGGACGACCGGCACTTGAGAAATGCTTCTGCTTCAGGCACCGCGCGGCAAGAAAGAATAAAGAAAATGGCGTTGGCTGCATGTTTCATACCCCTGACAACCTGACGTCATGAAAGAAGAGACAGCAACCGACGCAGGACCCAAGACTTTGGAATTCAGGCCGACTGAGGGCAACCTGCCAGCAGATTACCTCAAATGTAATGATTGCAACAGTGAAACAGAACATCAAGTCATTGCGAACTTTTTCCATAGGGGGAGGCTTACCACTCACAGTTTGAGGGAGGAACACTCCATTGTTTAGATCTCTGCATACCTGGAGACTGCAGTCTTTGCGGTCTGTTGCCCCTGGGTTTGGGCTGAGAAGGTCTGGAAGGGACTGAAAAGGACCAGTTTTTTGAAGGCCAATGCCTACTAAATCTAGGTGGCTGTACCTGTAAGAAATATTTAACAGTCTGCATGGATTTAGCTTTTTCCTCCAACTTTTTAAGAACTTCTGCTTTACAGCCAAACAAACATTCTTGGTTTAATGGAGCATCAAGTAATTTTGCCTTGACATGGTCTGGCAAGATTTGTTCCTTCAGCCAAGCATGCCTTCCCAGAACAGACCCAGTGACTGCAGCCCTGCTAGATGCTTTTAAGGCATCAAAACCACACTGCAAAGTATGTTTAACAACCTTGTTTGCAGAATGCTTTAAGTCTTGCAGGTCCTTACTTTCTGCACAATCAGGAATCAACATTTTTTGTTTAATTAGATCAGTAATATGCTGCTGGTACTTCCAACGTGCGAAACAGGCAATTTAAAGCCCTGATGGCAAGAGTTGCAGAGGGATATACCTTCTTACCCCATCTGTCTAGCGCCCTACAATCCCTGTCGGAAGAGGTAGGGTTTTTTTTGGCTGTAGAAGCCTTAATACATTTAGGTCCCTGGGAAATGGTCTCTGGATCCGCAGTGGGATTTTTAAAGAGAAATTTGTGAGAGTGAGGTACTCTGTAGTATCTGTCAGGCTTTCTAGGAGCAGGTGGTAAAGTATCAGGGGTAAGGCTGGATTCCATGAAGACATCTACAGTATCCAGGACAGGGGGAATAGCTAGAGGCCTATGCCAAGACAAGTCTAAAAATTCCCAGAGTCTCTTTTTGGACTGTGGGTAGTCTTGGCATTCCCAGTGGAAATGCTCTCGTAGGGTATGCAAGGTTTCACCAAAAAGTCCTCTTGGGGGGGAGGGCTGAGGGAATTTAATCCTCTGCATCTGAATTCACATAGGTAGATAAGGGTAGGTCCTGGTAATCACAGGAGTCAGAGTCATCAGACTCTGTCTGAAGAATCAGAAGGCAAATCAATTCTTTGTCTTTTAAAGGGGGAAGGCTGGCTTCCCCTAATTAAAGTAATAAGTTTTTCAGCCATTCTAGGCATTTGTTTCTGTGGCATGGGAGCTTGAGAATGTGCTTTGGTCGTCGGTTTCCTAGGCGTAGTGAAAACCCTGGGCCTAAGAAATTTGGTAGATTTAGTCATTAACAAAGTAGTCGGTTTGATACGAACATCGGAAGGTCTGAATACACCCTCAGAAGCCGGTGCCTGCACAGCGGCTCCGGACCCATCCAAGGTAGAGACATCCGCAGGTTCTACAATTGAAGAAGTATCTCGCGGCATACCAGACTCCAAATGGTCTCAGTAGAGGCCTGCGAATCTGGAGAAGTGGGTAACAGGGGCTGTGAAAGCACCAGAGTACCGGCGGACTGGCGACTTGCTTAACGGAAGCGTCGCTTGTTTTGGACCTATGCAGTCTGTCTCTATCTTTGTGTATTTTTTGGAATATTGGTAGTCAGATGTTTTAATGAAGCCATTTCGGAATATGTAGAATGAGAGCAAAAGAATTTAGAGTAAAAAATAGCCAGACAACAAATAGTTTGAGCGTTGAACAAGACACAAAAAGTACAGTTGTGTACCTACCATAAATGTAGATGTTAAGAGTGCATTCACTGTTGCAGTCATTACACTTAGGTTATCCTGCTGGCAGGCTATCCGCAGTCGGCCTGAATTCCAAAGTCCTGGTCCGGCGTCGGTTGCTGTCGCCTCTTCCCTGACGTCAGTGCGCCAGGGGTATACAAGACACAGCCGACGCCATTTTCTTCAGTTTTTCTTGCCCCAGATGTCAGGTGCCCCCAAGAAGGTAGGCAATACATATTGCTTATAAAAACATACAGAAAAATAAAAACAATACCTTCATCTACAAGCAAATACACCACATAGGTTGCATAGGACAGAGAAGTATAGATAAGTCCCAGCAAAGAAAGGGGGATGGAGGGTGGGTAACCTGGATTGCAACAGTGAATACACTCGAACATCTACATTTATGGTAGGTACGCAACTGTACTATGTTCGTGGTTCACTGCTGCAGTCATTACACTTGGGTTGAATCCCAAAGCTGAGGTAGGGCGGCTGGGTCTAAATAGGATTAGGAGTGGCTGAGAGGCCCTGCAGAACTGCAGTGGCAAAGCCTGCTCTGGATTTAGAGTAAAGAGGTAAGTGACAATGCTTGGTAAAGGTGTGCACTGTACTCCAAGTTGCAGCCTCCAAAATTCCCTTGGTTGGTACTCCTCTGAGAAAGGCTGCTGAAGTGGCTGCTGCCCTGGTAGAATGTGGCCTAATATTCTTAGGCACTGACTTGCCATGCTGTGCATAGCAGAAATGAATACAGTGTCCTATCCATTTTGAAATAGTCTGCTTTGAGATGGCCTTTCCTTGTGATCCTGCAGCATATGCTACAAACAGTTGCTCAGTTTTTCTGAAAGCTTTTGTTTTGTCCAAGTAGAAGCATAGCTGCCTGTGTATGTCCAAAGAGTGCAGAAGTCTCTCCCCTTTATTCTGAGGATTTGGATAAAATGTTGGCAAATGAATGGTTTGGTTAAGAGCCACACTGGATACTACCTTTGGCATAAATGTTGGGTTTGTCCTTAGAGAAACCCTGTCCGGATGAAAAATGATAAAAGGTTCCACTGCCATTAATGCCTGTAACTCTGAGGCTCTTCCTGCTAAAGTTATTGCTACGAGCAGAGCAGTTTTCCATGATAAGAATTTTATATCAGCTGTACTGGCTGGCTCAAAAGGAGATAGTGTGAGCTTTTCCAAGACAACGTTGAGGTCCCATGTAGGTATCTGTGCTCTCCTTGGGGGTCTTGTGTTTTCTGCCCCTCTGAGGTACTGTCTTAGCAGTGAATGAGAGAAAATAGGAGGTTCCGTATTGTAATGAGCTGAAATGGCAGAGGCATGGATCTTAATTGATGAGAAGGATACGCATTTGTCCAGCATCTCAGTTAGGTATTGTAAAATCTGAGGAGTATTTGGAACAAGTGGTTCAAGTCCTTGTGCCTGGTTCCAAGCACAGAATCTCTTCCATTTTTCTGCATAAGATTTCCTGGTGCTGGGCCTCCTGGCTTCCAAAATGATATCCAAAACAGCTTTAGAGAGAAGTGTGTTCTGAGTGGCTATATTAATTACCATGCAGCCAGATTTAAGGTTCTGAGTTGGCTGTGCAGGACCTGACTTTTGTTGAGTCAGCAGATGAGGAATTTGAGGTAAAGTCCAGACTGGGCCTTCAGACAAGCTCTTTAGGATTGGGCATCAGTACTGGTGTGGCCAGTCTGGGGCAATCAGAATAATTTTTGGCTCCTCGTCTGACTTTTAGGAGTACCCTGGGAAGGAGAGGCAGTGGTGGAAATGCATAAACTGTTAGGGTTTTCCAGCTGAATGATAGAGCATCCACTTTCCATGCTTGTGAGTGATGAGTCCTTGTGCAGAATCGCTGTAGTTGGCAGTTGTGAGGTTAGGCAAAAAGATCTATGGCTGGGCATCCCCATTTCCTTGTTATCATGCTGAAGACCTGTGGATCTAGTTTCCACTCGTGAGGGTCCATGAGGTTTCTGCTTAGTTCGTCTGCCAGAGTATTTTTCTTTCCTGGCAGGAATTGTGCCTGCAGATGTACTTGATAGGTCAGTGCTGTGTTCCACAAAGTCATGGCTTGCCTGCAGAGGGGGTAGGAATGTGTGCCCTATTGCTTGTTTATGTACCACATAATTGTAGTATTGTCCATCTTTAGTAATAGTTGTCCTGGATGTAGTAGATCCTTGAAGGCTGTCAGGGCATTCTGTACAGCTAGCATCTCTTTTTGATTGATATGAAGATGCATTTGGTCCACGGGCCACGTGCCCTGAATACATTTTCCTGCCATGTGTGCCCCCCCAGGCATAATCCAATGCATATGTTAGTGTCTGCCTGGCTGTGGGTAAAGTGAAAGGCTGTCCCTTGTTGCGGTGACAGGCCAGTGCCCACCATCGAAACTCCTGCTGCAGGCAGGGAATGAGTGTTGTTATTGTTTCCAGGCTGTGGCAATGTTGAGTCCAAACACTTTTTAGATACCATTGTAACTTCCTCATATGCAGTCTTGCATATGGAATTAGCAGGATGCCATGAAGCCCAAAGCCTGCAGCATTTTTCTTGCAGGTAGCTGGGTCTTTGTTGCCAGCATTTGAAAGTAATGAGTCAGTTGCCTTTGCTTGTCTGGCGTGAGATAAGCCACCTGGGAAGTTGTATTTAGGCTTGCACCCAGGAATACTATCTCTTGAGAGGGCATTAGTTTTGATTTCTTTTCGTTTACTGTGTACCCTAGGCAAATTAGTAATCTTTTTACAAACGCCAGATGCTTTAGTAGAATGTCCTTGCTCTCTGCTTGAATAAGGCAGTTGTCCAAGTAGGGATATATTTGAATTCCTTTTTGTCTGCAAAATGCAATTACTGGTGCCAGGCATTTTGTGAAAACCCTGGGGGCAGTAGATAAGCCAAAGGGCAGTGCAGAGAATTGGTAATGCATTGAGCCAGCTATGAATCTAAGGTATCTTCTGCAAGACTGTCTGATTGGGACATGCAGGTATGCCTCTTTGAAGTCCAAAGTACCTAGCCAAGCCTTCTTGCCCAGCATGGGTAAAAGTTGCTGCAGTGTCAACATTTTGAATTTTGGAACATCCAGGAAAGTATTTAGAATAGACAGGTCCAGTAATGGTCTCCAGGCTTTGTCCTTTCTGGGTACCAAGAAAAGTCTTGAGTAAAATCCTTGCCCCTGTTCTTGCTGTGGTACTTGTTGAATAGCCCTCATGTCCATGAGAGCAGAAATTTGTTTTTGTGCCTCTGCCCATTGATTTTGTGGCAGGTCTGGCATACCTTTCGACCTTGGTAGGGTGTGAAAGTGGAACCTGCAACCCTGAGAAACAATATTCAGTACCCATTTGTCCTGGGTGATCATGTGCCAATTTTGTGAGAAGTGCTAGTTTTCCCCCTAAGGGTGCTGCCAAAAGTTAAGTGCTTGGCATTTGTAGAGGAAAGTCATTGGGACCGTTTTCTATAAGGTTGTGATTTGTCTTCTCTGCCTTTGGGGGCTGAAGCACCCCATTGTTTAGGTCTGTATGAGCCTTGGGGCTGAGATCTGCCTCTTGGGCGTCTGTATCTGCCTCTTTGTGGCCTGTTTGACACTGGAAAGAACCAATTTTTAGAAGGCCAGTTCCTGCTAAATCTAGGTGGCTAAACCTATAAGAAATCCTTTACTGTCTGCATTAACTTTGCTTTATCCTCCATTTTCTTTTAACACCTCTTCTGCCTTAACACCAAACAAAGTATCATGCTGTAATGGAGCATCCAATAATTTTGCTTTAACATGATCAAGTAAACTCTGTTCTTTTAACCAAGCATGCCTTCGAATGACAGAATCTGTAACTGCAGCTCTGCAAGATGCTCTAATGAATCAAAACCACATTGCAAAGAATGCTTTCGCACTTGTTCAGCTGCATGCAATAAATCCTGCATTTCCTTGTTCTCAGGACATTCAGAGCCTGTAAGCATTTTCTGTTTTAGCAAAGACATTAGGTATTGTTGATATTTAAGCATATGAAACTGGCAGTTTAAAGCCCTTACAGCTAAACTAGCAGAGGTGTAAACTTTTCCCCTATCTGTCCAGTGCTCTAGAATCCCTATCAGAGGGAACAGGTTTTTTTGCAGTGGAAGCCTTGACCCCTTTGTGACCCTGAGAAATAGTTTCTGGATCAGCAGCAGGGTTTTTATAAAGAAATTTATGTGAATCTGGAACCCTGTAGTACATATCTGGGCTTAACTGGTGCAGAGGATAAAGAATCAGGAGTCTAACTGGATTCAGAAAAAACATCAACAATATGTAGTACAGGGGGGATAGCAAGAGGCCTGTGCTGAGGCAATAAAAAAGTCTCTGAGCCTTTTCTTGGATTCTGAATAATCCTGGCTCTCCCAATGGAAATGTTCCCTCATGGTGTGCAGGATTTCCCCAAAAGAGTAGTCCTCAGGAGGAGAGGCTGAAGGGATACATTCTTCAGCATCAGAGTCCTCATAGGGAGGAAGAGAATATCCCTGTTCTGAAGAGGAATCAGAAGAAACAGAAACCTGGTCAGAGGAGTCATAGTCAGTGTCTTGCCTAGGCCTTTTATCAGGAGGGGGGTGGGAGCCCCTGATCAAAGTAATTAGGTCCTTGGCCATTTTGAGCATCTGTTACTTTGGCATGGATGACTGTCCAGGAGAATGCTGTACTTGTTTCTTTGTCTTTAAAGGTGTTTTAGACTTTGCCTTGGCTGCTGAAGAGGTCTTGATAGTAAGCTGTGTAGGTCTGAAAACACCCTCAGAAGCAGATGCCTGCTCAGCGGCTCCGGACCCATCTGAGGGAATTGTTTCCGTAGGCCCAATACCTTGAGTTTCCAGAGACCTAGCTGTCACCACGTGGGAGTCGGAGGTGGCCTGTGGCTCTGAGGTAGCGGGTGTATCAGGGGCTGCTAAGGCACCTCACTGAAAACCGGCAAACTGGCCTAGAAGAGGCTTCGTCGGTTTTGGACCTCGGAAGCCTGTCTTTCTTTGCCCTTGCGCTTTTTATGGACGCCTGTCGGTTGTTCCGATGGCATTATATAGTTAAACCTTCGGCCTAAGTAATGAAAAGCAAAATCGAACCGACGCTTAATAGTGCGTTGGTTGAATCTAGCACAAAACCGACAACTAGCTACGTTGTGGTCAGGGCCTAGGCAAGGAATACAGTAAGAATGAAAATCCTTATGAGGTATTTGCTTCCCACAAGAAATACAATTGTTAACTTTTACTGACATTGGACTGGAGCAAGAAAAAGTTTCCCCAACGGGGTACTTAGCTTTATTGAAGACTTCGGATTTGAAATTCAAATTCGAAAATCTCAGGAGTCGGCCGACCGGCACTTGCGAACTGCTTTTGCTTCGGCACGCGCAAGAAAGACTGAAGAAAATGGCGTTGGCTGAATCTTGTATACCCCTGGCGCACTGACGTCAGGGAAGAGACGACAGCAACCAACGCCGGACCAGGACTTTGGAATTCAGGCAGACTGCGGGTAGCCTGCAACAGTGAAACACTATGAACATCTGACAGCAAGGGACGTCGTGGTCTGGGTCTAAAGAGGTGACGCAGTAAGAATGAAAATCTCGGAGGTATTTGCTTTCCACAGACAAGACAATTGTTAACTTTTACTGACATCAGTTACAGCAAGAAAAAGGATCCCCAATGGGGTACTTAACTTTAGAAGACTTCATGTTAGAAACTCGAAAAATGAAAATTTCAGGCAGCTGCCAACTGGCACTTGCGAACTGCTTCTGTTTTGGGCTCCCGTGTGGCAAGAAAAGCAGATGTAATGGCATCGGCTGCATGTTTTGTACCCCTGACGTCATGGATGAGGTGACAGCATCCATCGCAGAAATCCTAAGATTCTGTTATTCGGGCCAACTGAGGGCTACCTGCAGGCAGATAACCCAAGTGTGATGACAGCAACAGTGAAACATGAAGAACATCTGCTCTACTCCTGGAAAAATGGTTCAGCTAATATGGCTTGTATAAAAAGTATGACAGAGCTCCATGCAGCTGTTCTATAAAGGCTAAGTGTTGAAAAAGACAGCAGATACAGATTTTGCTTTAGTTGAAGTTTTGATGTGTCCTTGTAAAGTTTTATCAGGAATATTGTAAAAGAAAATATAGTTAAACCACAAGTATCTGCTTGGATACTGGTCTGGTAACTCTTGTGTAAAGGTTTAAAAAAGCTTGTCTGATTTTCTTCATGCTATATTTCTAGCACGGGTAATACAGCACATGTCCATCCAGCATTAAAAAAAATATGCTGCAGCACACTCCTTTCAGGATTAACTTCAATTTATTAAACTTGGCTAAGTGGTTTTGTTCATACTTCATCAGAACTGTTAAACAAAAACTAATTTCCTAAACAATCATGTGACTATTGCAAAATAATCATAAGACAAGTTTGTAAATAACTAACTATAATTAAAACATGACAATTCTTAGTATTAATACAAAGTAACTTTAAAAAGGTAAAATTCTAAGTCTAACGGAATTGGCTGATGTCAGATTAGAGTCTGATCCGAATACCTGCAGGTTGAACCATATGGATACAAACACGGATCTAGGTGTGTTAACTGTTTAATAACCTTGTTTACAGCTTAGCTGCTTTCAAACACAAATACTATTTCCGGAAAAGCAGTCATTTACCTCAGGGTCTTGAGCTACATCTAACTGTAGCTGCCAAAACAACTTACTAAAGTTAAGCCCAATCTTCCTTGTTACCAACCACCTCCTTTCTGGTTTGGGCACCTTCTATAGTACAAAAAAAATGTTTTTTTAAAGCCACCACATATTTTTGAATATTTACTTACTGCATTAGTTTGATTATCCTTAGCTGCATATGTTTGTTCATATATCTGTGTTTTCCAAATCCACTAGCTTACGTAAAGAGATTCACATGTCACACAGCTCACCAAATAATCCATTCCTTTTGTTCTGCAACTAAACTTCCCCTTACATGAAATAATTCTAGAAAGAGAAGGAGCTTTTGAGTTTACACTGTCTAGTATTAAAGTACAGATCGTTTGCTCACAAATTTGGTGGAGTACAAGTCCTGTTGATTTGAATACTGCTGCCCTATTCCACTTCAACTCACTTCAATTTTGCCACAACCAAGAGTAATACCACTGCCCTACAAAAATTCATTTTATTACAATACTCTTTCTTAAACAGGGCAGATTAAATCAGGTTCCCATAATATGGACTTGCAGTACTTATTTGACAGTTTCTTTTATTACCTTATCCAAAAACCAAATGAAGTAACCCCTTACAAAAAGAGGCTTTTAATTTTTCACATCAAAGTATACTGGTTGTTATCCAAGACTAGTCTTGAACGTATCACAGCTTGGCCCTTTACAAAGTTTTTTTTTTTTTTTTTTTGCCACATGAAGTGGTTACTGGCAAAATGAAGGAACCCATTAGAAGGGGTGGCTTTTCTGAGGATACTTAATCCGAAACATATGACAAACATATTCATTACAAAATAAACATCTAAATAATGTATTTCTAATTTCATTGTCCTTGTCACCCATAAATATTAGCACTAGTCACATTATGGTTAAAGCATATTAATTAGACTTTTGTATTTAATAGATCCAGTGAAATGTTAATATAATGAAAGTACAGTTGTGCTAAAAAGGACAGTTGTGTAGACTTACCATAAATGTAGGTGTTCGAGCGTATTCACTGTTGCAGTCATCACACTTGGGTTATCTGCCTGCAGTTTGCCCTGAGTTAGCCCATATACCAGAGTCTTGGGATTTCTGCGTCGGATGCTGTCGCCTCTTTCATGATGTCAGGGGTATAAAACATGCAGCCAACACCATTACATCAGTGTTTCTTGCCCTAGATGTCAGGAGCCCCCAAAATAGGAAGCTATTACATGGTGTCTAACACCTCCAGTAAAAAGTAAATACCTTGCCATAAAAGATGACCATAAAGAGGATAGGTAAAAAGGATAGAGAAAGCCAGGGGGCTGGAGGGAGGGAAACCAGGACTGCAACAGTGAATACACTCTAACATCTACATTTATGGTAAGTGTACACAACTGCACTATGTTCTTCGTGTTTCACTGTTGCATTCATCACACTTGGGTTGATTCCCAAAGCGATGGAAGGGTGGATTGGCTAGCAGGCCTTGTAAGACTGCTGTAGCAAATCCAGCTCTGGATGTAGAAAAAATAGCTAAGTGGTAATGATTGGTGAAGGTGTGTACAGAACAACGGGTTGCAGCTTCCAGGATGTCTCTGGTAGGGACTCCCCTGAGAAATGCTGTAGAGGTTGAAGTAGCTCTAGTGAAATGAGTTCTGATCCCCAGAGGGGTAGGTTTTCCATGGTGCTGGTAGCAGAAATGGATGCAGTGTGCTATCCATTTGGAACTGGTTTGCTTCGAAATGGCCTTGCCTCTGCCTCTGTAACAAAGCTGACTAGTAGCTGGTCAGATTTTCTGAAAGCTTAGTCCTGGTCAAGGAAGAAACTGAGCTGTCTGTGCACGTCCAAGGAGTGCAGGATCCTTTCCCCTCTATTCTGAGGATTAGGGAAAAAGGTTGGCAAATGGATGGATTGGTTTAAAGCCACACTGGATACCACCCTGGGCATAAAGGAAGGGTTAAGCCCTGTGGGAAAACCCTGTCAGCATGGAAAATAATGAAGGTTTCCACCACCATTAGTGCCTGTAACTCACTCTTCTTGCTGAAGCAATAGCTAGAAGTAAGGCTGTTTTCCAAGAGAGGAATTTTAACTCTGCTGAAGCAGCAGGTTCAAAAGATGAGCTTTTCCAGTACAAAGTTAAGGTCTCATGCCGGGGTGGGAGCTCTGAGATGGCAGAGGCATGAATCTTAATGGATGAGAAGGATAGGCATCTGTGGAGCAGCTCTGCTAGGTAATCAAGGATTTGAGGCAAGATGTGTGTCCTTCCTTGAGACAGACTCCAAGAACAATATCTTTTCCACTTTTCAGCATAGGATTTCCTAGTATTAGACCTTCTGGCCTCAAGGATGATGTCCAGCACCTGTTTGCTGAGGGATGCTGGTGGTGTATTCACATGTGATAAGCCAGGCTGCAAGGTTTAGGGTTTGCAGCTGTGGATGCAAAATCTGTTCCTCCTGCTGAGGCAGTAGGGAAGGTGTCTGATTGTAGGTGCCAGGGTGACACTGCTGTCAGACTGCATAGGAGTGGGTACCAGTGCTGGCGTGGCCAGTCGGGTGCAATAAGGATTGCCCTTGGCCTGTCCTGTTTGATCTTGAGTAGTACTTTTGAGAGGAGGGGCAGAGAAGAAAAAGCATAAATTGAGAGGTTTTCCCATATAAAGGATAGGGCATCCACCTTCCAGGCTCTGCTGGGAGGGTTCCTGGTGCAACATTTGTTCAATTGGTGGTTTCGGGGGGAGGCAAAAAGGTCAACCTCTGTAGTACCCCACCTCTGAGTTGGGTTCCAGTTTCCACTCATGAGGGTCCAGTAGATTTCTGCTCAAGTCCGCCATTGAACTTTGCTTGCCTGGCAGGAATAGAGCTTGTAGGTGCACTTGGCTGCTCAAGGCTGTGTTCCAAAGAGCCAGGGCTAACCTGCAGTGTGTGTAAGAACGAGTTCCCCCTTGCTTATGTACCACATAACTGTGGTGTTGTCTATCAAGAGCTATCCCGGAAGGATAAGGTATATGAAGATTGGCAGAGCATTCTGTACGGCTATCATCTCTTTTTGATTGATATGCAAGGGAATTTGTTCTGGGCTCCATTTGCCCTGAATGCATTTGCCTGCCATGTGAGCCCTCCATGCATAGTCTGATGCACCTGTTGTCAGGGACTGGACTGCGAGGGGTTGAATGAAAGGAAGTCCCTTGCTGTGGTTGCATGCTTCTGCCCACCAAAGGAACTCTACCCTTAGACAAGGTATGATAGGAAAGTATAGTTGTGTACACTTACCATAAATGTAGATGTTAGAGTGTATTCACTATTGCAGTCATCACATTTGGGTTATCTGCTTGCAGAAGCCCTCAGTCGGCCTGATTAACAAAGTCTTGGGTCTTGCGTCGGTTGCTGTCCCTTCATTCATGACATCAGGGGTATAAAACATGCAGCAGACGCCATTACATCAGTTTTTCCTTGCCCCAGATGTCAGGTACCCCCCCCCCCCCAATGGGAAGCAATTAAATCTATAAAAATACAAGGTTATACCTCCAACAAAAAAGCAAATACACCAAAAAGCTCTTGAGCATAGTAAAGGAGAGCAGTGGTATCGCCAAAAGAAGAAAGGGGGCTGGAGGGAGGGTAACCAGGACGGCAACAGTGAATACACTCGTACATCTACATTTATGCTAAGTGTACACAACTGTACTATGTTCTTCGTGTTTCACTGTTGCAGTCATCACATTTGGGTAGATTACCAAAGCTAAGGATAGGAGGAGGAATTTAGATAGCATTAGGACCAGCTATAAGGCCCTGCAAGACAGCAGTGGCAAAGCCAGCTCTGGATTTAGAGAAAACTGGCAGAGGGTAATGCTTGGTGGAAGTATGTACAGAACTCCAGGTAGCAGCTTCTAGGATGTCCCTGGTAGGGACGCCTCTGAGAAAGACTGTAGAGGTAAGATGCAGCCCTGGTTGAGTGGGGTCTGATCCCCCGTGGGATAGGTTTTCCATCGTGCTTGTAGCAGAAATTAATGCAATGGCCTATCCATTTGGAAATGGTTTGCTTTGAAATAGCCTTCTCCTCTGCCACTGCAGCAAATGCCATCAGCAGTTGGTCAGATTTCCTTTGAGGTTTAGACTTGTCCAAGTAGAATCGAAGTTGTCTGTGCACATCTAAGGAGTGCAGTATCCATTCCCCTTTGTTCTGTGGATTAGGAAAGAAGGTTGGCAAATGAATGGATTGATTAAGGGCCACATTGGATACCACCGTGGATATGAAGGACGGACTGGTCCTGAGGGACACCTTGTCCGCATGAAAGATGATGAAAGGCTCCACTGCCATGAGGGCCTGTAATTCAGTTACCCTTCTTGCTGATGTGACTGCTAAAAGGAAAGCTGTTTTCCAAGAAAGATATTTGGCTCGAAAAAAGGAAGAGTGAGCTTTTACAATACAAAGTTAAGGTCTCTGGCTGGAGTTGGAGCTCTCCTGGGTGGTTGTAGATTTTTGGCCCCTCTGAAGAACTGCTTAAGCAGTGAATGAGAGAAGAGGGGAGGTTCTGTGTTACAAAGAGCTGAAATGGCCGAGGCGTGAATTTTGATGTAGGAGAAAGACGGACCCCTGTGAAGCATCTCAGTTAAGTATTGTAAAATCTGAGGAAATTGGGCACTGCTGTGCTCATCCCTTGAGACTGGTTTCCAGGCACAGAATCTTTTCCATTTTTCAGCATAAGATTTTGTAGTACTTGGCCTCCTTGCCTCTAAAATGATATCCATCACTGGTTTACTGAAGGATGGTAAAGGAGAGATTAGGTAATAAGCCAGGCTGCTAGGTTCAGTGTTTGAAGCTGAGGGTGCAAACTATGGTTCTCCTGCTGAGACAATAGGGTAGGAGTCTGAGGCAGGTGCCATGGGGCATACAGTGACACACTGCACAAGAGGGGGTACACCAGTGCTGTCGTGGCCAGTCTGGTGCAATCAAAATCGTCCTTGGTTTGTCTTGTTTGATCTTTAGTAGTACTTCGGAGAGCTGAGGCAAAGGAAGAAAGGCATAAACTGACAGGTTTTTCCAGCTGAAGGACAGAGCATCCACTTTCCAAGCTTGTTTGTGGGGAGTCCTTGTGCAAAATTTGTCCAGCTGATTAGTTCTGAGGGGAGGCAAACTGTTCTATACCTGGGCTCCCCCATTTGCTTGTCAACATGTTGAAAATCCTTGGTTCCAGTTTCCACTCGTGCGGGTCCATGAGGTTTCTGCTTAGTCTGCCAGTGTATTTAGTTTTCCTGGCAGGAATTGAGCTTGTAGATGCACTTGGTAGATCAGGGCTGTGATCCACATTGCCATGGCTAGTCTGCAGAGGGGGTATGAATGTGTAATCCCCCCTGCTTGTTTATGTACCACATAACAGTGGTGCTGTCCGTCTTTACCATTAACTGTCCTGGAAGAATGTGGTCTTTGAAGGCTGTCAGAGCATTCTGTACAGCTAACATTTCTTTTTGATTGATATGCAGGTGCATTTGACTTGGGTTCCATTTGCCCTGAATGCACTTTCCCTGCCAGGTGAGCCCCCCATGCATAATCTGATACGTCTGTTAGGGTTTGGGCTGCAGGGGGTGGTGTGAATGGTAGTCCCTTGCTTTAGTGGCAGGCCTCTGCCCACCAAAGAAACTCTAGGCGTAGGTAAGGTATGATAGGAATCATTGCTTCTAGATCCTGAGAATGTTAACACCATAGGCTTTTTAGATACCACTGTAGTTTCCTCATGTGCAGTCTTGCATATGGAATTAGAAGAATGCAGGAGGCCATGAACCCCAAGGCTTGTAGTATTTGCCTTGCAGACAGCAGGGTTTTTGTGGCCACTTGTTTGAGGAAGGCTGTCAAATGAATTTCTCTGGCGTGAGGAAAGCCATCTGGGAAATTGTATTCAAGCTTGCTCCCAGGAATATAATTTGTTGACAGGGTACCAGGTGTGATTTGTTTTCATTTATGGTGTACTCCAGACAAGTTAGCACCCGTTGTACAAAGGCCAGATGATTCAAAAGTATGTCCTGGCTTTCTGCCTGAATTAAACAATCATCCAGGTATGGTTATATTTCTTTGCTTGCAAAATGCAAAGACTGGAGCTAGGCACTTTGTGAATACCCTGGGTGGAGTAGATAAGCCAAAGGGCAGTGCAGAGAACTTATAGTGCGTGTAGCCTGCTTTGAAGCGTAGGTATCTTCTGCAAGATTCCCCGATTGGGATGTGGAGGTATGCTTCTTTTAAATCTAGTGTTGCCAACCAGGCGTCTTTGCCTAGCATAGGAAGTAAATGAAGAGTCAGCATCTTGAATTTTGGAATCTCCAAAAAGGTGTTTAGAGTAGACAGGTCCAGGATAGGACGCCATGAATTGCCTTTTCTGGGTACCAGGAAAAGTCTCTAATAGAAACCTTGTCCCTTTTCCTCTTCTGGTACCAGTTGAAAAGCCCCCATGCTTAAGAAAGTACTTGTTCTTGGGCCTCTGCTCACTGATTTGGGGGTAGGTACGGCCACCCGCTTGGTGTTGGCAACATGTGGAAGTGAAATCTGTATCCCTGGGACACAGAATTTAAAACCCATTTCTCCTGGGTAATGAGCTCCCAGTTCTTTGCATGAAGAGCAATCTTTCACCCCAAAGCGGCAGTCAGTTGAGAAGTGCTTGGAAGTTTTAAAAAGAAGTCATTGAGACAATTTACCATAGGGGGGAGTTTTATTACTCTCAGATTTGGAAGTGGAGGCCCCCCACTGCTTAGTCCTGTGCGTACCCTGGGAATGAAGCCTGGGAGCTCTGCTGGATGTGGGTTTGGACTGAGAAGGTCTGGAAGAGGTAGGAAAGGACCAACTCTTGGAAGGCCAATGCCTACTGAATCTTGGAGGTTGTACTTGTAAAAAATCTTTAACAGTTTGCATAGATTTAACTTTTTCCTCCATCTTTTTAAGAACTACCTCTGCCTTGTTGCCAAACAGGCGGTCTTGGTTTAAGACGGCATCCAGTAATTTAGCTTTAACATGATCTGGCAAGGATTGCTCCTTAAACCAAGCAGGCCTAAGTACAGACTCAGTCACAGCAGCCCTGCAAGATGCCTCTAGTGAATCAAAACCACATTTCAAAGTACGTTTTCCAACTTGCTCGGCAGAATGCAGTAAATCCTTATTTTCAGCACAATCAGGAATCAACAATTTTCTGTTTAAGCAATCCAATAATATGCTGCTGTTTCTTCAACATATGAAACTGGCGGTTGAAGGCCCTATTAGCCAAAGTTGCAGTAGTGTATACCTTCTTACCCCACCTATCCAGCGCCCTGGAGTCTCTATCAAGAGGGGATAGGATTTTTGGCAGTAGTAGCTTTAATGCCCTTGGGTCCCTGTGAAATGGTCTCAGGATCCGCAGTAGGATTTTTAAAAAGAACTTGAGAGAGTTAGGGACCCTGTAATATCTAACAGGTTTTCTAGGAACAGGAGATAAAGAGTCAGGGGCCAAGCTAGATTCCGAAAAGGCATCAACAACAATGTCTAGAACAGGAGGTTTGGCTAAAGTCCTGTGGTTGGGCAGTAGTAAGAAATCCCCCAAGCCTCTTTTTAGAATCACAGAAATCCTGACATTCCCAACGAAAATGCTCCCTGAGAGTATGCAAGGTTTCACCAAAAGAGAAATCCTCTGGGGGAGAAGCAGAGTGAATAGAGTCCTCAGCATCAGAATCCTCATAGGTAGATAAGGGTAAATCCTAGTCATCAGAGGAAACAGAACATTTAGAATACTAGCCAGAAGTATCATAAGCAAACTCAGTCCTAGGTTTCAGAGGGGGAAGGCTGGCTTCCCCTGATTAAAGTAATAAGGTCTTCAGCCATTCTTATTTGTTTTTTAGGCATAGAGGCCTGACCATGCGGTCTGGGTGTCAGTTTTCTAGGCATGGTTCGAGTTTTAGACCTTGAAGAAGAAGATGGTGTCTGTTTAATACACAAGTCAGTAGGCCTGAATACACCCTCAGAAGCCGGTGCCTGCACAGAGGCTCCGGACCCATCCAAGGTAGAGACATCCGCAGGTTGCACAGTTGAAGCATCTCGTAGCATACCGGACTCCGAATGGGTCTCAGTAGAGGCCTGCGAATCTGAAGTCGCAGGTATCAGGGGCTACAAAAGCGCCTGAGTACCGGCGAACTGGCGACTGGTTTAGAAGTGTTGTCGGCAGCTTTGGACCTAGGCAGCCTGTCTCTGTCTTTATCTCTGCGATTTTTTTCCGGAAAGTCTGTAGTCAGATGGCTTATCGAACACATATCAGGATAATTGAACAGAGCACCAAAATATTGAGAAGTGAAAATATACAGACTGATAGTTCGTGGTTTAAATAAAGCACAAAACCAGCAGCGAGGTACGCCGTGGGTCAGGGCCTAGGCAAGGAATACAGAATAAAAACCTTTATGAGTTATTTGCTTTCCACGAGTAATGCAATTATTTACTTTTACTGACATATGTTTAGAGCAAGGAAAAGACTCCCCAACTTAACGTTTAGTTGAAGACTTCGGTTCTGAAACTCGAAAACGAAAATTTCAGGAGTCGGACGACCGGCACTTGAACTACTACTGCTTCGGGCACCGCATGGCAAGAAAGACTGATGTAATGACGTCTGCTTCATGTCTTGTACCCCTGACGACATGAAGTCATGGAAGAAGGGACAGCAACCGACGCAGGACCCAAGACTTTGTTAACCAAGCCAACTGAAGGCTACTGCAAGAAGATAACCCAAATGTGATGACTGCAACAGTGAAACACAAAGAATATTCACTGTTTCCAGGTCCTGAAAATGTTGACACCAGATACTTTTTAAAGTACCATTGAAGTTTCCTCATGTGCAGTCTTGCATATGGAATTAGCAGAATGCATGAGGCCATGAACCCTAGGGCTTGCAGTATTTTCCTTGCAGATAGCTGGGTTTTGATGTCCATTATTTTGAAAAAGTTTGTCAGATGGACCTGCTTTTCTGGAGAGAGGAATCCCATCTGGGAAACTGTGCTCAAGCTTGCTCCCAGGTATACAATTTGATGGCTGGGCACCAGTTGTGATTTCTTTTCGTTGATGGTGTACTCCAGTGAAGTTATAAGTCTTTTTACAAATGCCAGGTGCTGAAGTAGCAATTCCTGACTGTCCGCCTGAATCAGGCGATCGTCCAAGTATGGGTAGATTTAAATATTTCTCTGCCTGCAGTATGCAATGGCTGGAGCCAAGCATTTTGTGAATACTCTGGGAGCAGTAGAGAAGCCAAAGGGAAGTGCAGATGACTGACACTGCATAGAGCCTGCCCTAAAACATAGATATTTCCTGCAAGACTCCCTTATGGGGATGTGCAGATAAGCTTCTTTTAAGTCTAGGGTGACTAACCAGGCATCCTTGGCTAGCACAGGAAGAAGCTGTTGCAGTGTAAGCATTTTTAATTTTGGGACCACCAGAAAGGTGTTGAGAATTGACAGATCAAGGATAGGGCGCCAAGAGCTCTCTCTTCTGGGCACCAGGAACAGTCTGGAGTAGAAACAATGTCCCCTTTGTTCTACTGGAACAGGTTGAGTAGCCCTGATATGGAGAAGGGAAGTACTTGCTTTTGAGCCTCTGCCCACTGGTTTGGGGATGGCCTGGCAACTCGCTTGGTGCTGGCAGCGAGTGGAAGTAGAATCTGTATCTTGGTTTAGAACCCATCGGTCCTGAGTGATGGACATCCAGTTTTTTGCATGAAGGGCGAGATTTCCTCCTAGGGGCACAAGTACTTGGGCATGGCTGGGAAGGATAATTGGAAAGTCATTGTGAACTTTTTCCACGAGGGACTGGCTTACCACTCCCTGGTTTTGAGGTAGAAACACTCCATTGTTTAGATCTCTTCATACTCAAGACTGTAGTCTTGATGGTCTGTTTCCCCTGGGTTTGGATGAGAGGGACTGGAAAGGACCAGTTTTTTGAAGGCCAATGCCTACTGAATCTAGGTAGCTGCACCTGTAAGTAATCTTTGAATGTTTACATAGATTTAGCTTTTTATTCCATTTTTTTAACTACTATTGCTTTTGTGCCTAACGCTCCTAATTTAATGGAGCATCTAGTAATTTTGCTTTGACATAGTCAGGCAAGACTTTCTATTAGCCAAGCATGCCTTCTCAGTACAGACCCAGTGTCAGCAGCCCTGCAAGATGCTTCTAAGGCATCAAACCCACATTGCAAAGTACGTTTATTAACTTGGTTTGCAGAATGCATTAACTCTTGTAAACCTTTATTTTCTGCACAATCTGGAAGTAACAACATTTTCTGTTTAATTTGGTCCATAAGATGTTGCTGGTACTTCAGCATGTGAAACTGGCTATTCAAAGCCCTGATGGCAAGAGTTGAAGATGTATATAACTTCGTACCCAGTCTGTCTAAAGCTCTAGAATCCCTGTCTGAAGGTGTAGGGTTTTTGGATGTAGTAGTTTTAATGCCTTTAAGTCTCTGGGAAATGGTCTCTGGATTCGGGGTAGGATTCTTAACGAGAAATTTATGAGAATCAGGTACTCTGTAGTACCGGTCAGGTTTTCTAGGAGCTGGTGGTAAGGTGTCAGGAGTAAGAGTCGACTCCAAGAAGACAGTCTACAATATCCAGGAGAGGGGGTATAGCTAGAGGAATGTGCTGAGACAAATCCAAAAATTCCCCGAATCTCTTTTTGGACTGAGGATAGTCCTGGCATTCCCTGCAGAAATGCTCTCTTAAGGTATGCAAGGTTTCCCCAAAAGAGAAATCCTCTGGAAAGGAGGGAGAGGGAATTATTCCTCTGCATCAGAAGACTCATAGGTAGACAAGGGTATGTCCTGGTAATCAGAAGGGTCAGAGTCAGACTCCTTGGTCTGTAGAATCAAAAGGAAATTCACTTCTTTGTCTTCTGGCAGGGGAAGGCTGGCTTCCCCTAATTAGAGTAATAAGGTCTTCAATCATTCAAAGCATTTTTGTGGCACGGGAGGATGAGCATGCGCTTTGGACGTCAGTTTTCTAGGCATAGTGTGAACTCTGGGCCAGAGAAACTTGGTAGTTTTAGTAGGAAATGAAGCTGTCGGTTTAATATGAATATCGGTAGGGTGGAATACACCCTCATAAGCCAGTGCCTGCACAGCAGCTCCGGAACCATCCAAGGTAGAGACATCCACAGATTCCATAGTCAAAGAAGCATCTCGTGGCATACCGGACTCCGAATGGGTCTCAGCAGAGACCTGCAAATCTGTAGAAGCAGGCATCAGGGGCTGGAAAGGCGCCTCACTGAGTACTGGCGGACTGGTGACAAGCTTAAAGGAAGGGTCGGCAGTTTTTGACCTATGCGGTCTGTCTCGGTCTGTGCTTTTTCAGAAAATTGGTAGTTGGAAGGCTTACCGAAGCCATTTCGGAATACGGAGAATGAGAGCGAAAGAATTTAGCTACAAAAATAACCTGACGACAAATGGTTCAGGTGTTAAACAAGGCACAAAACTGACAGCTAGGGACGTCCCTGTCTGGGCCTAAACAGGTGACGCAGTAAGAATGAAAATTGCCGAGGTATTTGCTTTCCACAGGCAAAACAATGGTTAATTTTTTCTGACATCAGTTAGAGCAAGAAAAAAAAAAAACCCCAATGGGGTACTTAGCTTTAGAAGACTTCAGGTCTAAAACTCAAAAAAAACAAATTTCAGGTAGCAGCCGACCGGCACTTGCGAACTGCTTCTGCTTCGGGCTCCTTCTCAGCAAGAGAGACTCATGTAATGGTGTCGGCTGCATGTTTTATACCCCTGACGACCTGACGTCATGGAAGACACAACAGCATCAGATGTAGAAATCCCAAGACTCTGGTATTCAGGCTGAGGGCTATCTATCTGCAAGCAGATAACCCAAGTCTGATGACTGCAACAGGAAACATGAAGAACATCTCATCACTAAAGTAGAAGCCACTGTTGCAGTATTCCTTGAAACATAATGTTCCTTCTGTGTTGTCCATTTTCATTCTTCCGCAACTGATGGAACTGTCTGGTTCGGATCCGACTTGGCCGTTACTACAGCTCTGAGTAACCAAGAACTCTTGAGCTTCTCCCTTACCCATAATGCACCAACCTAAAGTTACCCAAGATCTCGTTACCCGACTTTTACCAGAAAGGAAATGTTTAACATACATATAGACATAAAATTGCACATGCTCAACAGACAAACTATATCTAGAGCTCAATATCAAAGACAACGATGTCCCTTCTAACAGCTCATTCTTCCAGAAGCTTGTAAACAGAAAGGATGGGGTTGGTGAGTGGTGAGCTGAGGAAGAATGAAAATGGACAACACGAACAGAAGGTTATGATAAGTACATAACGTCTTTATCTGATGTCAATTTTCATTCTATCCTCAACTGATGGGGGAAAAGTCCCCAGCTACCTATAATCTCAGGAGACAAAGGAAGGATTTTCCTCAGTACAGCTGAACCAAACGATGCTCTACTCCTGGAGACCAGATCCAACTTGTAATGAGTAATAAAGGTACAGGGAGTAGCCCAAGTTGCTGAAGCACATATGTCAACCATGAACGCTTTACAAAGAAAACTGAATTTGCCATGGACCAAGTTTAATGAGCTTGCACCTCTTGAGGTAAGGTAATACCCATTTTGCAAATGCAATCTCTTATACCTCTGGCTAAAGTTAGCTTTGCAACTGGTTCATCCCATTTTAATTCTGTAAAGGAAAAAAATAGTTGTGTAAACTCTTACCATAACCATAGATGTCCTTCTCTTCCATGTTGCAGTTTTCTAGTTGCGGGATTTCCTGCCCTCAGGCAACTGGTATGTTGGCTCCTATGGATAAGCTTCAGCTTGGCTGTTGCAGAGTGCGTGGGACGTCGGACGTCAGGCCATAAACCAGTAGCCTTAAATGTGATGTTCGCACACACAATCCTCAGAACTTGAAGGCCAGCAGGTAGAGAAGGCGGCCCAGCAGGAGAAATGCCACTGGGGACAGATGTCTGACCTTGGTGTCCTTCAGTATCATAGATAGGTCCAGGTCTCAGCGGGGCTAAGGAGAAGGAATTGGGGTAACGGTGAGTGGGAAGGAATACTGCAACATGGAAGAGGACATCTATGGTTATGGTAAAATTTTACACAACTATTCTATGTCCTTCTATTCCTATGTTGCAGTATTCTAGATGTGGGAGAGTACCGCAGCTTAGAAGGATGAAAAGTTGGTAGATGCCGAAGAGGATTCTACAATGCCCTGTAGGACTGCCCTGGCGAATCCTGCCCATGCTCTGGAAACTTGGGTCAAGCTTGTAATGTTTGAAGTGTGGATTGTGGACCATGTGGCTGCTTCCATAATGGATGCAGTATCCAGCCAATTTATGAAAGCCTTGGAGGTGGCCACAGCCCTAGTGGAATGGGCCTTTACTGCCACTGGGTTTTTTTCCCAAAGGTGGGAGTAACAGACTGATGGTTTTCTTGAACCAGCATATGATGGTTTGTTTGGAGACTGCCTTGCCCATGGCTCTGGGGTGAAAGGAGACAGAGCTGCTTGGATTTCCTACTGGTTTTGTCCAGGTAGAATCTTATTTGCCTGTGCACATCGGAGTGCAGTATTCGCTCCCCCTCATTAGTGGGGGAGGGAAACAAAAAAAGTAGGTAGGTGGATAGATTGGTTTAGGAACAAGTCATTAACCACCTTGGGGATAAACAAGCGATTAGTTCACAGGGTGACACCGTCTTTGTGGAAGGTGGTGTAGGAAGGGCAGGCCATTAAGGCCTGCAACTCTAACACTCTTCTTGCTGAAGTGATAGCTACTCGATTGACAGTTTTCCTGTATACATCTGTAGGGAAGAAATCCCAGCCGGTTCGAAAGGGTGATGGGTTAGTTTTTCCAGGCTGCAGTTAATGTCCCATGGCAGAGGGATAGGTTTCCTTGGTGGTCTTATGTGCAAGACTCCTTTAAGGAAGAGCTGTACGTCTAGCCTGGCTAGTAAGGGGGGATCAAGGGGCAAGCAGGCTGGAATAGCAGAAAGGTGAACTTTCAATGAAGAGTAGGAAAGTCCGTTTTAATCAATTGACACAAGTGAGGACAAGGGGGGCATCCACAGTGCAAGGGTTCTTTCCCTTGTCCAGAGACTACTTTGAAAATCTTTCCCACTTGCGTCAGATTTTCTAGTGGTAGGTTTCCTTGCCTCCCCTCAGGAGTGAAAGCACATTCTCTGAGTAGTGGTGTCTGAAGGGGATCAAAAGTTTATCACCCACAGAGTCCGGGATAACATCTGCAACAGTTCATCTGTCTTGTGTCAGTAGGTCCACCTTGTAGGGTAACGTAGTGATTGCCCTTAGCTAGATTGAGAAGTAGGAGGAACAAGAAGTTATGTACTCACCATAACATTCAATATATGTAGTCCATCTCGCCTAAAATTCTTACCCGCAGGATTGGAGCCGAACCTCGGCTCCGACTTGGCCATAATCTAGCTCGAAGTCTTTCAAATGGCTGGGCTTAGAAGGTACCCCATGCTGCACTGCTCCCTTTCCCAAGATCTTGTTTGTTGCGAATTAATCATTCACTCCTCCATATACAACATATAGGGAAGGAAGAACATACTAACCAGAAAGGAATTTGAAACCATACCTAACTCCTAGGTCCTCCAGGATGGGGGAAGGAGGGGGGGGGGTAAAGTAAGAATGTGAGGCGAGATGGACTACATACATCTAACGTTATGGTGAGTACATAACTTCTTGATGTTATGTAGTCCAATCTCAGCTACATTCATACCCGTGGGACAGTGTCTCCAGCACCTGAATCCTGGGAGGCGCAATGGAAAATACTCCTGAGCAATGTGGAACCAAAGGAAGACCTGCCTCTGGACACCAAATCCAACTTGTAGTGAGTAACAAAGGTGTGAGGAGATGCCCATGTAGCCGCAGCACAAATATCATCCATAGGCAACCTGGCCTGAAAAGCTGTAGATGTAGACACAGATTGGGTGGAATGAGCCTTCACTCGAAATGGTAAATCCTAAACCCCCTGAAGCATTAATGAATGAAATATAACTGGAAATCCATCTGGACAAAGTAACTTTGGAAACAGGAGACCCAATCCTGTTTTCTGAGATCCTTCGTTCTATGTAAATAGAATCGTAATAGTCTGTGCACATCCAGCTGATGAAATCTAAATTCTGCCTTGTTCGAGAACTCTGGAAAGAATACAAGTAGTTCAATAGATTGGTTTAGATTACTGAAGGAAGCCACTTTCGGTAGGTAGGAAGGGTTAGGTCCGAGAGAAACCCTGTCCTTATGAAAAATCAAGTAAGGTGGTCTAACTGATAAGGCTTGAAGCTCCGAGACGCATCTGGCTGAAGTGATGGCTACTAAAAAGATGGTCTTCCAAGTCAAATATTTTAAATCACAAGTGGCTGCAGGCTCGAAGGGGGGTGAAGTGAGACATTGTAGAACAAAATTTAAGTCCCAAGACATAACTGGTTCAAAAACTGGTGGACGAAGCAGCACAGTGCCCTTCAGGAATGCCTTACAAAGTCCGTGTGCCATGAGACTAGGCTCATCAGCGACGTGAAAAGTGGAAACAGCTGCCAACTGGACTTTAACAGTTGCGGCCGCTGATCCTTGGTTGAAAAGCATGGAGAGGAACTCCCAAAACTGATGAAATTGGAGCTGTATAGGGATCAATTTGTCTTGCATGCGCCCAGATGGAAAATCTCTTCCATTTGCTGGAATAGATTTTTCTGGTGGAAGGCGTATGGGAAGACGACAGAATATGAAACACTTCCGGCGAAAAATGATGAAGCCTGACTAATGATGGAAGTGGAGGAGCCAGGCTGTCAGCCGGAGGGGTCTGAAGAGAGGGATGGAGTTGCACTGACATGTGAGTCAGCAAATCTGGTTGAGGGTCCAGAATACAGGGGGCATCCACTAGGTAAGGATGGAGAAAGGGGAAAAAAACTTGACGAGGCCAGTGTGGAGCAATCAATCATTTTGCTTCCCAAAGATTGCGCTTTCTGAATAACCTTTGTCAGCAGAGTTGTGTACACTTACCATAAATGTAGATGTTAGAGTGTATTCACTGTTTCAGTCATTACATTTGGGTAATCCTGCAGACAGGATGCCCC